>NC_135483.1:181622852-181947852 GCF_052094955.1 Ictidomys tridecemlineatus
CCTTCATAATCTAATCATTTCACCTCTGAAAATTCTTGTGCTGTCTCACATACAAGCTTTTGAGGGACTTTTCATATCTAAACCATCATACGGCAAATATGAGGGTTTTTCAACTCAAAGGTGGGGCTGTTAGCTGAAGAAGTTTCCTGGGTTGTGGATGGTTCCATTCTTCCCTTGGTATCTCTGCTACCAACTCTCCCAGACAGTTTTCTGGGATGCGACCTTAGGTACATGGTTCTATTCAGTTTCCATCCTGCCAGTCCTTCTCTGGAATGATTCTCAGTTCTGACTTGTACCCAGTAAAACTCCCTTGTTGTCTTCTTGTTTTCCTGTCAAAATGACCCTTACGTTCCAATTAGGGGGGATAGAATTTCCCACATTGGCCTGCAGTGGTCTGAATGTTTGTTTCCCCAGATTCACATGTTGAAATCCTAACCCCCGAGGTGGTGGTATAGGAGGTGATTGGGTCATGAAGGTGGAGTCTCGTGAATGGGAGTAGTGTCCTGTAGAAGACAGCTCCCTCACCGTCCACCCTGTGAAGACACAGCCGGAAGTGACCATGTAGGAACCAGAAAGCAGGCCCTCACCAGACACCAACTCTGAGAATCTGTTCACCAGAACTGGAAGAAACACTTGTTTATAATCCATCTAGTTCAGCAGGCTGAATGGACCCAAGACAGAACCCCAAACCATTTAGCATAAAGCTCGTCTCCCCCTTACTCAGATGCATGATGCTGTCTTTTAAGTAGCAAAAAACCAAATTGCATTTTTGACGTAAAAATCAGGTTGATTATTTCTGTTCTTTGATGAAGATCCTACTTTCTCACCTTCTGGCAAATGAGAACGATTGCCTGTCCTCTCCCATTTCCACACATTCTCAAACTTTTTTAAAAAAATTTCAGCTTTGGAAGATTTGCTTGGTATTATAGAATCATTAGCTGAATATAAAGTGAGAAAAAATTCACCCATGACTCCACTGTCATCCCTGACAAATTAAACTATTTTTATTTTTTCCATGTTCCTTTCCAGTTTTTGTCCCCATGAACATATAATTTAAGGAGTCGTAATCATAGTGTAGCTAGCATTTTGTGTTCTGCATTTTTCCACTTAGCATTAATTATATCATAAGCATTTTCTTCGTGTTGCCGCAAAGTCATCGTAATTATCATTTTTAATGAATGTATAAGAATTCATCGAGAGGGAAGTGGATTCCTTAACCCTTGTTCTGTCGTGGGGCCTTTTGTGACTACTTTGGTCAGTTTCTCCTTTGGGGTTGCCCTTGATATCATGTCCATCTGCTCTGCCCTGAGGGAGATAAAGGAGAAGGACACACACACACACACACACACACACACACACACACACATACACACACACACACACACACACCATAAGGAGCAGCAAGCAGAGGACCTAAAGCTGTTTGCTGTATGCAGATCCACAGTTAAGACTCCCAGAGGTAAGAGTGGAAGGAAATCCAGCCTTTACCTCATTCAGCTCCTTCTCTAATGGCTGTCTTTGAGATGACCTTCGATGTCTGGATGAGAGGTGACTATGGGAAACTGACTGTGACAGCACGTTTTAACTGGCATTCTGAACTCTCATTGCCATCAGAATCAATTCCCAAATGCTATTCTGAATTCCAAAAACATACCTACAATTTTTGTTAATCAAATATTTAGTGCTAATTAGAGCTAATGTGATAACTGGAGAGGATTTCAACGATGACAGTGTTTCTTAAAGTTCCACAAATGCCAAGCCCACAAGATGCTCTACAAAATAGTTTCCTTCCATGAGCAGTGTTTGGGAAACAGTGAAGCTCATGCCCAACCCCTTCTTGGACATTCACAATGCCCATTCAGACATTCAATGATCTAAGAAGTTTGGTGGAGAAAAAAGGCCTCATTTTGGTTGGTCTAGTGTTTCCCAGGTTTACAGTGCCCTTCGGTCATGCGATATTTCCTCCATTCAGAGTTCATTCAGGAAAATAAGAACAAGCTAGGTAATCCAGAGGATTGATTGAATACGGAGACCTAGTTTGAAAATCCGATGTGACCCAGAGACACACAGCTAACAGAAGTAGCTTCAACCCAAAGGGTGGCATGGGATTAGCAGAAACATACCACACTTGTTCCTGCAGTCCCGGGGGTGATTCCAGGGTGCTGGGACCACCACAATGAATGAAGATGATACATTTATGACAATATTATAACACTACCAAAGGGTGCGGTGGAGAAAGCACCCTTGACTGGAGGCCAAGTCCAGCTCTGCCATGGACTCCCTGGGTGGCCATGAGTTGCTCAGCCTCTACTCTGCGGCCAGGGACTGACAGAGCAACTTCAAGCTCTAAAGCTCTGCTACTTGGAGAATGATTTTACTTGTTTAAATGATGGTGGATTCTGTTTAAGTGATTGTAGTCATATCTGTGATTGATCTGATGCTGAATTCATGATTAGCAACAGAACTCACAATCATAAGGCTGTTGCTAAGGGAAATTATGGTTCAGTTTGCAGTCATCTTCTCGCCAAGATAGGAAAAACAGTAGATGTAGCAGTGATCATCTTTGGCTCCAAGCGACTCCAGGGACCTGCTGATGTGGATTGGCTTAAGATTGATTTTCCTTGATGGAGCATCTGGTGGCCAGGCTATGCTGCCTCTGTGCTGGTTGCTGTGGGGGGAATTAGAACACTGAATTGTATAATTACTGGCTTCAGGAGGCTTCTAATCTAGCTAAAGAGACAAAATGAAAAGAAATGATTGGATAATGATACGAATGAATAGAGCCATGTCTTAAATTACATCACAGCTTTATGTCAACTACCTGTTACTGCTGTCACTAGGCTTTTTATAAAGGTCTTCTGCCTTTTGATCTTTCTAGTTCACAGGGAGGTGCAAACCTTTGAGCAGCTGTGATTTGGAGCTGGGTTTTGTGGCCTTTGCATCCCCCCACCCCCTTGCCACACACACTGTCACTGGGAGCTGCTTGGTGAAGCTGTAAGCATCTTTCATGACAGTTTCCCGTAGGGTGTAAAACGTAGCTTGCCACCCACCTCGAGCAGGTTGTTTTTTTGAGGCATTTGAAAGTAAAACAAAGTACTCTGCCATTAATGGAAAGCTAGAATTTTCTATCTGCTTGTACTTCTGACAGCTTGGTTGATGCTGTCACTGGCTGTGTGTGCCTTTTCAAAATGCATCTTTTTAGCTCATTACTCCTGGGTGGATTAATTCCTAATGCTCCTTTTTGACATGTTCTTTGCTGGCACCAACAAAGCAATGAAGCCGCTCCCTGTCCTGCCCTATCCTCAGGGTGTTCCCACAGTGTGGGAGCTGCAGCACGGCCCTCCAGGAACCCGAATGTCTGTAGAGGTGGCTGAAACCTTTGTTTTACACCTGGGAGTTCAGAGGTCACAGAGATATAACCCCTGAGCTTTAAGTCTCTTGGATGCTAGAACTGTGTGCATTGCACATTTGGTTTTTTTCTTTCTGGGGAAACCGTGGTCTTGGAAAAGTTCAAAACGGGTCATTGAAAAAAATTCTGCCTCTTCTGTCACAGGGCCATCAATTCTCTGTTGTAGCATGAGCAGTGGTGGGGAATTGGGGAATGTTGCTTGTGATTGATTTCTGATTCAAACATTTTTTTTTTGGATAAAATTTTAACCCCTTATCGACTCTGTGTGTGTGTGTTTATAACAACCTGACAATTGTTGTGAGGGTTAAATTAAGTAGAACTCAGTAAGTGATTAACACAATGTCTGGTATATAATAAATGCTTAATTCATGCTAGCTATTACCACCTTCATGATTGTGTTCATGATCATGCCTGTCGTGGGACCATCATCACCTTCGTGGTCATCACTAGGACCATCAGTACCAAGATCCCTCCTCCCCACCATTATTTATTTATTTGTTTATGAGATAGGGTCTCGCTATGTTGCCCAGACTGGCCTGGAAGTCCTAGGCTCAAGTGAACCTTCCATTGCAGCCTCCTGATAGCTGGAATACAGGCCCATGCCACTTTGCTTGGCTACTACCACCATCATCACTATCCTTATCACCATCATCACCAGCAGCAGCAGAGGCAGCAGCAGAGGCAACAGCAGCAGCAACAGCAGAGGCAACAGCAGCAGCAACAGCAGCAACAGCAGCAGCAGCAGCAGCAGCAGCAGCAGCATCTCGCCCTTCCGGGGCTTCTCTTGGCAATCATTCAAGTCCTCGATTTTCCAGAACACAATCAGGAGTCTAGGAAGAGGAAATGACTTATCTAAGTTCATAAAGGGACTTGCCCCCTTCGCCCCCACCTCCACTTCCTTCGGGAGGGCTTTGCATTATGTCACTCTTTCTTCTAATTCTTCTCTTTTTCAGAAAACAGTTTTTTCTCTTGTCCTCTAATATAGAACTTTCTCTCCCTCACCAGAGCTAATAAATGGAAATGTATTTTGAAAAGTGAAGAGCATTATATTCACAGAAGAAATCATTTTTTATTGCTCTTGAAAGGTTGACTTGTAGCTAATCACACATAGTTTCCAATGCTAGGTTTCCTTACGGTGCAGCCAAAAGATGACTTTACCCCGTCTTCCTCCAGCCCCTCCGCTGAGCAATGTCAAAGAACGCCAGCCGCCACAATAAAACCCACACCCTCGGTCCCCTCCCCTTCTGTCTGGCGAGAGGGGGTAAAATCACAGTGTGTCAAGCAGGCTGTAAACATTTGAGCTGCTTTCCTTCAACTCTTGGGAGGGCTTCTTTGGGATGACAGGGGGACAAAAAGCTGCAGTGTAAATTACCATGCAAATTGCCACAGTGTTTGAACTGAAGACACCTTTGCCTGCAACAGCTCGGCGAACTTGAGCTTCTGGGACTCCCACTCAAGGGGAGATGTAAAGTACCTTCCAGAGCAGAGCCCGGAGTCACCTAAGGAGATCCATAAGCTGGACTCCATCAAGCCCCTGAAAATACACTGTAAAATATGACAAGCCAGATGGGTACGCCTTATAGAGCTGTCCTGCCCAACTTTCAGCAGGTTGCCACACAGTTCTCGAGCAGTTTTTTAGTGTGATTGATTGTCTGGGAATGTCTTGGACCCCAGAGCCCACCGCGTTTAGGGAGGGGACATAGATGCTCGGTTCTCTTATTGCTTCCTCCCTTCCTTCTATCTCATTCTCCAGGCACCAAGGAAACAGATGGCTCATATGGCTGGCCTCCTCCATCTTTGAGGTTGACTCACTTAGTATGTTAGCCCTGTCCCCAAGCCTGTGACTGAGAAGCATGACGTCAGGGTATGTCCTTGTAGCCAAGCATCTCTGACTTTCATTTGCTGGCTTCTTGCTTCCGTTCCCATGGCTACATCTGCGTCAATGAAGGCCATGGTCCATGTCCACAGGTGGTGGCTGTGGTTTCTGACCAGAGTTGACCATCACTGATGGTGGGCTCCTTTAGAGTTCTCAGTGCATTTTGTAGGAAGTGACCCCAGAGGAACACAACCCAATTTTAAGGATAAATAGAAGATCACGGAAAGTTCTATTTCTGTTGATGGGGGAAAGTTTCTGAAGAGCAATTAGAGATAAGCTTGGTCCTGCTCTTTCCTCCACATCTGATTTGATGTCTACTTGTGGCGTGATAAAGGCTTTGGTTGTGTGTGTATTGAAAAAAGTACAATACCCACATGTAATAATTCTTCCCTTTTATGTGCTAGACACTTAGCTGAGTATGTGCATGTTTTTTCTCACTTAACCTGGATCACAAAACTGTAATGCTTTATATTGTACGTCTGTCTATCTGTCTGCCTATCTATCAATCATCCATCTATCTACCTACCGATTCCTTTTAAAAAAAGGAATTGGTTTTTGTGATTGTTGTCTAGCATGTATGGTAGGCTGGAGATCCAGGGAAGGGTTGATGTTTTAGTTTGAGTTTGAAAGCAGCCAAAAGGCAGAATTTTCTCTTTCTTGGGACATATCTGTTTCTTTTTTTTTTTTTTAATTCTCTTGAAGCCTCAAACTGATTGGATGATGCTCATAACATTATGAAGATAATATGCTTTACTCAAGTCTACTGATTTAAATACTAATCTCATTTAAAAGATTTCCTTCATAGTGACGTTTATCTGGCTACCATGGCCTAGACGAGTTGAAACATAAAATTATGTCACAGTAGGTATCATTTCCTTTGAACAGGTGAGGAATCTCAGAAAGGAATTCACTTGCAGTAGGAAGTTAAGTAATGGCTTCTGAATATCTTCATGTCTTAATGCCCAGAAGCTGTGAATATTACCTTTTATGACAAACAGGATTTTGTAGATGGGATTAAATTAGGATCTTGAGGTGGATAGGTGATCCTAGAGTATCCAGATGAGCCCAATGGAATGAAATCGTCTTTACATGAGGGATGACGGAGGGTCAGAGTCAAAGGAGAAGGTAGTATGATGGAGGAAGACCCTGGAGATGGAGGAAATGTCATCAGTCCAGGAAGACAGGTAACCACTAGAAGGTAGAAAAGGATAGGAAATGAGTTCTCTGGAAACTTCAGAAGAAACCAGCCTTGCCAACACTTTGATTTTTAACCAATCTGATTTTGAACTTTTTACTTCCAGAACTTCAAGAGAATAAATTTGTATTGCGTTGGAGGTAATTTGTTACAGCAGCCACAGGAAACTCATACTCTTGTCCAAGCCCATATAGTTAGTAAATGGAAGTGGTGGGATTGGAAGCCAGGTCAGAAACTCCAGAGCCTCAAATATATCATGTTCTTGTCACTGTCAATCATACTGACTTCTCTCCTCCCACTATCCTTGCCTAGACTTTATCCTGCCCCTGAACTTCTGTTATGGGGCAATTAATCATACAGGAAAGAGGGACTGGGGATAAAAGGTGGAAGGGCAATGAAAAAAAGAAGCCTTTTTACTGGGGTGCTATTCTGTGACTTCATACTTTATAGACATGTGCTTAGTTCTCCTAGTCCCTCTGGAAGGCAGGGACTATTTTGGTCTCTGAGGAAACTGAGACCACCCAATGTTCAGTAGCTTGCCTCAGGTGACACAGCTAGTAAAAGGCAGAGCTGGGGTCTCATCCTAGGTCAGCCCGAGGCTGACCTTTTAGACACTCTCCTCACCATCCTTGCGTCTTCAGGATCTTGATCACAGCTCAGCAGTAGCAGCAGGAGAAGAAAATGTTGGTGCAAACTAGGAAGAGCCAACAATGGACGCTGCCTCTGTTCTCCCTGCCTTTCCCAGAAGCCTCCATCTCAGTTCATGTCCAGGGCAGGGTTCGCTGCAGTATTGTCTACACCCGAGACAGTCACACTCTTCCATCATAGAACCCTCTGCTTGGCTTCCTTCCCTTCTTCCCTCTGGCCTTCCATGTCCCCTCTGGGCTCCTGGCTGGCATTAGCATCTGCTGAGAGTAGCCCTTGCCTTCCCGCCTCCTTCTCTCTACTTCTTTCCCCAGGTTCCATGCTCATTGCTGCCCCTTCCTTTTGACTCTTCCATTTCAGCCATGCACACCTGGAGGAAGAAGTTGTAGGGAGGAAGGTGATCCAGGGCAGGCTAAGATCTCTAGGGAGATCTGACCGGACTTCCTTTGCCCATGGTGGGTGGATGGACAAGCTCCTGGGTGCAGCTAGGCCTCCACCTGTCACCTGGTGAGCTGGGCCTCCAGGGGAATGGTTCCTGGCAACCAGTAGTGCCGAACGGATGACTTAACAGAACAGGTTATCAACAGCATTGGTCTAAAAATAACATGTTTATTTTTGAAATAACTTGTTTTGGCAGTTATACTCTATGAAGTCAGCTTAGGATGTAGTCTAGCAGTTCTAAGGCAACTGAATAATATTTCAGATGCACACATCATTTTCTATGCAGAATCCAACATGCAGTTTCCAGCCAATTTTTTTTTTTTGATATTCTGAGTAATGGTGGGGAGATTGAGTGCAGATAAGACCAGTGAATAATCAGCTTAGTGCAGGGTTACAGCCTAGGTTTCCAAATAGAGAATCTTATTTTGGAGTAGTTGCTACTAGAAGAAGTGTTCAAGGAAGTTTCCTTCGCCTGCCAGGAACCCCTTTGCCCTTGGGTAGCTGAGAGCTGATGTGAGTTGGTGTAATTTTTCCCTCCTGCCCTTTTCCCCTCTTTCTCGTTCTTCCCTCCCTGCCTCCTTCTCTTCTTCCCTGACCTCCCTCTTTCCTTCTTCCTCCCTCTTTCCCTTTCCTTCTTCTTCTTTTATCCATTGCTCTTCAAACAATAATGGACCTCCTCTGTGACACCCACTACGCTGTTGCTGGGGCCAGTGATAAGCCGAGCCCCTGGATCAGTAGCCACCCACCCTCTGCCTGGTGTGGAATGTATGGTTCACTGTGATGGTAATTACCAAGCAAGCGAAGGATTCAGTAATCACCAGATGTAATCTGTGCTCCGAGGAGTAACCAGAAGGGGAGGAGGGAGGCCAAGTGGGCCATCTTCTTAGAGCAGACAGGATGGCTTCTCTGAGGGGTGACATTTTAGCTGAGACTGAAAAGATGGAAGCTCACCCGAGCGTGGAGGTGGGAGCTGTCATGGGGGAACCACATGAGAAGTTCTGGGAAGAGACAGACTGGTTGGAGGAGCTGCCTTGATACATTTTTATGTGGGACATTTCCCGGAAACATTGTGGAGGCCTCTTGCTGGTGTCTTATGAGCTGGGCACTGATTCTTTGGCTCCCTCCCTCTTCCCTGGCCTTCTCTCACCTCTGTGGGGGCTGCCCTCCTCTGCTGGAAACACTGCTTGATGTCTAGTAAGTCGCTTCCACCCTCCCACAGTTACCCCGTTCCTCCCACCCACCACGTTCACACCTGCTTCCCACCGTGACCACCACCTCACTGTCTTCAGCTCCGAGTCCGCTGTCTTGGTTTTGGTCTCAGTGACTCCATCCCCCGCTGTGATTGGCCAACCAGAAAGCAGGTCCTGATTCTGCTCAGCCTCGCACCACCTGGTGCATTCACCGGCTCATCATCACCGCAGCCTTGCAGCTTCATTGGCACCACTATGCGGGTTTGTCACTGCTGTTGTGACATTCTGTCACCAGGCCTGGCTGCCAGTAGTCTTGGTCATCAACTCCATGCTCTGCTGTAGCCCTCCTCCTGGTTGGCTGAGCCAGTTCTCTCCTTTGTCTTCCCTCGTGTGGTGTCCTTAGTTTGGAATGTCCCCGATCTCCTGTGTTGAGAGATGGGGTTTGGAGAAGTGGTTGGGTCATGAGGACTCTGACTTTATCAGGGGGTTAATCCACTGATGGCTGAATGGACTATTGGGAGGTGAGACCCACATGGAGGAAGAAGGTCACCAGGACTCCCTGGAAGAGTTTTTCTTCTTTCTGCCCCGTCCCCTCCCTCTCTCTGTCTGCTTCCTGGCTGCCATGGGCTGGCAGCTTTCTTTGGCCACACCTTCCGCCATGACACTGTTTCACCCCAGGCCCAGAGCAATGGAGCCAGTTGGTCAAGGACTGAAACCTCTAGAACCACGAGCCAAAATAAATCTTTCCTCCTTTAAATTGTCTGTGTCAGATTATTTTGGTCATGGCTGCAAAAACTGACTAACATACCCACTTATCACTACCATTGTATTCCTGCTCGGCCTCAGCCCCAGCGGAAGCTCAAACCATGGCAGAGCCTGACTGTCTGCAATATGTCATAGCAGACGGAGGTGGACTTTGGAGTTGGACCTGGATTTGAGTCCAGCTCAACCCACTGTTAGCTGAATGGACTTGGAAAACCCTTTAACCTTTGGACAATGGTTGGTCATTGTCAGGATTATGGAAATAATGGGAGTGAAAGTGCTGACATGTATGGTTGCTTATGAAAAAGGCAATTTTTCTCTCCTTCCACTGTAATGTTTGTTGGTGATTCGCAAACAAGAAATAAATCAAGACACCATCCCTTGCACCCATACTCAACTTGCACCTGCCCTTTAACATCTACATGGCTGAGCAATCAGTTTGGAAACAGGGTAAAGACCCCAATGCTTTTAAAAGTTTTGGTTAAAGATACTTAATACTTTAAAAAAATTACACGAATAGTACATTAATATATTCTGGCAAAAACACAAATGGTAGCCAGGTGTGGTGGTGCACACCTGTAATCCCAGCAGCTCAGGAGGCTGAGGCAGAGGATTGCAAGTTCAAGGTCAGCCTCAGCTTCTTAGGGAAGCCCCAAGCAACTCAGCGAGACCCTGTCTCAAAAAATAAAAAGGCCTGGAGATGTGGCACCTCAGGGTTCAGTTTGTAATACCAAAAACAAACAACAAACAAACAAACAAACAACCCCCCCCAAATAAGTGGCAGAAAAAGGAAAATTTTCCCTCAATCATTATCACATTCCCACTTTCCAATCCCAGTTTTTCCTTGGTAGTAATTACTATTAATAGTTTAGAGGATAACCTTCTGAACTTTCAGAAATGCATTTATATAGTGTGATTTTGTTTTATATTTTTAAAATAACTGTTATAAAGGAAATATTATACTGCAGCTATAATATATTCCATTAGGCCTTTGCTTGTTAGTACATATCAACTCTATTTTTTTGTTTGGAAGTTAGTGCTTTATTTTTAGCTTTTTATTATGAAAAGTTTAAAATGCATGTCAAAGTAAACAAGAGTAATATAATGATTCCTTATGTCCCCACTGCTCACCCTTAACAATTAATCAGCTCATTCAATCTGGATCATTCAACCCCTCTTACACTTTCCTTCTTTATTACTTTAAAACAAACTTCAGAAATATTATTCTCTCTATAAATATTTTATTATGTATCTATGAAAGTTAAAGGCTATTAAAAAGCATAAACACAATCCCATCATCATTCTTAAAAATTAACAGTTTTTTAATGTCAGCCTTTGTATAATCT
Organism: Ictidomys tridecemlineatus; assembly: GCF_052094955.1. Lineage (NCBI taxonomy): Eukaryota > Metazoa > Chordata > Mammalia > Rodentia > Sciuridae > Ictidomys > Ictidomys tridecemlineatus. Next base: position 181,633,717 of record NC_135483.1, read on the forward strand.
AAAAATTATTTATCTGAATCAGGATCCTATTAAGATTCACACATTACAGTTGATTGATGTATCTTTTAAGTCCCTTTTAACCTATAGCCACTCCACCCTCACCATTTTCTTCTCCTCTCTTCTTGCAATTTGTTAAAAATATCTACCATTTACCTGCTGCATAGGCTTTTCCAGTAGGGATCCATCAGTACATATTTGACTATTCTCCTATTGGTGGGCGTTTAGCTCTTTTCAGACTTACTGCCACACATATGTTGGAGGGAACAGCCTAGTGTAAGATACTCATGTATATGTGCTGACATTTCTCTAGGGTAGTTACAAGGAAGCGGATGTACAAAGTTAAAGGATGTATAAATTATATTCAGCTGAACCATATAAAATTTTATAGGTCAAAGATGGTTGAATATTGGCAATTTTATATGGTATAGCATTTTAATTGAGATTGCCAAATTGCCTTTAAACATAGTGCATTAATTTATCCTCCTCCCAGCAGTTTATGAGGGTACCTATTTCTCTACACTGCCAAACAATTCACATGATCAGAGTTTTTAACATTCTGCAAACCTGGGGGGGTAAAGAAGAGCTTTCATTATGCTGCCAAGGACTCTCAAGAGCCATGTAGCACATGCGGTCTGAGGAATGTTCTCTGATGGGCAGTGTTGCTGCTCAGGCTGTGCCAGGTAAAATGAGTACTCCATCAGGGGTCAGAGAGGGAAGATTCTCAGGTGGATTCCTCCTCTCACTCCCTGGATGGAGCTGGGAATGCAGGAAGCAAGGAGGCAGGGCCACAGTGACCAGCACACAGATCTGGGTGGTGGCTCTGTGTAACTGACAGTGGCAGCCCTAGGCAGACTTGTTCCTGGTTGAATATGAGGCCATTCAGCTGATGTAGTTAAGTGTCACTCCTGCTTAGCCGGTGAAGAGTAATGACAGAGGCTAAATGCATGGAGGGATACCTCAGAATCACAATGACTGGTTCTCTGCTGTACCTTCAGCTTTGCCAGGGTCTGAGAGGTATCTGGCACATGCTTCCTTATTGACAGGAGTGATATCAGCAAGCTAGCAGAATAGGAGGTCCCCACACAGAAAGTTCAGTTAGCAACTATCCATAGACAAGAACACCTTGGTGGAAAATCCCAACCCTTGGGAAGAAGCTTGAGATTCCCGTGTGGATCACAGAATTTAATACTGCGTTGAAGAGGTGAAAGGCCTCAAGTTGGTCATGCAGAGAGGACTCCCATGGAACAGGGTCTCTTCAGTGGGAAAGACTGAGCTTTCCTAGCATTCCAAAATGCTTGCTGGGATGTCCACTCTGGTCTCACCTGCTGGGAATGCAGGAAGCAAGGAGGTGGAGCCACAGTGACCAGCACACGTACCTTGGTGGTGGCTCTATGTATCTGTCAGTGGTGGCACTGGTCAGAGAATTCAGATAACAGCATAGCCCACCCACCAAGCTGGTCACTTCCAGAACTGATGGGAAATTCCCCCTGGCTGGAATCCCTAGATGACCAGCCCCAGGCCCCGTCTTAGACCCTGTCACAAGGCCACACCTAGGAAAGACACTGGCCAACATGCATTTCAGCAAAGAGCAGGGGCTAGTGCACTAGGGAGTTTAAGCCACGGTCAGCTCAGCCTCGTAGCCCACCCCAAGGCCTCACCAAGGCGGGGAGCAAAGGTACGGAATCAACTTAAAAGTCCATCAGTAGATGAATGGATAAAGAAAATGTGGTACATAGACAGAATGGAAAACATTTCAGCCTTAAAAAAAAAAAGAAATTCTGTTATTTGCAACGACATGGGTGGAACTGGGAAACCTGAAACATAAGTGAAACAAACCAGGCCCAGGAGGTGAACCCTGTGAATTCTCACTTCCATGTGGAATCTAAAACAATTGAACTCAAGAGGCTACAGGAGGCTGGGGGTGGGGACAATAGATGGTCAGAGGGTACAAAGACTCACTTGGATAGGAGAATTTTTTTTTAAGTTCGATTACACAGTTTAGTTAAAATAGTTAATAGCATATTGTACGTTTCAAAATTTCTAGGTAGGTGAATTTCAGATGTTTTCACTATAGAATATAGGTACTTGAGGTGATGGCTATATTAGCTGGACTTAATTATTCCACATTGTATTAATAAATTCTACCATAATTTTAGATCATGTATATGTAATTTTTCAATTTATAATAAAAATATATAATTTATAGCATGGGTGGATGGTTGTAGGAGGGCTGCAGGTATGAGGGGGCAGGACAGAACCAGATGGTGGAAGAGACCCTGGACCCGAGGCTCTGGTGTTGAGACCCTGTTTTGTCCACTAGAATAATGGGACCGGGACCGTTCACTTCATAGTTCTATGATGCAGTTGTTCCACCTGGAAACTGGGGGTGCACGGGCCTGCCATCCCCCCCGGCCAGTGTTATCACAGCGATTTCTGGTCTGCAAAGGCATTTTGAAAGCGCCTGTGTGTTCTTCGAGGCGAAGCTCAGTGTTTAGAACCCACAGACTCCGAAAACCAGAGAAATGCCCCCTTTCCTGGTAATTATTCAGTAATTATTCACATAAGAAGGATTTCATTGTTATGTTTCATATATTCGTTGCAGTTGATGGCCTTTTAATAGTGGCATTGAGTTTGTGTACAGAAAGGTTATTCATTTTAAGATTTCTGGGCCTTAATTGTTATTTGTTTTGCTTGGTTCCAGTGCACTATAAATTAGTGATATCGACAGAGCGTATTTGTCTTGGCACTGGGGTGCATTGTCTGTCGTGAGCACTGTTTGGCCTGGCACTGGCCTGGATTTCCCCATCTGTTTCTGATGTTTACATTGTTAGAGATCCGACAGACACACAGGACATGGCCACATGCAGAGAGGGAACTTTTTTCCACTCCAGTGCATCAAACAAGGTCTGAGCCTGTAATAAGCACAGCCCTAAATTACACTTGATCCTGCAAGCGTCCAGATCCATCCCCTGCACCAGGGTTGATTGCTTGGGCCCCTGGGTCTTCCCTCCCAGGATTGCTTCTAGCCAGCCCAACAGCTCCATCTTGACAAACTCATTTTTGCCCTGTGTTTGGAAAGGGGGAGCCGCATAAGCAGCATTCCAAGGGGCACTTCAAAGCAGGCTCTTGAAAACAAGGATGGGAAAGATAGGCGTCAGTACCAAAGGAGTCCCAGGGCATCCTCCTGTAGGAGCCAGGGATCTGGGAGAGACTGGGCTTTGTGTCAGCTCTGCTTCCGTGAACCTCATGTCTGTGGTGGCTGGGGAAAGATGCTTCTGTGGATGGATTGGTTCCAACCTCCTGCAATTCCCCCACAGAGATGCCCCCTACTGCTAAAGTGAGGTGCTCCATCATGCTCTGAGGGGATCGTGAGCTTTCCTCATTGTAGGGTGAGACCATGGGGTTGTGAGAGAGGAGGGAGGTGAAGGGGCTGGCGGGGGAAGGTTGTTGGAATCTGTTGTGAGCAAAGGCCTTGAGGAGAGAGTGGCCAGGGACAGTGTCCTCTTTAAGTTCCCTAGATGACAGTGTGTGTGTGTGTGTGTGTGTGTGTGTGTGTGTGTGTGTGCGTGCCTACAGGGGTTCATAAGGGATGGGGAGGGAGATGTCCATTGTGGTGGTGCTGATGTTGATGGAGGCGGTCAGTAGCCTTTTGATTAACTTAGGACAAGATGTTCAAGTCTGCTGTGTGTCACATCATTCCTCTCTGCCTGGGACTCCCCTGTACACCCTTCAGGTGTTGCCCCTGAGTCTGAGGGAAACTTCCCTCCACTGTTAACCCATTACCTCCTGCCAGTCCCCTGAAATGAAGGAGTCGGGGGGCGGGGGCAGCTGATTTGAGTTCTTCCCTCCTCTCTGAGAGGGCACTGAGGTCTGGGTTTTCTCCCTGCTGGAATGCAGGCCAGGACACTGTTCCCACTCACCTTACCCATTTCTCCTTTGAAGATCTGGTGCCCCAGTTCTCAGTGGGGGCAACTGGGTGGCGGATTACATGGAATAATGTGACTGTTGCATTCTCGTTCAAGTATCTGCTTGCTGCTCACAGAAAAATGCTTGAATGTTTTAGTCCAAGGCCCCACCTCATGCCTGAAGCACTCTCTCCTCCACCACCTGATTCCTCTGTCCAATCCATCCTCCACGCTGCAGCCCAGGAATCCAGTGGTGTGCTGTTCCTGCTGTGTTTCCCCTACCTCTATGACACTGACCGGACTCACACCTCTGAAGGACATAACCAGACTCTGTGCTCACTCCCAGGGAGCTTTGAGTTTCCTGGGAAGAGGGGGCAAGTTGCCAGCAGAGGGGCAAATGTCCTTTTTCATTTGTTTTCCAAAAGCTCAAACCCCTAATGTGCTTGGGATTGGAAGATCTATACTTCCTTCTGGAAACACTCAAATCCCTCCTCATCATTCTGCAAACTCAGCTCAGATGTGACCTTAGAGCTCATCCCAACTCTTATCTTCCTTCCTGGGGGTTGTCGATGCTCCTGGGACACCTGTCTCGTCCTGTCTCTTCCGTTATAACACTTAGGACACTGGATCCCACTTAGCTCTTAACACGTCTTCCTTCTCCAGGGCTGGTGCCTTACCCCTCTCTGGCCCACAGCACCTGGTGAAGTGCAGGGCACCCTGAGGCCAGGCTGTGTTTGCTGGGCGTCTCCAGTGCTGTCCTTCTCTCTAAGGTGCCCTTCTCTGGGCTGGTCCTGGTGGTCCTCTGTTCCTCTGTTTGGTGATGGTGGAAAGATCCTTCACTCACCCGTCCAGTCCTAGATGATCTCGCAGACCCTTTTCCGTGCTCATATCCCCAGGGAAGGCGGGTGGGGGACCTTGATCCACTTAAAATGGACACGCTCCCTGTTATTTTAACTCCACCATGTTCCCCACTGTACACGTGGCTTCTGCTAGGCTGGTTTGCTTGGGAAGGCAGGCATGGGCCCAAGATCCAAAGCCTCCGCCTTTAAGCTGGGAATCCTCCAGCCATTTTAATTCAATAAATGGCATTACTACCCATCCAGTTCTATAAGACAGAAACCCAAGGGCCACCCTTTGACACCTTGCTTGTCTTCACCACTGTCCCTGTCCAGTTTCTACCTGATTCTAGAACATTTCCAAACAGCTCTTGAATCCAATCCCGTCTCACCCCCAGCTCCACCACCAGCATTCTGTCAGCACACCCTCCCCTTCCACTTCTGTTCCCCTTCCATCATGTGCAAGTACTATCTGGCTGGTCTCTGTAGTTCACTCAGTCTCCTCCCTCCCATGTAGACTCCTACTGCAGTCAGAGTGATCTCAAAGTCCAAATCTGTCTGGCTCTTCCTATTAAAATCCTTCAATAGCTTCCTGTTCTTGGTAGAAAGATAGAAGTCCAGGGTCGTCTACAAGCCCCTGTCTGCCTCTTCAACTTCTTGCACCAGATGTCTCCTCAGGCTTACTTTTTCAGTCAATCTGGCCTCTGTTCCTTTCATTACTGTCACAGGGCCTTTGCATGTGCTTATCATCTGTCACAGTTCCCATTTTACATTACATGCAATTATTTGACTAATACTTTTTTCTTCAGGTTAGTAGACCCAGGAATGTGGGACCATGTAGATTTTTTCTCACCATATTTTTCTCCCTTTGTCTAATATGCTGCTCAGCTCTCAAATATGTACTGAATAAATTAATGAAGAAAGGAAGGACAGGTGTAGACGCAGCTTGGTCAACATTTGAACACTCCCTTTATTGGAAAATATCCTGTTTTTGATACTGATTGGTAACTACCAATGTTTAATAAGTAGACGTTTTACTTGGGCAACCCCGTTCTCTGCATTTCATTAATCGAAATCTTAATATTCTAAAGAGACTAAAGATTTGCTCCATTGTAAAAGGTTCCATATGGCCTTAAGAATTAGTTCTAATAAAATGACGAATGACTCTTCACTCCATTAACAAATGATCATTAATTTTAATTCATATGTCTGACATCTGTTCCTGATCTTTGTCCTTACAAGTGTAATTAAAATAATTGTAAATATGCGACCCATCGTTGGGAGTTACAGGTGACTCTATTAGGCCGTAGCCACTCTCTAGCCAGTGACAGTGCCTTTCCTGGGGGGTGAGATCCATTCCAGCTGGGTGCTCAGTCAGCACGGGGGAGATGCATAGTACATGGGGGGACAGAAATGGGGGTGGGGTGCCTGGAAAGTGACCCTTCAAAGAGATGGCTTGAAAATGGACTTCCCACCCATAGGATGGAACTGGCACTCCAAGGGGCAGTTCTGCCGCTGTGGCCTCTCTGATTTTGGGGTCCTATTTGTTAGGCATCCACTTGGAAGATGGTGGGGTTTCAAAGAGCTATCTCTAAGAACCTAAGCAAATACTTGCAAGATTCATATAAGAAAAAAAAAAATGCTGCTTCTCCCAATTAGAAGGGCTACCAATTAAAAGGCCTTTGGAAGAGAAGATACTTGAATTTCCCCAGAATATAAGTGACTGGCGTGGGCGCTTTCCCTGAGAGGAAACTTCAGTGTAGGAAGGATCCTGGGTCCCTTGAATGAGGAAAAGGACACAGAAAGGAGCTTTAACAATGCTCTGCTGCCTGGCATTTTAGGAATGCACGGGTTTCACGTGTTTCTATGTTCTGTCACAATAATGGGAGACCACTGGAGCAGGCAGCATGTGGATGGGATTACCTCCGGAGTAAGAAATCTGGTCTGAGACGGTCCCCAAGCTCCATTCTAGGCGGAATCAGGGGAACCTGATACCTAGCGGCTTTCTCCATGTCTGCCTGAACCCCTGGTCCCTGGGCTGCAGGAGAAAACTGGCCTCTGTCAGCTGGGTCAGAATCCCAGCAAAACCACTCCCTTATTAAATCCCTCATATCTCTTTCCGGCAGAGAACGGGCTCCATTGTGGATGAAATAAAATTTTTACAACACTGGGGAAAACTATGCAAGTGAAGTGTTTTCCATATACCTGGGTCTGAATTGTTACAGGCAAATTTTATTGTAATAGGGCCCATGATCTCAGAAACCAGGTTTTTATCCGGAGCCTAGTCTGCTTTTATAGCCACATCAAATCAGTGGAACATATGAGCTTATGACGACTTTGTTTCTCGGATCTGTTGTGTTTGGGAAACCAATTTATGCTCTCAACACAGGTTCAGCCTTGAGATTGAATCAGGCAGAAGGAATGGGCATCTTCTTTCTTCTCCATCCCTCCATTCCTTCCTTCTTCCTTCCTCTCTCCTTGCTCTTTTCCTTCCCTCCCTGTTCCCTGGACCCCTCATAACAACACGAAGGGTCCAAGAGCTTTCCGAGAGTCTACTTTTGCTTTTGAATGCAGGAGAGATGCTAGTGGCGCTTGTCCTGGGAACAGGGAGGAGAGAAAAGTCCCTCAACCCTCTGCCACCCTCCTGTGCTTTTAGCGGGTGGTAATGGTGGTGGTGGGGTTGAAATGGCTCCGTGCAGATCTGCAGAGGAGGCATGATGTTGTAATAACTGTGACCTACAGATTTAATGTGGAGGAGTTGATTTGATGATAAGAAGCCATAAGCATCCTTCCCTGTCCTTTTGGGGCCTCTTACCCTGTTGAACACAGGGAAGCTGTAAGAATTCTGGACTTAAACTGGCTGTTCCCAAGTAAGTGATTTAGTTGTTAACATTCTTCCAAGGTGTGACTTTCTCCATCAACAACCTTGCAAATCTTTAATCCAACTGTTTCAAATATTACCCTTGGACATCTCTGGGCATGCTGTGTTTGACAGAAAGGGACAATGATTTCTGGCCTTAAAATTGACTGGACCTGAACCTAGATTAGAATCTTCCTCTAATGCCAACACCTTCTCAGAGATGAGGCACATCTTTTACAGTTGATGGGAGGAAATAAAGTCTCATATGTAGAAAGTTGGATTGCTAGGTGGAGGAATTACTGTATTTTTCTTTGCAGAAATGTATTATGGTATATTTAGCTGTAAGTTCTGGAGAAAGGAAAATAATTTCTTGAAGAAAGGTCAAGTGGGAGGAAAATAGCATCTCCCAAAGCTAACCACTGTTGTTATTCTTCCAGACTTTTTTTTCCTATGCAAATATCTGTATTTTTTAAAAATCTCATATTATGCTTACTATTGTTTTGTTAGTTGCTTCTTTTCACTTTGCAATATTCTGTAGGAATGTTTCCATGACAATATATAGAAATTTACACCCTGTTTTTTCAAATGGCTGCATAGAATCCAGTTGCAAGGATGCACATTAATTCACCCAAGTCTCTACTGATGTATATTGAAGTTGTTTCCGACTTTTCACTGTTACAAATAACTCTGGATATGCAGTTTTTGCACTTAAAAAAAGTCCCAATTATGGTATAGAATGAGTCGTAGAATTTCGGAGTCAAAAGTATGTACTTGGAATACATGAATATATACCTGTTAGAAGAATTCACACAAAATGCTCCTGCAAGCCCAACCCATCTCTTCCTCATAGGTAATGTAGTATATTTGCATGTGTTTTGTGAAGCTGTGGCTTTACTGAAGATTGGTGAGATGCAGAAGTTCATTAAACTACAGAAGCAATAAACAACCCCTATTAGGCATTTTTCTTCTGATGCCTCTGCTCCATCCTTTGCAGTCCTTCCGCTTTGTATCTCAGCTTCTCCTTTGATTCTCTTGTACTTCCTTCATTATGCAAAGACTGTTTCCTCTTCCTTTGGGAACCTGGTTGCCAATCTAAAGTTTATTCGTTCAACAAATAATCATTAAGCACTATCAGGTGATGCCCTGTTCTAAGATGTCAGGAGCTGCCCTGGATGCACATGCCCTTAAATCCTGAAGCACCAGGTTCTGACCAGTTATTGCCTTCAGTCTGGCGCAGCAGTGCCAGGCAGCAGTAACCTGGGCGATACCCCACTCAGATAATGAGGCGTGGCTCTAGGTGAAAGTGTCACCTGTGAGGGGTTGAGTTACACTCACTTGTTCCTTTGTAATCTTACCTCTTGCCTCATTTGAATGACTTCTTCCCAATAAAAGGGTTCAGCACGTGCTCCTCGCTCTCTTTCTTGCCTGCCTTGCCCCCTTGTGGGAGCTGCAGCTGAGGAGCCATCATTGAACCCATAGAAAAGGTACTTTCTGTGTCTGTGTCCTTACTTATTCCCCAGATTCACTTGGAGTGGCCCTGACTGGTTTAGTTGTGAGATGCAACACTAAGCTGAGGTATTCACAGGGAAATCAAAGAGATCGCCCTTCAGGAGAGAGGAGTGAGGGGTCAGTGGGGTAGATACATTGACCTGTGTTAAGATATTGAGATCTATGTATTTATTCCTGCACCTCCACTATATTGTTTTACTAATTGTATCTTTTTTTTTTTTGGGGGGGGGGCAGGTACTGGGGAATGAACTCAGGGGCACTCAAACACATCCCCACCCCTATTCTGTGTTTTATTTAGAAACCAGGTCTTGCTGAGTTGCTTAGTACCTTGTTTTTACTGAGGCTGGCTTTGAACTCATGATCCTCCTCCTTCAGCCTCCTGAGCCACTGGGATTACAGGAATATGCCGCTGTGCCTGGTTCTGTTTGTCTTGAGGGAACTTCTAAAAGGGAACTCCAAACTGCTTACCCAGCTCACATCAACCGGTTGTTCCTCTCAGCTCAAAGCAGCCAGAGGGTCCTGGCGCCTTCTCCTTACAGGAGTAAGGCTATCCTAAAATTAGAGGGGGAAATGAAGCCAGAATTAGACAGGCAGATGGGCAGGGGTGGATCTAGAGAAAGGAGGGATTGAAATGTTAATTCCTTCAGAGCTCTCCCTCCACCCTTATCAAGATAACCTGCCCCTGCTCCAACCTGTTGCTAAGGCTAACTGTCCCAGGGATTGTACCTCCCTACAGGGACTTGTTAATTACACCTCCTTCCTGCCTCTTCACTCCTCTTCAGCCCACCTCTTTCCCACATTTTGGCCATCTGTCGTGATGGGCAAAGGTTCGACTTGTGCAGTCGAGGGGGAGAAACGAAGAATGTCCACACGCTTCTGCCCTTTAAAGCTTTATTCACTCAAATCACTCAATACAATTTCACTCTATAAGTTCGTAATCGGGAAAATGACAATCCTTAACGCTAGGCACTGCAGTAGACATCATCAACCCACAGCAAACATCCCCACCAGTGTTTAGATTAATTCTAAACACTGCAGACACGCTCAGACAGGCTCATGACAGACACTCTCTCTGCATGCTAAGCTCAAGTGCCAGGTCTGATCCCAAGCCTTAGGCTCCAAGTCCAGCAGATGCACACTCACTCAGACCACGGTGGTCAGGTCAGGGACTGAGGCTGGCTTCTCCCGGGGTGGAGCTGATGGATGGTTGAAGAGAGGGTCACAGGGAGAAGCTGCAGTTCTCTCCAGGGTCGAGGTGTGGCTGTAGAGTTGGAGAGCGGTGAGGAAGATGCAGAGGATCAGGCAAACGATGAGAAGAGTTGGGAGGCCAGTCCAGGTCCTCAGCACGCTCTCCGGCGTGAGGGCGTCAGTGTCGGCTGGCTGGACGTCTGTTCATTTCCTCCATCGTTTATACTACATCTTGGGGCTTCTGACCACCTTTCAATTCCTAACAGCTGCCACGGGATTTCTCAGTGACATCATTTGCCCTGAGGTTAAAGCATCTGGTCTGGTGGTCCCCATCCTGATTTTCTTGCCTCTCCCGCTTATTGTGGTGAGGGCAACATGACAGACTTCACTTTGAGCTTGTCAAGGTGGGGAGAAGTGACTTGTTTATGTCAGGGCCATGCCTGATGACCATGTTGGAGGGCTCCATAGGCGTGCCTGGTGAGACTGCAGGTTTTAAAGTGGAGTTTAAAAATGGAGTTGCTTAGGCTAAGTCCTAAGGCTATCCTTACATCGTGACGCTGAGCATCTCCTGGGCCTAGTCAAGTCCACCGGAAGAAGAGAGATAAGGGGAAGAGAGCAGGAGAACAAAGGAAGCCTAGGACATATAAAAAAGGCAGAATGACTTGCTTCTTGGGATACTCGGATACCAGCTTCTCCCTCCCAGGAGGTCTGTTACCCCTTTTAAAATAAACCCAGCTTTATATGCTTGCAAAAAATTATTTTAAGTTATGATACAACATGAGGATATACCTTGAAAGAATCACATAAGTGTGACACCAACCCATTCAACTCAGTTCCCAGCACTTCCCAGCACTTCCCCAGACCCTGACCCAGGGCCTCTTCCCCCCTCACCAAATCCCTCTTTAAACCATTTACAGTTTTCTTTCTTTCTTTTTTTTTTTTTTTTTAAATTTGTGTCCTCTGGATACATTTTCTTATGGGGCAGGACAAGACCCTGTCATGAGTGGTGCTATTAATAATTAGTGTTTAATTTAATAATTAAACAATTAATGCAAAAATTGTTGGGTGTGCAGGAGCACCCCAACTAACATTCAATGAATGCTAGTTAAACACTATAAGCAAATCACACAATCGAGCCCCAGAATACCTCCAATGCCACATGACTTTTCTTAACTAAAGAGCAGACATTGTCCTTGTCTGGTGGTTGTCTCTAGCAGATGGCTGGATGTCAGCAAATAGTGGAGTCAGTCCAGGGGTCGACAGCAAGGTGGCCAGTCTCACTGATGTCCCTGGAGCAAAACTCTTCAATGTGGCAGGACCCAGCAATTTAAATACAGTTCCAAGTTGGTGGTGTACATTGGTGATTGGTTACACTCAGTGAAAATCAATATCCATTGGTTATGCCCAGTGAGATAATGTAATTGCAACTGGGTATGTTCTTTGCACATGTCCATGGAGCTGGGCTCCCTATCAGTTGTAACCAGTCATTGCTAAGCATGTCTATGGCTAGTGCCCCTTACAGCTCTTTATCAATTGCAAGCAGACATGACTAAGCAGTTCAGGGGCTGCTGTTCCTTATGGCCAGGAACTTAGTGAGTGCCAGCATGTCCCTGCATGTCTACGGCAGATGCTCCTTAGAACTGTTTTTAAGGGGCCCAGTTAAACAGAGATACAGGGCAAACAAACAAAAGAAAGGATGACTTAGAAGGATTGCTAGAAGTACTACGAAACTCCCTTCTGATTGGAAAAGATTTTGGCATTCAAGGACTTCTCCCTCTTCCTGTGGGGAGCAAGGCTGAGTCCATGTACAGGAAACCTAGGGCATCAAAAGGTCAGTCAAAGCAATTTTCTCCTCTCTGGTGTCAAGAAGAATTGGGCAGACAACGGCAAAGCTCCTGTGACCAAAATGATAAATCCCTGGAGTGGAACAATGACTTTAGCCAGCATAATAATCAAGTTGAATTGCAACATGTGCAATGGAGTTTATTGATGTGCAATTGATCATGATGAGAGGGAAAAAAACCCACAAAAAAAACCCCCATCAATTGCCTCAGGCCATGGCCAACCTGATTCCCTCGTATGTAACCCAAGAATGAAAGGCTCACGTTTCTTAAGCAGATTTTCCTTTTATTTGGATTCCTAACAAGTTCTATTTCCTTTTAAAATTCAAATAAATATCTATTTTTTATTGTTGTTGTTGATGAATAGCTTGTGATGTAGATTTTTCTCATTTTGAGTTTTAACCTACTACTGTACTTCCTCGGCTAAGTGGAAATTGATTTCAGAAAGTCAAAGGAAACAATTCTGTTGAATGGTTTTCATTTTACAATGATAGTGTAGTGGTAAATGAGGACATTAGAATAAACATCATGAAGTCCTGGCTGTGAGCATCAATGGTGTTTTTTTAATAGCTATTAGAGTTATTGAGTTTTCCATTTTATAATATCATTTGTGATTATGCTGGAGTGAGCAGAAAAGAGGAGGCTCTGGAAACATGGATCTATTTTTTGGTACATTAAGAAGGCATATTGGGGATGGGGTGTAGCAGCTCAGCGGCAGAGGGCTTTCTTTGAGTGCAAAGGCTTGGGTTCCATCCTGTTCATGGTGGCATTGGGGTAGGAAGAAGGGACAATGGACTAGCAATGTTTCCTTGGCATGCCATTTCTCTCTGTGAATCTCACTTGTATTGTCTACAGAATAGGGAAAATAAGACTGGTTTTACCCATATTTTGGACTGCAGAGTAGACTGAAAAAAGGTAACGCATGGAAAACCATTTTGTAAAAAGTAAAACTTTTAAGATTCTGTTCAGGGATTGATAATAAAATGCCAAGCAAATATCTAGGGACATAAAATGTTGTTCGAATTCCCTCTGAGTGACAAATTGTAAATAACCAATTTATCCCACTAATTAATTTTTGGACCTGATTAAAACAGTCCAAATATACTCTGTCATTTTATGATCAAATGTAGGCTCTTCCGTGTGAGTGTGTGTGTGTGTGTGTGTGTGTGTGTGTGTGTGTGTTTTCTTTCTTTCCTTCAGAACAATCGATTGCTTTTTGGTACCAAGGCTCCGAGGCTGGAGAGTTTGGATGAGTGGTTTTTAACCCTGGATCTCCACAGCAATCACAGGGAACTTCAAAAATGCTGATTCCAGGTCCTCATTAAAGACTTACTGAATCAGAATTCTCAGAGATCAGGGCTCCCAAATATGTGTTTTATATTTATTTGTTTTTAAAATTATTGTTTTAGTTGCACAAATTATAGGGTACAGTGTGACACTTTAATACATGCATATAATGTGTAAAGATTAAATCAGGATAGTTAACATTTCTGTCTTATTAAACATTAAAATTTTTTGATTAATATAATAACTGTAATATAATAAATAAGGTAGCATGTGATGTTACAAATCTGTGTTCCAAGCCAGCTCCCCAGTGCTTCAGGCACATGGCCAGGTTCAGGGGTGTGGGTTGTAGCAGGTATTGGCAGCTAAAGGTTCTGTCTCTTCTTGCTCAGGTAAGTATTTACTGAGTTTCTCTGGATCTCACTTTCTTCACCCGTGAAGTCTTTTTTATTTTTATTTTTTTGTAATATTGGAGATTGAACTCAGGAGGCTCTACCACTGAGCTTCATCTCCAACCCTTTTCTGTTTTTAGGCAGGGTCTCTCTATGTTGCAGGCTGGCCTTGGACTTGAGGTCCTCCTGCCTTAGCCTCCCAAGTAGCAGGGATTCCAGGAGTGCATCACCATGCCTGGCTAAAGTGTTTTTAAATTGTGATCAAAATTCAAGGGCAGGGATCTTCAAATACTTTGTAAATAATGAAGCATTGAAGGCCAATCTGAAGACTTGGGCTGTCCTGGGGGTCCCTCCTCTCTTTTCTCTGTTTCCTATTCTGAGATTCTGCAAACGTCTGTTTGATGTGAGTTCTACAGCTTTGGCAGTTTGGAGCCCACTAAGAATCCATGACCTCTACGTTACCTTCCAGCTCTGTTGGTCCTCGGTTATATAGCCACAGTTTAAAATGCTCTCAGAAAAAGGTGATATAAAACTTCTTTCCTTTGTTTCATGCTCTGGTTATTAAAAGTCAGCACAAATTTTCAACCACTTTGGGAGACCAGCTTTGAGGATAATTTGGATCTTCAAAGAACACTCCACTGGCTCCTTGAAAAAGTTGTGTTAAAGCAATTAAATGTTATTTGAAGGAAAGGAAAGGCGCAGGCTGACTACCGAATAACAGGAAAAATATTCACAAAACAAAACAATCCTTACCCTGGGATCAAAGCCAGAGAGGCAGAGTGATGGTGAGCAGGAGATGAGGGCAGAGGGGAAGAAAAGGAGGTGTTCGAAAGGCTTCTGCTCAATTAAAGACAGGGATCTGGGGGATAGTCTTCTGAATTCAGAACAATAGCTGGCGACAGAAACGTAAAGGGTCCCGGGAGAACTCACAGCGCAAGAAACACCGGGTCTTTGCATCTCTGTTCAGACAAGGGGATGAATAATGGAGCAAAACAAATTAGTGCACATAATTGTTGGCCATTCCGGAGCCACAGGCAGCTCAGGTATTCTAGAATGCCTAGGGGAATCTCGGTTGGAATGACTCTTTTCTGTTCCAGAGACCTGGGAGGCAAATGAGAGTGGCCTGACTAAAAGGTGAGGTGAACTGTCTTCTTCAGTTTTTTTTTTTTTTTTTTGCAGATCAGCATTTCTCAGCTTTATCACACCAATGTGTTACCCACCTTGGCTCCAAGAGATTTTTGTTGTTTAAAAACTCAAATCTCTTCCACAAAGGGCAAAGGCATGCCATTAAAGAAGATATTTTGGAAATCTGCTGTAGTTTCTGGAGAGAATCTTCCAAAAGGGGATTCTTTTGAATAGCATTGAGAATCAGTACATGACCCCATGAACCAGCTGGGGATCAGCCCCATGTGGGGTGTGTGTGATGCTTGGTGCTTGTGGTCCTGTTCTTGGAGCATTCAGAGAATAAGGAAGACTGGAGTGTGGACGTGTGGGGCCTTAAGAGAGGCAAGTGCATCATCATCTGTGAGACTTTCTAATTTAGATTCAGGAATTCTCAAAGCCTTTTGTCCTTTAGGTACAAGGAATCTATCTACAGAAATGGGATATTGACATTCAAAAATTGAACTCTGCAAGTCAATGTGTGCTATGAGCATTCGTTTTTCAGTTCTGGGTTATACTATAAGGGGCAGAAGGAGAAATTCGTAGGCTAACTACATCTGAGAAATAGTTGAAGTGAAGCGATGTTTTTTTAAAATGCAGGACTTTCCAAAACCTTTGCTAGGAAAAAGATATCATGTGTAGCGTTTTCCAAGTATATTTGTTCATGGGATCATTATTGTGTCTTTTGAGACGAATGTTCTGTGGAATACACATTGTAAAGAAAAAGACTGGGTCAAAGAATCTTTGGGATCTTAGAGTCTGTTTCCTCTTTTTAGAAATCAAGTTATAGAACCTGAGAGAGAAAATGGTTTTCCCAGGATTGTAATACAGATGGTTTTTGGCTCGCTCTGGAGGAGAACCCAGAGTATCCTGGACAAAGAGGCAGGAATGCAGGCATTGCTCTGTCTACTACATGACCCTGTCCTGGTCATTGCCCCTTTGTGTGCCTCTGAGGGAAGGGGCAGGATGCTTTTCTACAGAAATACTGAGATAAGAAAAGAGGTGACCAGGTGAGATTTTAGAGGGGCTTGGATTTTATTCTATTGTGTGGTTATGGTTTAGATATGACCTTTCCCCTAAAAGCTCATGAGTAAGACATAAAGTTTAGAGGTGAATTGATTGGGTTATGAGAACCTTAGTGTGATCCATGCTCCAATCCCCTAATTAACTGAACGGTGGCTGTAGGCAGATGGGGTGTGGCTGGAGGAGGTGGGTCATTAGGGTGTCTTTGGGATATATATATATTTGGGATATATATATATATATATATATATATATACACACACACACACACATATACATATATGTATGTATATATAGTATTATGAGATTTGTAATGTAATCAATTTGTTTGATTAACAAATAAAATATAGTCTGTGTTGAGGGGAGTTTACCTCTCTCTGCTTTCTAGTATGATGTTCTGAGTTGCTTTCCTCTGCTAAGCCCATGATGTTCTGCTTCCTCCATGATGTTCTGCCTCACCTTGGGCCGGGGGTTTTGAGCAGTGAGATGATGTGAATTTGAAGGAATTTAATTTGGCAGTGATTTGTAGAACAGATCAAAGGGAGGGTGACAGCAGATGATTGTCTAGAGAGGAATTAGAGAAGACATGGACCAGGATGTAAGGTGGGCCCAGGTTCTGTGGACTCTGAAGCTTTCATCATTTTGGAGGTACTTTGCTTTGGTATCCCAAGCCACCTATCTCAGCCTCTGAAATGGCGTTCCTGATGGTAGGTGGTTGTCATCCAAGGAGGCATAAGGAACCCAAGTGTTATGGTTTAGAAATGAGATGTGGCAATGCAGGGATGTTCAGAGATGAAAGTAGATTATGAGATTTGTCATGTAATCAATTTGTTAGATTAATAATTTGAAATGGATTACTGGGTGGTAACTGTGGGTGGGGCATGATGGGAAGAAACAGGTCCCTGGAAGTGTGCCCTTGGGGTTGATTACATTTTGTCTCAGGTCCTCACTCTCCCTGTGCATCCTGTCTGCCATGAGCTGAGCAGCTTTCCTCCTCTGTGTCCTTCCACCATGCAGAGCCATGGTGTTGACTGACCGTGGACTTAACCTCTATACATTTTCCTCCTCTAAGTGGTCCTTGTCAGTATTTTTGTCACAGCAACAATAAGCTGACAAACACACCAGACCTTCCCAATCTTTGATTCTGCCATTTTCTGCATATGAATTCCAAGATAATTGTGCTGGTTTGCAGGGAGAGAGCACTGAGGCTCTAAGTGAATGGACCTCATGGTCCCTTAGCTACAGCTTAGTCATATGGGCACCTAAAGCAAAGGATGCTGAGATGTTGCTACAATTTGGATCTTAAAAATTCCTCAAAGTCCCATGTGTAGAGAAGTCTTGTTCCCTGGAGTGATACTGTTGGAGGGTGGTGGGAATGTTAAAGGGTAGGACCTGGGGGGAGGTCTTCTGATCATTGGGGGTGAACCTTCCAAGGGGATAGTAGGATCCCACCCCTTCCTCTTCTCCTCCATTCTGCCATGAGGCAAACAGCTTTATTCCACTACATGCTCCCTTCCGTGATTTGCTGCCTCATCACCATCCCAAAAGCGATGGGGGAAACTGACCATGAACCCAAAACCTCCAAAATTGTGAGCAAGAATATGTTATTAATTATCTCAAGTACCTTGTTAAAGTAAGAGAAATCTTACAACACAGAATATTGGTGCCAAGAAGTGAGGTGGTTGTTGCTATACCCAAGACAATGTGAAACAACCTTAGGAACTGGTTTGCAGGAGGAGTTTGGGAAAGTTTTGAGGAAAAATCCAGAATGCTATCACCAGGGTTTAATGGGCAATTCTGATGGGGGCTCAGAAGACCATAATGCTGATTGGAATGCAGACAATAAAAGCTATACAATGAAGTTTTGGATGGAATAAGAACTCTACTGGGAATTAGAAATAAGGCAATTCTAGTGTGACTATGTTACACTATGACAAAGAATTTCCATGCTTTGTGCTATACCCTGGGACTTACAGGGAGGCTGAACCTGAAGGTGATGTCAGAGGAAATTTCAAGGCGATACAACATTCAGGCAGTGACATGGATATCACTGGCTGGTTTTAGCCAAATTTATAGTGAGAATCAGGAGCAAAGAGGAACAGAGGAGAAAAGATTTGGGGAAACTTTCACTTTGTCCAGAAAATGAGTGCTTTTAAAGGTGTAGTCAAGGAGGATACAGTTGCTAAAGAGATTAAGATGATTAAAAAGAACCCAAGTGCTTTGCACTGAAACAATAGGAAAAAAATGCCTGAAGGGAATTTCAGGAATTGGCAAAGTCACAGCCATTACAGGCTCAGAGATATAAAATGCAAATTTGCTTCAAAAACTTTCCTGAGCAGAGACTTTTTGAGAAGAGAGCCCTAGGGGGCCTGCTAGCACAAAAAGCACCCAGGGAATTATTGTCCCCGTTCAGTCAGCAAAGAACCCAGTGGCCACTGCAGTCATCTTTCAAGTGGCCCAGGTGTAGCTCACACTGATGGCAGACATTGGAATTGACCAGGTGATGCTGGTCAATTGCAGGCATGTATGAGTGATGGGATCGTGAAAGCTTCCACCAACATTTAAAAGGAAAACCGTGGAGGCCAGGCAGTATGTTGCAGGGTTGGAGTCTGTATTAGTCAGGCTTCTCTAGAAGAACAGGATCAACAGGAAGTATGATTGTAAAAAGGGAATTTATTAGATTGGCTTATACAACCAGAAGCTGGATAGTCCACAATGGCCATCTGCAGGCTGGAGGACTGGAAGAACCGGTAGCTGCACACTCCAAGAGGCTGAAGCCCCAGAGCAAGAGGGATCAAGAGTGCTACCCTAGTCCAAGACAGAAGGCTTCTGGAAACTCCCCAGAGAATCACTGGCAGAGTCAGCTTTGGATGAAGAAGTGAGAGTCTGATATCTTCAGATGATTGCAGCAGCAATCAAGAACCCATTCAAGAAGAATTGAGCTTCTACCTGCTGCTGTTTCCTTGTTCTTCCAATTTTTATTCCATCTAAGCCTCTTATCTATTAGATCATGCTGCCCAGGCTTAGGAGAGGGTCTCCTCCACTTCAGTTCTCTATCCCACATGCCAATCATTTCTAGACACACCCTCATTGACCCACCCAGAAGCCTCTTCTTTACTGGCAATTCTTAATCCAATCAAGTCGACAATTCAAATGAACCACTACAAGTCCCTAGAAGAATCTCCTGACTGGGTGAGGTGTGGAGTGTGAGAGTGAAGCAGATCTGCCCGAGACTCCAAGACAACAGAGATGTCTTGACCACGGAGTGCCTGCTGAGGAGAGGTGCAGGCAGCATGCAAAACCTGCACAAGTGAGTGGCTATGTGGGCGTAGGCAAAGCTGTAGGGATGGGGCTGCCCAAGCCTTTAGGAGCCCACATGCTGCCACAGTGGACGTGAGATGCTGGACATGGAGACTGAGGATTTAATGTTTGCCCTGCTAAATTTTGGTCTTGCCATGTTCCCTGTCTTTCTTTGCTACTTTCCTGTTTTTTTCCCTTTTAGAATGAGAATTTTTACTCTGTGCTCTTCTATCTTGGAAATATATAACTTCCCTTTTGATTTCTTCAGGGGCTCACAGCTCAGTTTTCTTTTGAGTCTCAGAGGAGTCTTGGGACTTGGACTTTGCTGGAATAGTTAAGACTTTGGGGACTTTTGGAGATGGACTGAATGCATTTTGTCCCCTTTGGGAACCAGTGGCAGGATCTATGATTTTTGAGTGTGAGAGTGAGGCAGACCTGCAGTGGAGACTCCAAGACAACAGAGATGCCAGGACCGTGGAGTGCCTGCTGAGGAGGGCTGCAGGCAGCTCTGAAGGCCCACACGTTCTGGAAGGTGGTGGAAAGCTTAAGAAGAGGTGCTTAATGGGAGGTTTTCCAGTCATTAGGGGTGTGCCCTGAATGGGGACCATGGGACCCCAACCTCTTCCTCTTTCTTTTTCCATCCTGACTATGAGGGGAGCAGCTCTGCCCCCCCCCACATGTTCTCAGCTGGGTTGTGCTGCCGTGGCCACAGGCCCCAAAGCGGTGGGGCACCAACCGGGGACTGAAACCTCCAAAACTGGGAGCCAGAATAAACCTTTCCTCCTTATAAGTTGATTTTCCCAGGTATTTTGTAAAAGTAATGACAATCTGACCAACACAGTGTAGCTGAAAGAAAGAACAAACAGATTTGGAGATCAGGCAGACAGACTGGGCCTCTCTTCAGATCTGTGCTGTAGGGTAGGTAACAGGAGAAAATGAAGAGATTTATTTCAGATCATATAGCTAGAAAGCTGTACCTACTTTATATCTTTATAAAGGAAAATCTTATATAACTAAGTTGTATTATATTAAAAAAAACCTGGATAGAAGGGTGTCAGGTAAAAAGAAACAGTCCCATGTTTTCCCCTCTCTCTTCCAACCCCAGGCTCCAGAGGAGACCAGAACGCCAGCCCTGTGTGGCGGAACTTCATAGCCTCATGTGCGGTCCCATCCCACCTACCGAGGCAGTTCCACTGACCTTAGCCAGGGGAGCATGCATGCTGGTGCTCAGAGAAACAACTCTGTGTGGTTTTGTCTCCTCTTTAATACAAAAGTCACCTTCCCCACCCTGTGGGTGATCTGGTTGGGAAATTGCACTGATTTCTACACACAGAGAAACTAATGACTGTTCCATTTCTGACCTGTGTTTATTTGGTGACAACTGGTTGAACCTCAGGCAAGTTGAGGGTGTTAGAAAAGCATCAGATCATTATGGCTGAAATGAGTTGTATACTGGCTAAAGGAAGAATGTGCACATACTCAAAAAGAGATGATTATGATTTTTTTTTCATGCTAGAGGCCTAGTTTAATTTTCTTTGCTAAATGAAAACTGACTTCAGCAGTAGTTCCAACTTTGATCTGACCGTGGTCTTTTGACTCTGGTGTTTTTTCCTTTATACCAAAAAATGTTGATTCTAACTCAGCCCCATTTAAGCCTGGGGCAATTCAACGTTTTACTCTCTCATTTGGACAAAGAGGTAAATCTAGTTGGATCATTGTCCAGTCATCTGTACGGGGTAGTATTTGTTGTAAGAATAGGAATACCCCTCTGGCTTTGCTGTCCCTGACATCTGGCAACACCCACATTTGTTTTTTTTTTGCTGTAAAATTCTCCCAGGCATCTCTTATCTTCCAGGAACACCCACCTGGCTTCAGTGCTATTGCTTTGAAGAGAATGGGTTTTAATTCTCTTAAGGTGACTTTCCATTCATTCCACAAAACATTTATTGAATGCTTTCTAGTGCCAGATCCCCAAGGTCCCAAAGTGAAAAAAGATGTGTCTGGTGGGGTTGGTTCCATTGTCCCAGGAACTTGTACTATGTACTGTGGGAAGCCTGGTTATCTTTCCCGTGTTTCAGGAGCAGTTTAATGCGTTGGCTGAAAAGATAGAACACAATCTTCATTGTCTTAAAATTCTAGAACATGTCTCCCTAGACATATGCCTAGATATGAATGATTTTCCTTAGTCTTATAAAAGGTAGTTGAACAGGAAGTGAAGATGATATCTCTGGGAAATGGCACATTACGGAAAATGATAAGGAGTGAGTCACTGACTTTTACTTTATTAGAGACTCCCCTATTAAACAAATTGTTGAAATACACCAGGGAAACACCTGAGAGGAAGGAGTCCAAATCCTGCCTTCTCCTTGCCTCTTTCTTTCCCTTCTCCTTCCCATCGTCCTGTATTCCTCCCTTCTTCCTTTGCTCCATTTCTTCCTTCTTTCCTTTTTTTCTTACTTCATTTAACATTCATTAAAAACCTTCTGTTTCCTGGGTATGGGGCACAGGGGTCACCAGGGCTCCTTCTGTTATATCTGACAAGAGACACAAGATGGAAATCCAGGTCTCTGTCACAGAGAGTGATTTTGTGGGTGAGCATCATACCCTCCAAAGAGCATAGGAAAAGTGAGAGATTATTTCATGCATTTGTCCCAAATGACTCCTTGAGACAATACGTTGCTCAAGAACTGGCTTTTTGTTGATCTGATAAAATCCAGTCACTCAACTCATTGGGAGAATTCCTGACATCCTGTGTTATATATTGCAGGGATCAGCAAACCATGGACATCTGTTTTTGTATGGCCCATGGACTAAGCAAGGATTTTGAATTTTTAAATGATTGAAAAAAAACAATCAAAAGAAGACTATTATGCGACATGAAGAAGTTATATAAAATTCAAATTTCTGTGTCCATAAATAAAGTTTTATTGGAACACAGCCATGCTCATTAATTTGTGTATTGTTCATGGCTGCTTTTCTACAATGGCAGAGCTGAATAGTTTTAATAGAGGCTGAAAATCTTTGCTATCTGGCCCTTCAAGAGGGCTTACTAACCCCTGTTTTTTTTTTTTTTTTTTTGCTAGTGGAGAAGGTTTAGAAAAAAGCAATTTTAACACCTCGCTCTAGAATCTCTTCTAGGGAGGAAATGTTTTTTGTTGAGAAAGATCTTCTGACTGTACATTTGGATATGAAAGGACAGGTCCCAAGGTAGGTTGGGAGCAGCATCCAGCTGTACTGTGTAAAAATGGAGAATGGTTCCCTCTGGATCTCCTTTTTAAGGTGGAAAGGAGATAGTCTTTGTCCTTAGATATATCCAGTTTTGAGTGCCCACTCTGTAATGTTATGCCAATCATTTAACTTTCTGAGCCTCAGGCTCTTTCTTCATAATTTAGGAACAAAAAATAAAACTTATCTTGGGTTTGTGAGAGGTTAAATGAGTTAATGCATATAATGCACTTGATATAGGGCTTGGCACATGTTTAGTTTCCAATCTCTTCTAGCTATGAATTATGATGAAATTGTTTTTAAACCTTTATTTTTTCTTGGAATTGGGGATCAAATCCAAGGGTGCTATACCACTGAGATACATCGCCAACCCTTTTTATTTTTTTTATTTTGAGGCAAAATCACTGAGTTGTCTTAGACTGACCTAGAACTTGAGATCCTCCTAACACAGCATCCCTGAGCAGCTGGGATTACAGGTGTGCACCACTGTGCCTAGTTGTATTATGATTACTATTTTCATTATTATATTTATTTATTTATTTAATTTTTTTTGTTTTTAAAAAAAATTTTAATATTTATTTTTTAGTTTTCGGCAGACACAACATCTTTGTTCACAACATCTTTGTTTGTATGTGGTGCTTAGGATCGAACCCAGGCTGCATGCATGCCAGGCGAGCTCGATACTGCTTGAGCCACATCCCCAGCCCCATTATTATATTTATAGGACATGGAAATTTAATGAAATATTATGTGTTAAGTGCCTAGAATATTGGCAAGCAAAATCCCTTTCATGACCCAGTGGAAGACCCAAGATGCCCGATCCTTCTGTGACTCAGGTCTGTGGTCCGGGCTGGTCTATGGTGTTGTACAGGTGTGCAGGCACGCATCTGATGCTAAAACTGACAACAGGACACTGGAAGGGACTGGGCTGCATGGCCCTTGGATGGGAAGCCTGAGGATCATTATGAATAGGATTTTAACATAAGCAATATCACTGAGGTAGGAGAATAGAAGAAACAAAAGATAGGCAGAGAGAACAAGGACAAGGAAACTCAATCTGAAAGAGTTATACTAGTGCCTTTCCTTCCTAATCCCGTTCTCGCTCCTGAATTCCTGGGAAATCTACAAATCTTTACTCACAATCTTAATGTTACTGAAGATTCACCCACTTACAACAACTGCTCTGTAATTATCCCCCCCCCCCATATTTGTATTTTTAGAATAGATTGAGAAAAGGAAGATATCAAAACTATAACATAGGGTATTTTCGCAGAAACCTGTAACATAGGGTACTTTCCCAATATTACCTATTGAATAGTGGAGAGAACATCACCTTAAGGATCCTGAGAATTCCAGCCACAGTAGACTGTCTGGGATCACCACACTGGTGTCATCCCTGCACACCTTCCCATACCCACCCTTCCTCAAGTTTCCTTTAGAAGATCCCCAGAACCCCCAAAGTATCTCTCACGCTTGTGATGGCCTGCCTTCTCCCTTGAATATCTCTGCTTTTCTAAATAAATTTCTGTCTGTGCCTCTAACAGACATGTCCTTAAATGCATTTCTGTGACGTCTGTCAAAAATCCCACTCATCCTGAGTTGAGGTCCTCTCTGGGGACTCCTTGGACCTCCTCTGGTGTCAACTGTGCAGGGCAGAGTTAATATTAGGGTCTTGTCTCTCCAGGAGTTTGAACAGGAAAAAATAGATTACTCGTGTAGCGTGAGGTACAGTATTGCAGAAGAATCTAGTGACAGTGATGGTTTTATATTGATCTTTCAGTAATAATTCCTGGAAAATGGGAGTATTTTACCTCAAACAACAGATACCTTGGGGCATTAAGGAGTTATTTTTTATGATGATGATGAATAGTCTAGAGCTTTTATTCTCAGCAAAATTTTCCTATCAGCTCTTCATTTAGAACAAACATGATTGACTGGCTATTAACTGCTTATGAACCAGGCATTACATTGAGTGGACACTTTTATGTATAAGAAGTTGTTAAAAGCTTGGATTCTGAGCTAGAATGACCAGCCAGATTCAAATCTTGGTTCGGTCATTTATTAACAGTGACCTTGGGCAAGGTATTTCACCTGTCTGTGCCTTAATTGTCTCATTTGTAAGTTGGGAATAATGATAATACCTACTCTGGCAGCCACCCTAGCCTGTGATGGTTCCTACTGCCTGATATTCACACCCACATGCAGTTCTCTCCTATATTGTACCAGAGTTTTCTGTGTGACCAATAGAACACAGCAGCAGAAGGAAGTAGTGGTGTATCACTTCCATTATTAGGTTATAAAAGATACTGTGGCTTCAATTCTGACCTCTCTGTATGTCTTTCTCTTTTTTTGGCTCACTTGCTTGGGGTCTAGATGTGGTATAATGAGGACCCTCAAGCAGCCTGTAGAGAGTTCCACACGCTGAGAAACTGGGGCCTGCTGAAAACCACATGAATGATCTTGGAAGTGGATCCTCTGGTCCCGAGGACAGTAACCCTGACCCAGTTTGACATATCCTGGTGAGAGACCCTAAGCCACATGCACCTACCTAAGCCTCTCCCGAATTCCTGACCCACAGAAACTGTGAGATAATAAGTGTCGTTTTAAGTGAATGTATTTTGGGGTCACTTGTCACATAGCTGGGTAACTAATGTGCCAGTATGGTTGTTAATATTTATAAAATTCTAGAACAATACCTACCACAGAATAAACATTGTATTAGTGTCAGTCAAATACAGAAATTCACACTTAAATACATTCATAACCAGAAACTAGGGTAGGGGAAGGTAGCCCTTTTGGTTTGTCAAACCTAAATAGTGCAACTCTTGCTTGTTTCAAAATCAAAGCCTTCTCCTTTTTTAATGCACTTTTGCCTGTTTTCCTAATAGTCTGAAATAAGGAGGAGATCTGATTTATATTTTCTACAGAAGAGAAGAGAAATTGAAATGGTAAGTGCCAAAGAAATTAAAAGTCATTTCGGTTTTTCAATTCATTACTTCTGGAAAAAAATTCAAGCCCAACTTCATTACTAGTGCTCTGTTTTAGTGCTGATGATAATTGCAAAGGCAGTATCTTAAATTAGAATGTATAAGACCACATGTAATTAACCTGTACAGAAGGGCTGAGACTTCATATTAGACTATTAAATCAATCCCAGCAGAATCACTAATGCTGAGCAATTGATTTAAAAATACTGTATGGGCCGAGTAAAGAAGCTGGATGCTAATTACCATCAATGAGAATTTAGCACACTCCTCAGATGCAGTTAGGGTGGCAGACTTTTTCTTCAAGTCCTTAACCCACTCAAAGCTGAGAATTCAAATTAGTTCAGACTAAAAACTTGAAACAACCTGGGGTTTAAGGCAAGAGAGGATTTTTCTACAACTCTGTGAGTATGATGATCACAAGGGGATTTTTAAACAATCAGGTGCTGTGGCTATCAAAGACTTAGACTCTATGTACATTTAGGGGCCCTGATGAATGGTCCCTGGAAGAGTCTGGTTGCAGTGTTTTCTCTTGTAGTGGGTGTAAAACATTTCCCCGAACCCTTGCATGTGTGTACCACCCCTTTACATTGCTCTCTTCAATACTCATCTCTATTATTATTTCTTCTTCTTTTTTTATTATCCTGTAACATCCATTTTCTTTATTCTTCCTCCTTTCCACTGAATTATTCAAGCAACCAGCAAATATCTACTGGCTATCCAATAAAAACTGTTATCCGAGCAGTGACATACATTTATTGAGTCCCAGGGTGGAGATGCAAGCTGTCAAACAGAATTCAATTCCTGCTTCCCCTAGAACAATAGAATTATAACCAGACACATGGCAGAACAACACTTCCCAGACTCTCTTGCATTGAGGTCTGGCCAACTAGGTCCTCTCCATGGCAGTGGGAAGTGATGTGTTTCATTCCAGGTGAGGACTTTAAATGAATGGACATGCATCCTCTGATTTTCTCTCCACTTCCTCCCTTTGCTGGTTTAATGCAGTTGATGACATGACCCTGAAACCATAATATAGAGTGAATCTGGGTACTTGCTATGGTTTGGATATGGTTTGAGGGTGTCCCCATAGGTTGATGTTTTGAAGGTTTCTTCTTCAGTGTAGCAATATTGAGGTGGCGGACCCTTTAAGAGGTGGGGCCTAGTGGGAGGTAATTAGGTCATTGGGTGCATAATGCTGATCTTGCAGAACGATTTAGTTCTTGAGAAAGTGGGTTGTTATATAGTGAGGCCACCCCACACACTTGGCCCCTTCTGCATATGGTTGGTTCCCTTCTTATTTTCCTGCTATGTTGTGACCTACCCAAGGAAGCCTTCATTAGAGACTAAACAGATGGGCCTGACTGATTTTGGTCTTTTGGACTCTGAAACTGTGAGCTAAATAAATCTCTTTTCTTTATAAATATCCACTCTCAGGCATTTTGTTATAGCAACAGAAAATTTGAATGACCATGTGGGAACAAGGCCAATGGCAACCAGGTTCACATTCCTGGATCTATCATGTGAATAAGAACTATTTTGTGTATATATTTTAGGGCTCATTTGTCACATCCTTTTAGCTGAACCTTACTAATATTTATTTGCATTATTTTAATTAAGCTTCATAGCAACCCTATTAAGGGTACCATTATTATTTTATTTTATAGGACAAGCAACAAATTTTACAGAAAGATTCAATAACTTGTCTGATGATACCCAGATAGTAAATGACAGACCTGGGATTGTCTAACCTGGCCCTGGGAAAATGATAAGAAGTTTGAGATGTCTTTGAATCCCAGGAATCTATAGGTTATGGAAATCCATCTTTTTTATAACCAAGAACATCTTTGGACACATGAGATACTAACTGGCTGCTATGTATTCTAATTTTGGTGTTGATAACATGCTTTTGTTAAATAGTTTGCAAAGCATGGTGATTGGTTCCTCACCTCTGTGACTATTACCATCTATGGTTCTCCAGAGGAAGGAAGACCCTGATCTTGAAAAACCATTTTAATTCCTTCAAATGTGCCCTGATGGTATTTGTGTAAGTGCTTCTGGGTAGTACCTATGGGAAAGGGTGGCATTGTCTGAGGAAGACACAAACCAAGCCTGTTGCCTTCACATTGGGGAAATCACTTCTGATGACAATGCAGCAGATTTTAAAACTTACCATAAACTTTTTGGTGCTCCTTAAACTGAGAGGTGGGACAATTCCTCTCCACTTGAATCTTAGTGGCTTCAGTAACCCACTTCTAACCATTAGAATGCCACAGAAGAGACACTGCGTGACTTCTGACGTCAGGTAGGAAGAGGTTGGGGAGCTTCTGCTCCTGTTTCTTGGAACCCTCACTCTCAGGAATCCAGCTGACATTCACCATGCTGTGTGAAGTCCAGTCTGCATGGAGAGTGCACATGTGGGGCTTGCTTCAGGTAATGGCCCCAAGCGAGCTCCCAGCCAAAAGCCAGCATCATGCTGCATGAGTGCACCATCTTGGACACTCAGCCCAGTCAAACTTTTGGATGACTGCAGCTCAGCTACCATCTGAATGTGATTGCCTGAGAGATCATAAGCTGATCCCTTCCCCAATTCATGACAAAATTATGAACAAAAGAATTTAGCAGTTGTTTTAAGTGTTGGAGTAATTTGTTTTGCAGAACAGGTATATAAGATTGTTTCACTGCATAGTCTTGTATCAGTATATTAAAATCTGAGCCTTGATTTAGGATTTTATAGGGATTGGCAGGGTTGTGTAGAGAGAACCAGCCTATGCTGCTTCGACTTGAGGTTACTTAGGAAAATGTAAGGAGACTGGGGCCAAAGTTGCAGGTTATATTAGTGTTACTTTGCCAAAAGTGTTTTGCACTGATATCTGTTAAGGTGGAGAGAATATAAAATTTCAACAAAACTTCTGAAGTTGCCTCACTGGTTACTCTTTGTTTTTACCTAAATGTCTTCTTGTACTTTTTAAGGTAACTTTTCATAAATATTGGGAACTGGGAAAGCCCAGATGTTAATGGGTTAACTTTAGAGGCCACTGTTGCTTGTATTGTCAGTAAGAAAACCAGCTGTTTTAATAAGAGTCAAAATGCCTTGCAATTATTTGCAGTTGGTTAGGTCCACTTAAAGAATGTTGCATAGCAGTGCCGTGTTAAAGAAAGACAGAAAGAAGAGAAGGAGAAAAATCCCTACGTTCTTTAATACAGCCTGACATTACTGTTTTTAAAACTTCCCGACTGAGATTCCACTGAATTGTCCTCCATGAAGTTTGTGCCATATTTAGTTTATCAACCAGAAACCTTCCATGTAACTCAATATTGGGAGGAAGACAAAAGAGAATTCCATCTGAAGGCTTCAGTTAGCCTGGAGTTGCCAAAATGTTCAGGGTTTGAAGTTGTTTAGTTTCCTTCCTTCATTTTTCTGAAACTGATAACCCAAAGTAGGATTTAGGGATTCAAAGAGATTATCACCCAAACAGAATTTATGTTCATTTTTTGTGTAAACAACTCTACTACAGGAAATTAATGAAACCTGTTGAGCTTTAATATTCTATGGGCCCAACTTAATGTGTTGTAAGATTTATTTGGAATGGTTCTCATGTTGGTTATCACTGTGTTCTAACTGGCTGCTAAATTAGAGAGCCTGTTCTTGTTTGGCTGATTTAACATGTCTGTTGGGGGAAGGGTCACTGGTCACTGCAGGTCTCATATCTGCAGTTAGGAACATGAGTTATGATTTATAGGTTGTCTCAGATTGATTCATTAGTTTAGTTCTTGGAATTTCCAGGTTTCAGAGTGGTTTTAGGTTTTTCATACCAGTCCTTCCTGTGTACTAATGCATGGGGGCGTCATGTCAGCAAGGCATGTGGGAATGGGGCAGTGAAGGGGCAGTGAAGAGGGACGTGGACATAGTGGTTTTTTGTTTTTACTCCTGTGTTCCTCAGGGCAGCAGGGGGTACAGGTCACTTATCCTGGACGACAGGCAAATCTGGTTCAGTTTGTCCTCTAACCCTTTCAGGAATCTATAGGTGCTTCTTCTCTTTAATCTTTCACATTTTCTTCTCTTTCTCCCATCCTCCTGGGTTGGTCTAGCAGGTCTGGCTTCAAGAACAGACACTTAGATGTGTCTTGTGCAAATTATATTCTAGAGCCTTGGAGGTCTCAGCAAAAGACACAAGCTGCTCTCATGTTGGGCTCCACAATGGAAGAGCCACTTAGGTGGTGGTGATGGTTACTAGCCTGTCCAGGTGCAGATCTTACACGTTGGAGGAAGTCCTGAAGTCAGGTTTTCCCCAGATTCCTGGACCCATTTCTATACCTCCCTGAAATTCTACCCTTATTATTTGATCTTGACAACTGCCTTTAGCAAACCACGTTACCTGGGATTTCTTTTTACGGCTCTGGGTAGAGGTCACACCATGCTGAGAGTACCATATTTTTGGATTAGCCACAGGCCGTATTGTAAGTAGAAACCACACATGCCTGGTAGTACTGGACACTTGAGACATTACCTGTTATGGCCTGAAGCCAGGAGGACTGGGTCCCACAGGACTGGCATTGGTATACCACACCATCTTACCCACTGATCAAGATCTGCTTTAAAGAGTTTTTACTGGTTAATGAGTAAATTAGTTAATGAATGAGTGAATTAATTTAATATGTATAATGAGCCTGTTATGCCCTAGGACATGGGTATAGAGTGAGTCAGCAGGGAAGGTGTGACCTCTTTCCTCAAGGAGTTTAGCGTTAGAGTTGGGAGGTAGATACATCTAGCACAGAAGGAGGTCATGAAGGTCATGCACAGGGATCCATGGTCAAGATTCATAGAACTCTGAGGGAATTACTTTTAACCTCCTGACTGAAGGAGAGTAGAAAGGAGCTGGGTGTGGTCAGTGGATATGATCTCAATGAGGAGCAATTGTCACTTTACAGTGTTTGGAGGGCAATTTATTACATCTCCTTGATGTATTGGCCTTCTGAACCTTAGGGAGGGGCAGGGAGGGGTAGGATGAGTGTTATTAGTCCATTTTCCATTGCTACAACAAAATATTGGTGGGTGAGTAATTTATAAAGAAAAGAGGTATATAACTCACTATTTTGGAGGCTGGAAGTCCAAGATCATGTAGCCCTATCAGTTATGTCCCTGTGATGGCTGTATCACAGTATCAGTTGAACCTGCAAGAGCAATGAGCAGGCAAGGCAGGAGGGCAGAGAGAGATTCCAGGGCTGGACTCCCTCATTTGTAGTAACTTACTCTTGTGGGAACTGGTTTCCATGAGACTGATCTTAATGCCTTCCTAGGGCAGAGCCTCAGTGACCTAACTACCTTCCGCTAGGCCCCGCCTCTTAGAGGCTCCACACCTCCCAACATCACCACCCCAGGGACCAAGCTTCTGACACATGACACTATATCCAAACCATGGTGACAGGCCTTGTTGTGTGTGGAAAGGTTTTCAGGTCCCATGGACTAGGAAAAGGGATTTATTTAGGGACTGAGCGCCCCTGATGATCAGCTTCTTTCACCTTCGTAGGAAGAGTTAACCTCAGGAGAGTCTCCTGAGCATTCTTGAAGCACAGTCCAACTCTCTGCCACATGTTTTTTTCAGCTTGAAGGTTGTTTACAACTCTGTTGGAGGAAGGAGTGCAGAAACTTTGGGGCCAACGGATCTGTGCAGGACACTGCGTTACCAGGCAAAGGTGGGAGGGGGATTAGCCCATGCCATTCTGCCTCCCCAGATCCTGGTGGGAGGTGCACACCAGGGCAGCAGCCTTCCTTGACTACACCTCTGGCTCAGGTCTCATTGGCTCCACTCCCTCCTCTTCCTCGGGGCCCATGCATAAGTGTGGAACAACCCAATCACCGAGGAGAAGCAGTGTCGCCTGTGCACACACTTGTGCACACGTGCACTCTCGTTAATCAGTGAGGGTGGAGTTCATGCACACTCTGCAAACTCTCCAGGCTCATTTTCAAAATCTTAAGAAAATTCCTCAAAGCTTCCATTTATCTATTAGAAGGTCAATTTGTTTCAGAGTTGTTCTAAGTCAAGGTTATTTACATAGAATTTGCTGGAGGGAAGGGTATTGCTTATCCAACAGAAATCCACTTTTGTATTTTTTTTTTTGCTTCTTCTCCAAAACTTTTGGGACAACTCATTCCATCTTTCTGGAATCTGGCTCTGGGCGCTAGTGTCTCATGTCCCTAATTACAGTGGCCTCTAACCCATGGCTCACCCAAATCCTTCGCGTCCATGGTTAAGCACGTTTTCACTTGTGAGCCTACCCACTGGGGACTCACAGGAAATGTTATTGTAAATAATATCAGATGAGATTCAGAGAGTTTCACCAATTGTAAACCAGTGCCTTGAGGTTTGGGGAGTATGCCTCCCTATCCTTTCTCTTGGAATTACGCAGTTGAGCCCTGTGGGTACAGTTCAGTGAGATCTCAAACTAGACATTTATTGAAGGTAATCCCCAACACAAATTGAAATTTTTAAAACATCTCTGTTAGCAAAAAGAGTAAAGTCTAGTTTTCCCCGCTCCAAAGAACAACACACCATCCAGTTCTTCCCACCCCAAATTTGGGGAGGACCAAATGTTAAAACCCAAGGTTGGGGTCATGTGTTCTTGTCTTTGAATGTTACTGGGATCTAAAAACCATGGATAACCTCTGTAGGATTTTTTGAACTCCTACTCTGTGCTAGGCACTGGGGATGTAGTGCTGTTCAGCATAGAACATCTTTCTTTGGGGAAACCAAGTTTGCCTTCAGAGAGAGATAAAGAATTAATTATAGAATGAAATGACGAGGGCTAGTAGTCACACACACACACACACACACACACACACACAGACTACAGAAAAGAGGAGGCAGAAGAGAAAATCCTCAGGTGGGGGTGGAGGAGGTAGGTTTGGCGATTTTTTCTTTAAAGGACACACAGCAATGTCTGGAGATATTTTGGTTGACAGAGCTAGGGGAATGGCACTTGCTACTAAATCAGAGGCCAGAGGTGATGCTAAGCAGTCTGGGTGCAAAGGACAGCTTCCTATGAGAAAAGACCTCTGGTCCAAATGTCAAGTCTGCCAAGGTGGAGAAATAGTGATATAGGGTGGTACTTGAGCTAGCCTTAAAGATGACTGGAGTCTGCTACTAGGGAAGGTCGTATCCACTGATAGCTGTGCAGACCTAAGGGTCAAGACCAAGAAGAGATGAGGATCTGGATGTGGAGCATTGGTTCCCAGTAATGTTGTTCCTGGGAGGCTTAGAATTGCTCCAGGTTGTTCCTATACCTGTCATGGTGCAAGCCAGTGGTAACTTGGCAGGAAAATGACATTTTCTCTTTTAGGTGGCAGTTCAAAAGGTGAATTAAGGAGTTTGTCCTTTGGGGCCTAAAGAGGGCAGGTGGCCAGGGTGTGTAGAAAAGACTAGGAAGATTCCTCTGTTAAATAAAAGTCATGGGAGGCCATTGTTTTGAATGACGTGCCTTCAGGAGGCCCCAGCAGACTATGTGAAAATCAAGATGGAGTCACTTGTGTTTGAGTTCACACCACCAAGATGAAAGTAAGCGGTTTATCTAACCTTCCAGGAAACCAGAATGAGAGAGATCTAACAAACTCCATGATAATCAAGTTCCCTCTCCGTCTGCTTTAATTCTTACACAAAAAAGTTAAGCTGAAGTAACCTCATATTAGCTAGTCATTTTTTTTTCTGTTATTCTGTCTCCCTGTTCGTGCCTTATAAATACAGTAACTTTGAAATGACAAATCTGCTTTTTGTTTCTAATTTCTTCAGCCATTTTCTGTCTATAAAACTAACCTCCTCTGCTTAGTTCATTGGGATACTTGTCCTGTCTTATGGAGTGACGTGTTGCCTGATTATAGAATAAAAACTAAAGCCAATTAAGGTCTTTAAGTAAATTGTTATAATATAATCTTTTGACACCTACTACAATAAGTGAATTAACTTGAACTGTGGTTTGCTATAGGTGGCTGGGCCAATGAACACAGAGCACTAGGGATGTAGGTGCCCGCCACTCAGCTTGCTCCCCCGAAACTCTGGAATGGGAAGGGGCTAAGTTGTGTCATTGACTCTGCAAAATGTCTTTGGTTGCTGGCAGAAAAAAACTTACTTACATGAAGTAAGACAACATCATCTGAATGAACCCTCCCAATAGCCTGTGGGGCTGGCCACAGACACTTCACAATGCTGCAAAGAAGGTTAGACTCAGAAAAAGTGAGGATGCTATGTGACCAGAGTATCGTTGATTGGGAATGGAGAGGCTGGCTGAGCAAGGTTGAGCTACTGGGATGGTGTGTGGTCCCGGGTGAGCCCTGCCTTTTGTCCGTTTGGCTGCTCCCAGTATTCATCCAGGGGGGATGTGCTATCATTTACCTATTCATTCCCTTATTTGGTCATTTTTGGAAGCTTCCGGACTGTCAGCACCACAAACAACATTGTAGAGAGCATCTTTGTGTGGATGGACTTTTTGCTTCCTTTTAAAGACTTCTTTAGAGTGCATTTCCAACAGTGGGATTAATGTGTCAAAGGGTATGGAGATCAACTTCAAGAACCCTGATATGTATTATTAAATTGTTTCCTAGTACTCAACATGCATATGTGAGTGCAGCAGGTTAGCAAAATATTGCCAGCATGGAATATTATTTTATTTTGAAACTTCTTTTGCTGGCTTAATAAATACAAAATGATCTGAATACATGAAATGTAATATGTCTGGCACCAGGCTTGGCATGCTAGTTGTTTAATGTTTCCATGCAGCTTATTATACCTATACTTGGACATAGTCTTCATATCTAACCTGACCTTGAGTACTATCGGCCTCTAGCTGGCCTTGGCTTGGCTTAGCTTATATAAACTCAGCCATTCATGACAACTTAGAGCATCTAGATTGAGCCTGTATGCAGCATAGTGGATAAAGACTGCTGTATTCATCTCTTGGATCCTCAATTTATCAACCATGTGACCTTCAATAAATTACTTAATTTCTATAAACCTGGGAATAATTGAGATAATGTATGTGAAGCAAGTAACACTGTGTGTCATGCAGTATAACATTAGTCTTAATAATAGTGATCTATTTTAATAAGTCATATCAGCCTTTCAGATAGGTTTATGTCTTAATGAAGTAAAGCAACATCAACGGAATGAACCCTCATTATATTTTAATGAAGGGACATTGAGGTTCCACGAAGCTAAGTACTTTGCCCAATATGGGCAGCATCATGCAGTGTGAATCCTGGTCCTTGTCCTTGTGGCCTGGGTAAGTGGGCCCACTAGTTAATAAGAGTGTTCCGAAAAGCCATTTACCAGGAAATCCAGCACTATCATCTATACATGGAAGTAGCTGCAAATCACACATTTACAGTCCTCTACATGCAAAGGAATGAATCCCAAATTGTCCTTTATCAGGATTCCAAAAATGACGGCAGCCATACAGGGCAGCCCAATCTGAGGATAGGAAGGGCAGGGGGAAAGTTAGAGCAGAGAGATGAATCCTAACCAATTGTGGTTCAAATGCCCTGCAACTGAAATGTACAAAAACCTAGGAGCATATGAACCTGTTGCTGTGGGCCCTGAAGTTGAAGCCTCATTAGTGCGGTGGTCAGTCAGTCACTGACGATCAGCAGTTTATCAGAAATAAGATGGCTAGTTACTTCTGATTGCTTGTCCCTTTTCTCTGAATTAAAACTTTGTCATTAGCATAGTTTCAGTCTTGAGAGTTACTGCCAGGGTGGAATTGCGCTAATTAAGAGGGAAAGAAAAATATGTTGCTAGTCATTAATTTTTCTTGATTAGAGGGTGACCCAGTTTGAGGCTAAGCGGAGAGGACTGAGGTAGTAATTTGGCACTCTAGGGGGCTTGTGGGGATTTTTGTGAGCTTTAGAAGCAACAGCTGGACCCCGGGATTACTGTCTGATTTGAATTCGTAACTACTCATAGAAAGGCGTGTGCGAGACCTTCAGGGATGGTGGGCTCTTTTTTACAAAAACAAAAGTAAGAAGAGGGTGGTGGGCACAGCACTAGAATCTGAATGCTACCAATGCTGTATTGTAGAAGAGATAAAATATACGAATAATAAAGGGGTATCCAAATGTTATTATGGCGTCATTGGATTCTTAAGAGTATTTATAAATTTGACTCTGGGCAGCATCTTGGGGAAGGACAAGGAAGAGAAGGAAGAAGGATGGGCTGGTTTCAATACTGTATGGACAATTAATCTCCCTCCTCCTTTTTTTTTTTTTTAAAAAAAACTTTTTGGAGGTAAAACTGACGAAATTGTATATATTCAAGATGTACAATGTGATGTTTTAATATACATATACATTGTATAAGTTTCCACATGTAAGCTAATTGTATTTCTGTAATCAAGTTAATTAACATATGCATATACTTAAGACTTATGCTCTTAGGGAATTTCAAATATTCAATATAGTGTTATTAACTCTAGTCACCATGCTAGGCATTAGGTATCCAGGCCATATTCATCACATAGCTATGTTTTTATTCCCTCTAATGAACATCTCCCCTCCCCTGCAAGCCCTTGTAACCACCATTCTAGTCTGTCCCTGTGGATTTGACTTTCTTGGATTCCACATATAAGTGAGATCCGGTAGCATTAGTCTTTCTGTGTCAGGCTTACTTAATTTAGCATAAGTTCCTCCAAATATTCACCCACATTGTTGCAAATGGCAGGACTCTCCTGTTTTTAAAGGGTGAATAATATTCCATTACCTCTTCCTATCTCAATTTTTTTTTATCTGTGCATCTATTGACAAACATGCAGATTGTTTCCATGTCTTGACCATTGTGAAAAAGGCTGCAGTGGACATGGCAGTGCAGGTGATGTCCCTTCAACAAGGGACATTCCTTTTGACATATGCCAATGAGTGAGATTGCAGATCATAGGGTAGATCCATCTTTAATTTTGTGAAGAATTTCCTTTTGTTTCCTTGGTGGCTGGACTGATTTAGATCTCCACCAACAGTGCACCAGCATTCCCTTTTCTCCACATCCTCGCCAACATTTGTTGTTTTTTGGCTTTTTCTTTCTTTCTTTCTTTTTTATGGGGAGGGGTTTGGTGGTGGTACCAGGGATTGAACTCAGGGGCGCGCGACCACGAGTCACATCCCCAGCCCTATTTTGTATTTTATTTAGAGATGAGATCTCACTGAGTTTCTTAGCACCTCGCTTTTGCTGAGGCTGGATTTGAACTTGGCGATCCTGCTGCCTCAGCCTCCTGAGCTGCTGGGATTACAGGAGTATGCACCTGGCTCTGGCTTTTTCGTGGTAGCTATTCTAGCAGGTGTGTGGTGCTAATTCATCGTGGTCTTGACTTACGTTTCCCTGAGTATCCACCTTCTCACACAGCTGGAGTTGGGACCTACGCAGGGTGACTCCTGCTACAGGGAGCGGGCCCTGGCCAGTGTTTATGGAGCAGCCACAGGGCTGGGTCTGGAGCGCTGGCACCTGAGAACCTGCAGTGGCTCTGGGGCCTGGGACAGTGGTGGTGGCTCTGGTGTCTTCCAGGATTGATAAACTGAAATACCATGTGCTTTACAATACAAAAAGAAAAATGACAATGTTGTTTGAGACCCTGCTGTGACTGGGAACCAACTTCACTGCTTATAGAGTAAAATAGAGCAAAGGAAGATTTGGTTTTGGGGATAGGGATCGATTTTGCCACTGTGAGTGGCTTCTGAATGGGGTCACAGTAATTTCCCAGCACCCCTCACCCATCCCCTCTCCTTCACATAGACTCTCTCTGTTCACAGCAGGAAAACGAGGGCAATGACAAGATCCTGTAGAAGGGAAGGGGTGGGTAGCCCTGTCTAGACTCTCAGACCCACTGCTTCTCCAGGCACACTGGGAACTGTGTCCCCTCCCTGAGCCACTGAGTCACCACTGAGTCACCGCTATGAGGATAGCTGGAAGAGAAGTGAGGTCTCTGGGTTCACTCTGAGCCCTAGAAGTGTGTGGGAATGGTTATTATCCCCATTTTCACCTTAAATCTGAGTATCTGTGGCTATCTGTTAGCTTCTAAGTTTCCTTCCAAGGGCAAAGCTGCAAGAGTTACAAGATGTGGAGGACCCTTGGGGCTTCAGGAAAAGGCTACCCAGGACCCCTGGGATGGCACACCTTCCTCTTTGATCTGCTGGGGCTCCCTTGGTCCCAGACACTGGGCACATTTGGGAGAGACGTAACTTTATAATTTTTATATGGCCCATGAATGAGTTTAAAGAAGAGGTGGCAGCTTGTTAAATTTTTAATTTATGGTGTGATTTTTGGAATTCAGTGTTCACAAATACTGACAAGGTTGAATTTTACAAAAGTGAAGACTGTTTTAATGCTGTCCTTTCAGTTGGCTATAGACTTTTGGCTGTAGCAAATAGTATCCTGGGAGTGGCTTGTCTTTATAAGTATTTACCCAAATTGCATTATGACTCTAAATGCTCTGAATTCAACTTGACATTCACACATAGGTTTCAATTCAGTGTAATTCAATTTTGTTTTCTGAGCTTATTCTTTTTAAAAAACTTAAAAAAAAATTTAGATGTTGATTGACCTTTATTTTATTCATTTATTTATATGTGGTTCTGAGAGTCGAATCCAGTGCCTCATACATGCTAGGCAAGTGCTCTACCACTGAGCCACAACTCCAGCCCCCTGAGCTTATTCTTAATTAGTAATTAAATTCAAGTTTAATTTACATTGCCTAGTGATGGTTTTGACATCTTTAGCATTCTTTAACCTGTTAGTTTTGAAATTTGAAGGCGCTATCTCAAAATGCATAAAAAGTAATTTTTTTTTCTTAAAGACAATTTTTGAAGGGGAAAGGATTATCATGGTCATTTGCAGTTGGTATCAGATGGAACACACGCCAGGGGTTGGAGCAGAAGCTGAGAGGGTGAGAGCAGCCCCAGTTCCCCAAGACCCACAAGCACCTGCAGATACAAGTGGACCAACTCATTAATCCAAAGCCTCCATCCAGCATGCAGACATAAAAGTCTTCCTGGCACATTTTTTAAACTTGAGCTGCCCTTTGCAAAGGAGGTCTTGCTTTTATTTTACTTTATTTTTTTTTTAAGAGAAAGGCTGAGTTTCTAAGAGGCATGGGAATGACAGATCACTTTAGATAGATTCTATATGACATGAGAAAAAAACAATGTCATGCATTCAACTTTTTTTTTTTTTTTTTAAAGCTTTCCGGAAATGTATAGAGAAGCCCAATTACAGAACAATCGATATTTCTTAGAGCTGGTATTCTTTAAAGCAGGGAGTATTCAAAACCAGAAACCTGGGGCTGGGGATATAGCTCAATGGTAGTGTTTGCCTAGCATGTGTGAGGCTTTGGGTTTGATCCCCAGCACTACAAAAGACAAAACCAAAACAAAACCAACAACAACAACATCAAATCCCAAAACAAAAAACCAAAAAAAAAAAAAAAAATGGAAACCCCAGAAACATGGAAAAAAATCATCACCCCAATTATTGATTTCCCAAAATATGAACCACAACAGTGTAACACAGGTGTTAGAGGAACAGTCATCCTTGAGTGGCAGGTAACAATTCTAGTTGTCCAAAGCCTCTTAGGGACCTTCAGAAAGTGGAGGACAATGCCACAGGCTTCCATAACCGTGGGTTTTGAATTCATAGATCCAAACAACCACAGATGGAAAATACTCAGGAAAAAAATTTCATCTTTATTGAACTTTGCAGACTTTTAAAAAATGTGTCATTATTCCCTAAATAATGCAGTATAACAACTATTTACATGGAATTTACATTATATTAGGAATATAATGTAATCTAGAGATAACTTAAAGTATATAGGAGTATGGGCCTATAAGATATGCAAATCCTAAGCTATTTTATATAAAAGATATGAACCTCCTCGAATTTTGGTATATGCCAGGCATCCTGGAACCAATACTGCCTGGATACTGAGGAATGATGATACATATTGGAACCTGGTTCCAAATATCTGCTTCATTGGTGACTCATATTCTCTGGCAGGTCTTGTAATTTAGCAGTAAAGAGCTCAGATCTGGGCTGGAAGCCTGACTTCACTATTGAGGGGTCATATGTTATTGAACAAGTTACTTAATCTCTCTAAATATATAAAATGGGCATAACAACCCTGTATAGCTAGTAAGTGGTTGTAGGGGATTAAGTGAGCTAATGTGTGTTAAGAGCTCCAGGCTGTAGCTCTTGATTCCCTCCTAGTTTCAATCACTTGGAGTACAACCAGAGGACCTCTTATTTTGAAGGAAAAGGAAGTTATTCTCAAGAGAGACAGGATGTCAGCCCACCTTTGAGAACCTCATCCCTACCTTGGTGATGCTCATTCCTCCGTCTTTCCTTTGGCAGAGCCTGGTGTCTCTTGATTCTTGTGACTCAAGGACAAGTTTGAGTATGCACTTTGTGTAGCATCTTGGCAATTGGATTTTTGCTCTGTGTCTCAGGCCAGTGGCCCAGCAGACAAGGACCCGTGAGACCAAATGGAAAGATGAAATATCCTGAGCCCAGAATGCACAGGGGAATTACCTCTTTCCTCGGCAGCTCTCCAAGGCAGAGGGTCTAATGTGGCCTAATGCAGGTGGCTCTTCTGCTCCAGAGCAGATGGAGAACACTCCTCTTAGCCTCACTGCGCTGTCTGTCTTGCCTTCCCCATTTTTGATGGAGGGATGCACTTCAAATCCCTAATGATATTTTACAGATTAGGATATTTAAGGATATTTTAGGATTTACAGATTAGGATATTTAAGGATTTCATCACTTCTGCTGGTGGAGATGTGATTTCCCCACCTCTAGCCTTTATGGTAGTTTTGTATCAATTCCGCCAACCCCCTGGCTAAAGGATGGTAGGGGCTTCTTCTGGCTTTGAATGCAGGAAGTTGAGGTACAGTGAGGATTTAAGGTGTGAGCAGCATTGAAAATAAGAATCAAATATTTAAAAACTTATTTTTAAATTATTTTTAGAAGAATGAAATAGATGATTATAGACATTGTTGAGTGCTGGTTTGATTTTTTTTTCTGTGCTCTTTGTTCTTCACTCCTATTAGATAAGTGGAGGCAAATATTTGGGGCTCTTTCTACTTTTTTCCTAATTTAATCTCATACACACACACACACACACATATATATATATAAAATGTTTATATACATATATAATGTTTATGTACATATATCATATATTTATATATTATGTTTTATATATATTTTCAAAAGCAAGAAATGATCTCTCTATGTATGTTATATATTTATATATTGTATAA
Organism: Ictidomys tridecemlineatus; assembly: GCF_052094955.1. NCBI lineage: Eukaryota > Metazoa > Chordata > Mammalia > Rodentia > Sciuridae > Ictidomys > Ictidomys tridecemlineatus. The sequence goes on from NC_135483.1 coordinate 181,674,514, forward strand.
TATATCATATATATATATTTTTTTCAAAAGCAAGAAATGACTTGCATTATGGGTTAATGGTACAATTCTCCTCTGTTGTCAAAAGCAAGCCTTGGGTCCAGAGTGGGGCATGATCATATTGTGTGTGTGTGTGTGTGTGTGTGTGTGTGTGTGTGTTCTACGTATATCTTTTCTTCCCCTGCAAAATGGGTCAAGAGAAGAGTTCTAAACCCAGGTTCTATTATTGTAAGCATCAAGAAGGGCAAAGTGTATGAAAGATCAAATGAAAGTTTTTTATTGCTCTTTCTTTTCCACCTCTCTCTGGAAGCCCCCAATTTCCAAGTCTCGCTCTGGGGGATGGTGAATCCCAGCTGTCTCCGTCCTAGTCCACATAATAACAAACTAAAGGGAAAGGGCAAATAAAGGGTTAGGACAACAGGAGCTGCTGTGAAGGGTTCATGTCACTCTGCCGCCCATACCTCATTCCTCTAGTCCCCTGGGGGTTTTCTTGTGGCCTGGGCAGTGGGGAATATGGGATGCATGGCACTTGAAACCTTTATGTTAAAAAGCTTCACTTTGTCTGTTGAAAGTGGGAAATGATTTCAAAAGAAATCACATTTCTTTTTTCTTGGTCAGGATCAGACTGGAGAGACTGCAACCTTTCCTTGAGAATTTCAGTGCGAATGGGTCTTGTCCAATTTCACTTTTCAGAGAAGGAATGAGAGGCTCAGGGAGATTAAATGTCTTCCTGCATGACCCACAGTGCCCACCTTATGCTAAATCTGGTTTTGAGGGAGTGGAGATACAGTGCAGTTCCAAAGTATGAGCTGCAGACTTGGAACCAGAACTCCTGGACAAGGAGGAGATTGCCATTGTTCCAGTCACATATCATCTTGTGTGTGGGAAAAGTCTTTAATAATCAAATCTTAGGGCTGGGGTTGTGGTTCAGTCCCTTGCATATGTGAGGCACTGGGTTTGATCCTCAGAACCACAGAAAAATAAATGAACAAAATAAAGATATTGTGCCCATGTATAACTAAAAAAATATTAAGAAAAAAAATCAAATTTCAACATACCTTACTAACTTTTTATTACCTACTTAGTAGAGAAGATCAGTACAGTGTGACAGAAAAAGTTCTGGGGCTGGAAATGGGGTGGGGAGGGATCAGGAGGCCTGGTCTTGTTCCCAATGTGGTGCTCTAAATCCTCATTTGTGTCATAAATTGGTCTGGATAATTTCTAAAGTATATAACTGAAGTTTTGGAATTTTATAATTGTATCAAATAGTATTTGTTAGTATAGGGTCTTGATTTAACATCTGAGCAGCCATCTTAAATGTTAACCGCCATCTTGTGAGATAAGTTTTGCTTTTCTGTACTCCCTCTTACCTGAACTCCCCCCCCCACCCCTATTAGTGACCTACCCCATGGTACCATAACCCTAAGTCAATCTCAGAAGGACATGACCCCTTGACTCTGGAAAGCCCCATGGTACCATTGACCTAAGCCAATCCCATGCTACTCCCCACCTGCCTAGCTCTGATGCAAGCCTATCCCCTAGTGCCACATCTACAACTCCAAGCCCCTACCCCACAAAAGCTGAACACCCAGATTATCTCAGGCAACGCTCTCCACTCTATAGAGGGGTGGCCTTTATTTGTCAGCTTTGACAAATAAACCTTCGTGTGGATCTCTGCCTGGTCTCTGTCCTTCACTTCTCACTCGCCTGTCGCTCGTTTTCTCACTTTCCTTTTGGGACATAGTTTCTGCAGCGTGTGAAAGTGGTTTAAACAACGTAGAGCTGTGTTTCTCTCATAGGAAAGGTGGAGCTGATCGGGTGGCTCTGCTCTTTGAGGTCATCAGGGGTCCAGGCTCCTTCTGTGTTCTGCTCTGCCATCTTTAGAATATTCCCTCAATTTCACAATCCAAAACAGCTGGTCACTATGTCCATGTGATTAATAGAAGGGTGAAGGAAGGAGAAGAAAGAGGGGAGAGAGGGGAGGGAGAGAGACCCCTTTCCCTTTAGAAGCTTGGCTCAAAAGTTGCATTTACCACTTCTGCTCAAGCCCTGGTGGCCAGAACTTACTGCAGTGGCCATACCTAAATGCAAAGGGGCTGTGGAATGTAACTGTATTCCTACCAGCCATCTGCCTAACTCCAAGTTCTAATCCTACAGTGAAGATGTCGGGGACACTATCCATCATTGTCAGGCAAATCATGCTGGAGAAAATATAGAACACACCATGACCTATTGCTTCTTCCAGGGCTTAGTGAGGTGGGAGATGCCATGACTAAAGCCCCACTTGGAGAATAATGGAGGGTCTTGGAGAAATTGCTTCCGAAACTTTATTATTCAAGTAAACGAGGAATGGTGGTTAATTCTTTTTGGGAATCTGCCCAGTTCCTGATGTTGCCCTTTCTTTCTGGGCTTTACTTCCTTTTCTCTAGCAAGGCCAGTGTGGTGGCCGTGTTTGTCCCTTGACCCCTCAGTGGCTGCAGATGGACAGGTACAGAGCCATCACATCCTCTCTACTGGGCATCTGGAGCTGGGACTGTGAGAGTCAAGTCCTTAAACGTGGGCATTCTAAACTCAGAAGTGGTGGGGAGCCTGTCTTTTGTCACAAGAATGGGAAATGAGAGAATGTCTGTCCTCAGGGAAGAAGAAAGCAGGTGTTCTGAGAGAGTGGCCCCCACACATTAAAGGACCTAAAAAGAAATGATTGGGTGGGTGCTTGGTTCCTGATGTCTCTGCCGCCCACAACTCAGTTTCTCACAGGGCTTAGATGACTTCATTCCTATTAAATTTATTAAAACTCTCTTGGATATATGTGTGTATAGGGAGAGCTTTATTTTTTTAAAAATAATTCCTCATCTGACAAGTAGAGTGGTTTTTTTTTTGAAAGCGAATCTTAAAATCTTATGTACCATCTTAACAGCTAATGGCTTGCAAATTTCAATTTTCTGCTTGTCATCAAAAGTGACAACTCAGAGGAGACTATAGCAATTGATTCACCTAGCTAAACTTATCCAAAATGGGGAAGCTAAATAGGTCAGTCAATGGAGACTAAAACCACAGTGTCTTTTTCAAAATAAAACAGCAAGAAATCCACACAGGAAGGGTTGAGATGTAGCATGGTTTTTTGGGAAGGAATATGGAAAACAGCTCATCTTTATTCTTAAACATCTCCCTCCAACTTAAATGAACATGTGGATTTGAAGATCATGTTAGTATCAGAGGTTGGAGCTCACTACACATTTATAAGTTGACTTCAAAGGAAAAAGTGGATAGGTAAGTCATCAAGTTGCTTAAATAAAACTTTAAGAGTGGAGATTCTAGTGAGAAAAAGTCCATGCTGTGAATTTCTCTATACAAAACAAGAAACCCACAAAAAGAAATGTATTAGAGTGGGACTTTGATTAACTGGGACCTAACTCATAAACGCTTTTATTTATTATTATCCTTAAACCCATTTAAATCAGGAATGAAATAAAACAAAGCACATCCTAGGTATTGTCTTAGCTTTAGATCTTTAAATTTTTTTTTTTTTTATCTCTGATACATATCCAGAACCACAAAATGGGCCTAATAATTGGGTTTTAGAGCTGTCAGAATTAAGGCCACCTAGTGCAATGGTTTTCAACCTTGGCTGCATATTATAATCATCTGGAGAGACTTTTAAGATCCGGATGGCTGGGCGATACCAACTGAAGCAGAATCTCTGGGGATAGGACTTGGGCATCTGAATTAAGAATCCCAGAGAATTCCAATGTCTAGTCAAGGTTGAAAGCTGGGGATATTCTACAGCTGTCCCAAGAAGTAAAGTGACTGCCTCAGAGTGCCATCTGGGAACAGAACCAGGACTTTAAAAACCAGTTTGGTTCTTCCTTTTATGCTACTCAGGCTTGTATATGCATAGGACCAGCATGTGCCACCGTACATTGACCATTAAATGTCCTTGATATCTAACTTTGAGGTGCTTCTTAGTCATCAGGAGATCTTTTTTCTTTTCTTTTCTTTTTTTAACTGAGCAAGTCATTTACATTTTTTTTTGGGGGGGTAATTGTAGATGGACAGCATGCCTTTATTTTTAATGTGGTGCTAAGGATCGAACCCAGTGCCTTACACATGCTAGGCAAATGCTCTGCCACTGAGCTACAGCCCCACTCCCACCCCCACCAGGAGATCTAATTAAGGCAGCTTCTGATTAATAGCTGCTGGTGGTCTGAGTACCATACTTTGAGCATCACTGTTCCAATCTCTATTGGATTCTGCCTTCCCCACAGCGCACTGCCTGCTATCCAGACTTGGATTCTGCTCATCTTCAGTCAAGGACTGTTTGTCAATTGCTGTTCATGGAGGAATATCCTTGTTGCTCCAAAAGTTATTATGTTCACTCAGAAGCTAAAATTCATCACAGATGAACTGTCCTTTTAGCCCAGGATTCTCCACCCATGTGCTGAATAGCGGTATGCAGTTGTATCATTCCTGAGTGGCTTTTTTTAAAAAAAGCTTATCCCTGAGAGAGTGAAAGATGTGCTTCATAATGGGCAACACCGAGGAGGTTAAAGTTCACTGACAAGGACTATTCGTTAGGCAGGATGCGTGTCTGGGCTCCGCTTATCAGCCTCCACATGTGGCCAGAGATGGAAAAACAGACTGGCGCAGAATGAAGCCCGGGCACCTGAGGAAATCCAGGCCTAATCCCCTCCCATAAAACAAAGTGGAAGATAAGTGAAAACGGTTGAAATCTAAAAGCAGATGGCTGAGTTCCTCCATGCTGGGCTGTAAAGGGGGACCTTTGTGACGGAGTATTTATGGATTTAGGGAAACCTGACAAGGTGTTGCTATAAATGCCAAGAAATACACAGAAGGGTGATTTTGTTATTGGAACACATCTCATGATGGCTGCAGTTAGGATGAGGGAGATGGCGACTCCGTGTGTGTGTGTGTGTGTGTGTGTGTGTGGTGTTTGTATATGTGTTCAATGAGATTTTTTTTGTGTGTGTGTGTGTGTATTAGTTGTGCTCACACTGCCATGAGCAACACTACTTGGTGGCTGGGGAGAAAGGGCCAAGGGAGATCCCTGTAAGTGCTTTGGCAGGGACAAAGTGACCATTTGGTCATAGAGGCGCTCAATATGTGGGCCTGGGTATGGGGGCTGGAGAGTTTGGGCTCATAGCTTTAGCGTTTGTCCTAATGAGCTGTTCCAAACAAAGCTGCTGGTGGAAGCAGGTGTCAGTTTGTCTGGTCACTCCTGCACCAGGTGGCTCTATCATTTTGTGAGGCAATTGTCTGCATGGTGATCTGTGAGCTACGCCAACTTCTCTGTATAGCTGTTGAGCCGTGAGTATTGATTATTCCTGATCTCCCTCTTTGCATGTTCCTAGTCTGACCCATAGAATACCCTTGATAGATAACAAGAATTCCTTAACATACCAAGGAGTAGATAACTGGACTTTTGAAAGCTATTCTCTCTGGGAAAAAAAAAGAGCCATGTGGACTATTTAGAAATCCAGTTTTAAAATCCAAAGAGCCCTTTCTAATTGCAGTCTTGAATTAATCTTGTGGAGCTGCATTTGGGGGCAGGGGTGGCCCTTTTGTCTTTAATTCTGAGGAACACGTGCTCTCTATTTCCAAGTGGGTGAATCAAGCAGGAAGATGGTCAATTGTAGTTTACACTGAATGGACCCATTGGATTTTCCTGGAGCTTGTCGGAATTCTATTTCTGGGAAGCTGCATTGTGATAGAGACAAGAAGAGGGAGAGAGGAATCAGAATGAGAAACATTGCAAAGGGCAACAGATGTCTGCAGTTGTCGGGCAAACATGGTCGAGCCTGGAGAAATGGCCTTGGATGTGAACAGTAAACAAGCAAGAAGGAGCCAGTGCCCTGGAGCCCCTCTGTGGGACTGTTTCACCTCTGCCTGGTCTGAGCCTTCCGAAAGCCACTGTGAGCTGCCCACATGCTTGGGAGGGAGTCCCCACTGTGCCCTCCTACTGGAGAAAATGTTCTCCTACATCCCACCTGATTCCCCACCATGTTCTCCTCCTCCCAGAACTTGTAGGTGCAGTTGGGTCCAGGAGCAGGATGAGCTGTGCTATCTAGGGGTCCCCGCAGCCTGTCTTTCTTGGCTTTTATTGTGGAAATTTACAGTTTGCCCCAACCAAATCACAGGAGCCAGCTGAATGAAACCATCTGGGTCTTTCCATGTTGGCCAGCGGGTCTCAGCATGTTTTCCCTGGACCAGCAGCTTCAGCACCACCTGAGAACTTCTAGAAATGCCAACTCTTGGGCCTCACCCCAGATCTACTAAGCCAAGAACTGCGAGGGTGGGGATGGCCCCTTGGGATTTAACAGGCCTTCAGAAAATTCCTGCTGAGGGTTGAGAACCACCCATGCAGACTGGCACTGGACCAGGGAAGATCATCTAGGGACAGAGTTGGATTTCCTGGTGGGAATTTGGGAGTACGGCAACAGGTCAGTGGAGGAAGTAAAATTTAGGGGTCCCCTTCTGAACGACTTCCTATTTTTCCCTATGTTAGACCCACCCTGTGACCATCGTTAGTGGAGTTGGCCTTGGATAATGGTGTTGCTGCGGACAAGAGGGTTATTGTATCATTGAGAGAGTCTTCCAATGACAGATTGGACAATGTCCACCCTACTGCCAGTGTCCCTTTTCTCTCCATCCTCCTTATTCTACAACATACTTTGGATATGTCCTCTCTGAACACTGTCACAGGTCCCCCAATGCACAAATGTACATATAACACATATGCATATACCATATATGGAATGTATATGAATCTCTTACACATTCTTCACACACACACACACACACCACCCTCTTTCACACACACACTCACACATACAGAGTATCATAGATACAGAGGGCGTCTTGAATGCTTTAACTTTCTCTGCTCTTGGGAGATGAACCCCTAGAGAGGAAGGCCGAGTTTCTTTGATGAAAAACTGTTAAATATTGTTTTCAAAGCTGCTTTCCACATATGTTGGCTATAGAGTTTTTAGTTGCAGATCCAATAGTGCATGCGTCTACTTTTTAACTCATCCTTGCCCTCCATCTTGGAATCAGCCACACTCTGTTAATCATTCCCCTGCCCCACAACTTGCTGCCAGAATGCTGATGGGTGATTTAACATGGCATATTTATTACAGTCTTTGGCTTGGACCGTCTTGCCCACAGTAATCTCTCCCTCCTTGGGGTCTGAGCTTTAGCTTTTTGGTGGTAAAGGCTAAACTTCTCTTGGGTAGCCTACACTTTCTGGGTCTTATAAATGTAAAACTGGAGGAGGCTGGCCAGAACCTCTCCATTTTCTCTCCTTCTCCCTAGAAGAACAAAATTTAATCCTGACCATTCTGGAATGATCCACCATGATAACTAAGGGTCAGCTGTTAAAAGCTAAGACGGCTCTTTTGAGTTGGGCTCTCAAGATGAAGCTGAGAAGAAACTTCACTGTATTTCTTTTGGATAGTGCTGGGGAAAGATTAAGTTACTAGGAACTTCATCAGGTCCTCTTTATTGTAATTCCCTTTTGCAATTTGACCTAACTTTTAAATAAAGGATTTCCCAAATACCTGCCCGGCCTGGTGTAGAGGATTTTGAAGAGACAGAATGTGAGGGAGGCTGCCTAGACCTCTTCTCTGGTGATTTCAGTGGAAAGGGAGCATCCTAACTGCTGAGTGGCTTACAGTTTTTTGACCTCTTAAAAAATGGCCCACTGAAGAAAGACCGCCGAAAGGGAAGAGTGCTCCTGGGTGGGGAACTCTAGAGAAGTTGTCAAGGTGATCTGAGTGTCCTGAACATCTTGGTACTTAAGGGGACAATGCAGGGGAATCCAGGCAGAACCGAAGATTCAGGAAAATTTTTTTTTTCAGGAAAATTCTTAAAAAGAGCAAGAATGGAGGTGGTACCCAGAGCCCTGAAGTTGGCTTCGGAAAACATAAGACTTTGTGATCTTGGCTGTATGTTCTGCCATTTCAAAGCCCTGCTTTTTTCTTGGTTTGCTCATTTTAATCAAGATTTCTCTACCTACTTATTTTCCCCAGTGTTTCCTCTGATTGGCTTCATTTACCCCACCAGATCTGCCTTTCCTCCTCACCGATCCTTCTCTGTTCCCTGAGAGGTTGAACCGTGTAAAACAAGACGTATTAGAAGCTTTTATGGCTTGGATGTGAGGTGTCCCCCAAAAGCTCACGTGTGAGACAATGCAAGGTTTGGAGGAGAAATGATTGGTTATAGCCTTAACCTAATCAATGAATTAATCCCTGGTGGGATTAATTGAGTGGTAACTGGAGACAGGTGAAGTGTGGCTGGAGGAAGTAGTCATGGGGGGCGTGGCTTGAGGCATATATTTGAATCTGGCAAGCGGAGTCTCTGTCTCTGCATCCTGATCGCCACGAGAGCTGCTTCCCTCTGCCACAGTCTTCATCATGGGGTTCTGCCTCACCCTGAGCCCTGAGGAATGGAGTCAGCAGTCTATGGACTAAGACCTCCAAAATGGTGAGCCTCTAAATAAACCTTTCCTTCTCTACAGTTGTTCTGGTCACGTCTTTCAGTGGCAACAGTGAAAAAGCTGACTAAAATAGAAGCTAAGACAAGCAACTGAGTTTATTAATTCAACAAACAAATGAATACACACCATAAAATAAATCTAATGAGTTGTTCTCAGAGGAGAACAGTTGAAACAATTTTTTAAAAAAGTTAGGAACAGAGTTTCAGGATAGTTAGGACAAGGAAAGGACTGAAAACTTTTACTCTCAAGAGGTCTGAGCCCTAGTGGTTAAAATGCATCCCACTTTCATTGAAAGTGATGAAGGAGTCTGTGGTAAGGGTCTAGGAATGGCCAACCTGTCACTCAGTTTGCAGTGGAAGGCCGGGGATGCAGCTCAGTGTCGGGGGACTTGCTTAACATGCATTAAGCCCCGGGTTCAATCCCCAATACCCCCCACAACCAAAAGAAAAAATAAGAGTTCACAGTAGCTTTTCAAATTCAACCCATTAGCACCAGTTGCAACACCACACAAGCTCAGTTTTGACCTCTCCTCAGCCAAGGGCTGCTGCACCTGAGTGGATTGGCTCAGGTTTAATTTGGCTAATGGAAGCAGAGCAGGAGATAGAGGGCAGAAGGAGGTAAGGACAACCCTCCCAGCTCCTTTCCTGCTGGGTTGCTGAGAGCTAGCTGCAACTTTCTTCCCAGGGCAACCCTCTCTGGTCAGCTCTCCTCTCATGTTCTAATGACCTCTCCTCCCTGGTCCCTCACGTCGGAGCTGTTACAAACTCTCAGGTACGTTGTCCCTTTTTGCTAGTTTCCTTAAACCCTGCCCCAGCTTTAAAAACAATACCTTTATTCAATTTTTCTTAGGTTACTAAGGTTGAGTTTGCAGTCTTTTCCTTGCCAGGGCCTTGACAGGTAGGTTGGCAGATACAGCCTACACTGGCAAATGTTTTTTCTGCCTTCTTATTCATACTCTTAACATCCTCCCAGCTTTTGCTTGCTCACGGACTGTCATGATCCTGTGCTCTACATTTACGGCTTTAGCTCCCACACTGAGGGCTACCCATCTCTTTGAATTTCTAGTTAAAAAATTTTAAAGCTAGTCTCAGATGAATGGTTCTTATATCTGGGCCACGTCACATATGCCTGAAGACCTGTAAATTACGGCATTTGTTCAGATACTTTTTGGCTCCATCTCCTATGGTTAGGGGTGGAGGGAATTATAAGGTACAAACTGTGGTAGGGGCTGGGTGGTCCCCTTAGATGGGGAAGTGGCCAAGGAAGATGCTGTAATTGACATACAACTTTTCATTTTTATTGTGCTGAAACATAAAATTTTACCATTTAATTTCCTCTAGCTTTTTATTTTTTTGGTACCTGGGATTGAACTCAGGGGTGCTTTATCAGTGAACCACATCCCTAGTCCTTATTTTTAAAATTTTTATTTTTGAGACAGGGTCTCACTAAATTGCTTAGTTACTGAGGCTGGCTTCAAATTTGTGATCCACCTGTCTCAGCCTCCTGAGTCACTGGGATATAGTTGTGCACTACTGTGCCCAGTTCCTCCCGGTTTATTAAGATACAGTTGACCAAAAATTTTCAGTATACAATGTGATGTTTTGATATATGTACACATTGTGAAATTATTAAATCAAGTCAACTACCATATCCATCAACTCTCATTTCATGATTTGCTTGTGGTGAGAATGCTGAAGATCTCCCTGAGCAATTTGCAAGCACATATTATTAATTACAATCATAATGCTGCACATTGATACCCAAAATGTGTTCATCCTATATAACTGAACCTTTGTACCCTTGACCAATTCCTTCCTTTCCTCCAGTCCCTGGTAACTGCTCTTCTCTCTGCTTCAGTGAGTTCAACTTTTGTAGATGCTATATGTAAGTGGGATCATGCATAATGGGTGGTTCATTTGACTCAGAATAAGGTCCTCCAGGTCTATCCATGTTGTTGCAAAGGACAAGATTTTCTTCTTTCTGAAGGCTGAATAATATTCGTGTGTGTGTGTGTGTGTGTGTGTGTGTGTGTGTTTGTGTGACTTTCTTTATCCATTTATCTGTTGATTCACTTAGTATTTATTGTGAATAGTGTGGCGAGGAACCTGGGGGTGCAGATATGTCTTCCACATGTGGATTTTATTTCCTTTTGCTGTGTACCCAGAAGTGGTATTGCTGGATTATATGATGGGTCTCTTTAAATTTTTGAGGAGCCTACATATTATCTTCCATAACGACTGTACCAATTATGTTTCAACAAAAAGGTATAAGGGTTCCTTTTTCTCCACATTCTTGCCAAGATTTGTTATCTTTTAGCTTTTTGATAATAGTTGTACTATTAGATGTGAGATGTTATCTTTTAATTTTGATTGGCATATCCCAGATGATTAGTGATGCTAAGCATATTTCATATACTATTGGTCATTTGTATGTCTTATTTTAAGAATTGTCTATTCAAGTCAGCCATTTTTTAGTTGGTTATTTGTTTTCTTGCTATTATTTGAGTTCCTTATATATTCTGGATAATAACCCCTTATTAGTTGTATGATTTACAAATGTTTTCTGCCATTCTGTGTATTTTCTCTCTGCCCTGTTGATTGTTTCCTTGGCTGTGAAGAAGCTTTTTAGCCCCATTTATCCACTTATGTTTTTGTTGCCATTGCTTTGGAATCATATAAAAAAAATCAGGACCCAGACTAATCCAAATATTTTTCCTAAATTTCTTCTATTAAGTTTATAGATTCAGGTATTATGTACAAGTTCTTAATCTATTTGGAGTTGATTTTTTTGTAAGAGTATGAAATAAGGGTCCAACTTCATTTTTTTTTTGTACATGGGAATCTGGTTTTCCTAGCACCAGTTATTGAAGAGACTATCCTTTCTTCATTGCTTGTGCTTAGAAATTTTCTCCAAGATCAATTGGCTGTAAATGTGTGGATTTATTTCTGGGTTCTCCATTCTGTTTCACTGGTCTATATATCTGTTTTCTCACCAGGGCCATGGTAGTTTTGAGTGCTGTCATTTTGAAATATAATTTGAAAGCAGTAAGTGTGATGTCTCCACAACTTGGTTCCTTTTGCTCAACATTGCTCTGGCTATTCAGGTTCATACAAATATTTGTAGTTGCACATGAATTTTAGGATTTTCAAAATTGTAATGTTAAATATACTCATGAGATTATGCAACCATTACCATAATTCATTTCTAGAACTTTTTCATCCCACAGAGTAACTATCTTTCATGAAATTAATATAGCAAATACCCATTTTCTCTCCTCCCAGCCTCTGGGAGCACCTATTTGACTTTCTTTTTTTTTTTTAAATTTTTTTAGTTGTTGATAGACCTTTATTTTATTTATTTATATGTGGCACTGCGAATTGAACCCAGTGCCTCACACGTGCCAGGCAAGTGCTCTACTGCTGAGCCCCAGCCCTAGTGCCCCCTATTTGACTTTCTATTTTTATGAATTTGTCTTGTCTAGGTGTCTCATATAACTGGAATCATGTAATAATTGTCCTTTCATATCTAGCTATGTCACTTAGCATAATGTCCTCAAGGTTCATCCACGTACCATATGTTCATCAGGATTCTCTGGAGGAACAGAACCAATCACAGGTATAATTATCAAAAGGGGATTTATTAGATTGGCTTACACAACCAGAAGCCAGATAGTCCACAGTAGCCATCTGCAGGCTGGAGGGCTGAGGTACCAGTAGCTGCATAGTCCAAGATGCTGAAGCCTTAGAATAAGAGAGATCAATGTTACTTTCCCGGTCTCAGATGAAGGCTTCTGGAAACTCTATGGAAATCACTGGAAGAGTCCACTTTGGAAGAGTAAAGGAACTGGAGTCTGATGTCCTCAGTGACAGCAGCAATCAAGAACCCATTGGAAAAGAATCTAGTTTGTGTCTGTTGCTGCTTCCTTGTTCTTCCAACTTTTATTCCATCCAAACCTCTTATCTATTAGATGGTGCTGCCCAGGCTAAGGAAGGGGCCCCATTTCAGTTCACACCAGCCCACATGCCAATTCCTAGACACACCCTCATTGACATACCCAGAAGCTTCTTAATCTTCTACATCACTTAATCCAATCGAGTTGACAATTCTAATTAACCATTACATAACATATATCAGAATCTAATTTCTTTTGTAGGCTGAGTAATATTTCATTGTGTTTGCCATATTTTGTTTATCCATTCATTTATTGATGGACAATCGAGTTGCCTTTACTTTAGACTATTGTGAAGAGTGCTGCTATAAACATTGATATATAAGACAAAAAGCTTTTAATCCATATCTCTCTCTCCTCCCTGATGTACTCAAAGGCTCCCTGGGAGACAGGAGCATGCCTTACTGACCTGTGTCCTCCAAACTTTCCAGCCCAGTTTTTTCTCTGGGTGTTCAGGGAGCTTGAGTGAATGGGGGGGGGGTCTTTCCAGAGACCCTCCCCCTCTAGAGGATCAGCAGGCTGTCTAGTTCAGTTACAAAGGAGTAGAAATGGCTTTGGAAACTGTCTATTCATATTACCTTTTCAATTTCTGAAACGCTTCAATCATCTTTCTCAAGGTTGGATCCAATTTCTCTCCTCTCTGAAGCAATTCTTTTTTCACTCAGACCTGCATCAGTGAGCAGGTGAGCTCATGGGGCCAGAGCAGGCTGGGGAGTTTGTCTTCCTAGTGTCCAGGTGCCCTTGTTCCAGATGTGGGTGGGGCACAGAGGGCATGTTTGCTCTGTCCCAGCCTTGAGCTTCTGCCAAAGAATTTCTTTATGAGAAAAGGGGGATTGGTGACATTTACTCAGTACCTACTTGGTTTCAGGCACTTTCTTGGCAGTCTTTCTATATCTCCTTCAATTTTCTCCAAATGACAGATTATTCGCTCCATTTTATAGATGGAGAAACTGAGGTTCAGATAAATTAAATACCCTGCCCAAATTCAATGGCATTACCAGGACTTGGACTCTCATTCAAATTCTTTCTGCATTTCCACTTAACCACATTTACAAACACTTGAGTGTGAAGGGCAATGTTCAATGCTGGCTGACCCTCCACCTCCCATCTGCAAGGGGACCTCTAGGAGTTACCAGCTGTCTTCCTTGATCTTCCTGGACAGTTTGGAGTACTTGGAGAGAAAGACCTATAAAAAGCAAATTTTTTCCTATATACCCTACAGTGCCAGACACATAGTAGGTCCTTGGTAAATTCAAAATAAAAAATTGAGTTGCAAATGCAACACTTGGAAGTAGTTTTGATTAGGCAATTTCTTCAAGGGAGAACAGGGTGCCAGAGAAGTGGCTCTAAAATAATTTATCATACCTATCATCCTAACATTGTTTCTAACTTTTCATTTCTTTGTCCAGACCTTATAGAGGAAATGTTTGATGGCCCCCATAAGTTAGAATCCAATCAAAGTGCTGCAAAACTCAGCTCTTTGATATCCTCTCAGCAGACTGTAATTTTGAGAATTGCTTTCTTGATTGGCTATTGTGGATAGGTAAGAAGAGGCTGGTGCTCAGGTAGGGCAGCAGAAATGTTTCTGGAATTCCAATGCAGATCTGCTTTGAATGCTTGGTACTTATTCATGAGAACTCTTTCACATAGAATCACACTTTCTTTGCAAATGAAAATATTTATATGATGGTATTCATGCAATTTGAAAAAAAAATTGCAGCCTGCAATGCTTCCTTTGCCTCTGTGCCTGGCATCTAAGAGTATTTTCTTTCCTCCCCCAATATTAATAAAAAAGAAATCAAACTTTTGCAGGCTTCACTTAGTTCTTGACTTTCAATCAGATAAATTTGTGACCTGAATATTTCCTTCTCCTCTTTCAGTATTCATGAAGGATCGTTTGTGGCTGGGCTGGTGGATCTTAGCATTTGTCTAGTTCAGGAAAGACAGATTTATTCCTTGGGAGTTGTATATAACTTACAACCTACATATTTCTTGCCCCTCCCCTGCTTTCCCCATCCTTTTTTCTGTCTTTGAATTTAGAGTACATCATTTTTTCCCCCCTGTTTTGTTGTTAGTACAAAGTTAAGGAGTTTGGGTTTAAAATATTGATCCAGCTTCTCCCACAGAGACTTTGGTCTCTGCATTTTGCAGTTTGAAATGGCTGATTGAAAGTGGTCTGGGTTGAATTTGCTTAATAGGATGTTGCACTCCCTCCTGAGTCCATTTTTATCCACTTTATCAAGTTCCTTATTGATTCAGCTCTTGTCACATGCACATTAGTTTGCTGAGAAATTTAAAGATAGGTTTTGTTTCTTGTTTAGTGTAGGCTAGGAATGTCATGGGGGGCTAGTTCACCAGGGACCCCAGATGCCTCCGTATTTAAAACTGACTCCATTCACTTTGCCTCAGAATTGTGAGGATGACATTGGTTGTTTTGAATAGGACCACAGATAAAAAGTTGGGGCTGCTTCCTCCCTTCCTTTTTTTTAATTTCCTGGAAATGTGTAGAAACAATCTTATTCTTGAATAAAAAAAATAGAAGGAAAGTAGTGGGCAGACATTTTGTCCTGGAGAGGAGAAAGAGAGCAGAAACAAGGCGAGCTGTTGGTTGGTCCAGGAGAGTAGCGGCTGGGTAACCTCCTGCCTAAGAAGAAAGTGATTGGGAGAAAGAAAGGAGAAGAACTCTTGTGCTCCTCCTGTGCCCTGGGCCTGGCCAGCTTTTTGAAGTTTTTTTTTTTTTTGTGTGTGTGTGCCTTTAGTCTGCAATCACCTATGGAAAAGAACTCTGCAGAAGGTTGTGCATCCCCCATTATGGGGTTATTGCTGACAGAGGAACAAAGAACAACCAGGAGCAAAGGCAAAATGGAAACACTCATTTTCCTACCGAATCCCAGCTCTGTATGTGCAAATGGTTATTGCTAGGGCCATGTCCACACAGAAGTGTGACACTGAGCATGTGTAATTGGATACTTATTTATACTAAACTGAGATAACATGATTTTACACATTATTAGTTGTTTTTTCCCCTACCAAAGTACCAACAACCTGGAAGGCAGGCTTTGTGCCTAGGATCTGCAGTGGGTGTTAACTGTAGAGAAGTCCAGTCTCTTGACACCTTTACTTTGTTTTGGACAAACCCAGGTTTAGTAGCCAGCCTCCAAGATGGCCAACTCTGTTCCCTGTCACCTTCTTCATTCCCTTATGTAGCTCCTTCTCACATTGGGTTAGGATTATTCTGTGTGGTCAGCAGCATATGGCAAAAGTGATGGTGTGTGATTATGAGGTCAGTCAGGAAAGGAGTTGTGGCTCCTGCTTTAGTCTTTCCTGGATCCCTTGCTTGGAGGGAAGCTAGCTGACATATTAGAAGCACACTCAAGCAGCTGGACGGAGAGGTCTATGTGGTGAGGAACCAAAGTGACAAAAGGTGGAGAGTTTAATGGTGGGACTCTTTGTTTCTTCCATTTTCTATTGATCATATTTCAGCCCATGGGAGCTGATTATCCATGTTGTGGCAGTTAACATTCTATCTAAGTCCATAAGTTAGAAGAATGACCAAGAATGAAGGGGACAGTGGAGATTGAATGAGGAGCATGAGTTGGGATTTTATCCTTGCTAGTTCTCAGGCTCTGAGAATTACTCCACTGCTTGGCCCTTACTCAGTCCCATCAGATTAGGACAATAGCAGACATAGACGCCTGTCTCAATTTGTCACCTACTTGTGTGATCTTTGGGATGTTATTTGCGTCTGTTTCTCTGTTTCCTCATCTGTGGAATGAGAACGCTAGAGTAGAGGGCCTGTCTCTCCCAAATGTCCATGTTTGTTATGGATTGGATGTGAGCTGTCCCCCAAAAGCTCATGTGTGAGCCAATGCAAGAAGGTTCAGAGGAGAAATGACTGAGTTGTGAGAGCTTTAACTCAATCAGTGAATTAATAGCTTGATAGGGATTAGCTGAGTGGTAACGGGAGGCAGGTGGGGTGTGGCTGTAGGAGTGGTTCATTGGAGGCATGGTTATGGGGTACATATTTTGATACTGGAGAGTGAACTCTCTCTGCTTCCTGATCATCCTGTGAGGTGTTTCCCTCTGTTAGACTCTTCCACTGTGATGTTCAGCCTCACCTTGAACCCCGAGGAATGGACCTGGCTATCTATGGACTGAGACATCTGAAACCGTGAGCCTCCAAATAAACCTTTCCTCCCCTAAAAAATGTTCTGGTCAGATTTTTTAGTTGCAGCAGCAAAAAAGCTGACTAAAACAATGTTGTTGATACTTCCCTGCTGGCCTGCTTAATAGAAGACAACCAGGTGCAATGAAAATAATTTTCAGTTTTAGGCAGAAAGTTTGGCTTTGAAGCTGGGTTCTGTGAAATACTAGCCATGTGAGATTGGCAGGTCATTGAGCTTCTTTGGTCTTTAGTTCTCTCTCATCTGCCAAATGGAAAACCAATACCTGCTCCATGGGACCACTGTGAGGATGAATATACAGGTGTTTTGTCATGTGAAGGCACACATTAGGTACCGGAAACAAATATTGGTACAGTATTTCTTAGTATTTTGAAGGTAATATTAGGTGATAATGTAGCAGGAATTCTTACATTAAAAACTGGATTCAAATGCAGGTTACTACTTTACTAATCGAGTGACAGAATGAAATACAGAACAATGGAAAAAATGGATAATACTTGGTACCTAGAAAGCAAAAAGGATTTTAATTAAGCCAATGATAAAGCCCAAACCAGATATCCCACACTATTTTGCTAAGCTCTTACTGAAGTGAAATAATAAAAACATTATATTTGCTTATTGTTATGGGGTACTAATGCTTTTTGGTTTTCCAGCACTATTTGAAAGTGAACATGCTCAAACATCTATTATTGGTTCATATGATTGTGAAGTCTGAGAAGACCCACAGTCTGCTATCTGCAAGTTGGAGACCCTGGACAGCCAGTGGCATGGCCCTGCCTGCACCAAAGGCCCAGGAACCAGTAGAGCTATTGGTGGAAGTCCTAGCCCAAGGGAAAGGAGAAGGCCAATGTCTCCTTTCTTCTGCCTTTTGTTCTCTTCAGACCCTCAACAGATTAGATGGTGCTCACCAAAATGGAGAGAATAATCCACTTTACCCAGTCTGTCAATTCAAATGCTAATCTCGTAGGACACATCCTTACAGATATACCTAGGAATGGTGTTTAGTCCACTATCTAGGCACCAATCAATCCAGTCACTTGGAAACTCTCATGCCATGTGAGGACAGGGAGAATATGGCCATCTAAGAGCCAAGGAGAGAGAGACAGATCTGAGGACATCTTGATCTCCTGTGTTCACCCTCCACAACTATGAGAAAGTAGATTTCTGTTGTTTGGACCACCAGACTGTGGTACTACACAATGGTGGTCCAAGAAAACTGGCACAGAGCCCCCTTTCTTGAAGGTAGAAGCCTGATAAGTCCTAGGCAGCCAGTGCACAGGTAACTGATGTTAGTGCCACCATTAGGGATCACTGATGATCACTGATGATCCCTAATGGTAGCACTAACATCGTGATCCTCGTGTGAGCAGCACGAGGACATGGGCTCAGTGTGGATCCCTTGTGTCTGGGGATGGGAGCAGTAAAGGCGTCTGGCTGTTGTGGGCAGCCATGCCTGCACGCCCAACTTGCAGAGCAGCAGTGGTGTGGTGGCTTTTGCCCTGGTGGTGGGTGTTGTGCATGCATGGGGACTTGGTGACAGCAGGGTAGCGAGTGCAG
Organism: Ictidomys tridecemlineatus; assembly: GCF_052094955.1. Taxonomy (NCBI): domain Eukaryota; kingdom Metazoa; phylum Chordata; class Mammalia; order Rodentia; family Sciuridae; genus Ictidomys; species Ictidomys tridecemlineatus. The sequence goes on from NC_135483.1 coordinate 181,692,713, forward strand.
GCTCCCTTTGTGCACTGTGTTTCCATTTATGACTTGAAAGGTTGTAAGTATACAGAGCTGTATATCGGCTTGGGAAATCGCTGGAAGGAGACCTAAGAAATTGTTGATGTAGTAACTTCTGGGAAGTCTGGGATGGGGAGGTGCCCTTTAATAGACATGCTCTTTTGGTCATTTGTGAATCTTCATTTGAGAAATGTCTCTTCAGATCACTTGCCCATTTTCAAATCAGATTTATTTTCTTGCTCCTGAGTTTTTTTAGTTCCTTTTCTCATGTGGATATTAACGCCTTATTGGATAAATAGTTTAAAATTATTGCCATCCACTCTACAGGTTGTCTCTTCATTCTGTTGACTGTAGGCTTTGTTTTTGACTAGGCAAGTCTGGTGCCATGGCACTTGGGGTTCAATGTCATTTCTTAAAACTTAGCCAAGAGCTGTTTCTCCAGCTTTCCAGAAGATTCTATGTACATCCAATGTCCTCTTCATAATCTCCTTTTCTATTTAACCCTCCAGCGGCAGCTTCTATTGCTTACAATTAATGAGCCTGGCAGAGCCACGCTCTAATGACCTACCTGGGCCCCAACTCGGTGTCTTGCCATGTTCTACACTTGACTTGACCTGCACTTGCTGGGAGCAATGGTGTCCTTAGGACATTTAATTAGCTCAGTGCTCTTTATTTTGGACACTCTTCCAGCAGGTCCCTCTCTGACCATTGGCTCTACTTGTGATAACTTCATTTCTATCTCTTTTACAATCAAGCCTCTGTTCTGTACTCCTGGTTCTATGTCTTCATCGCTGCATTCCCTACTCTTATAACCTGGGTGGGATTTACAAGAAAGTAGATTTTAAATGAACATAAACATAACTCAGCCCTAAACTGTGTCTCATGTGGCCTAGCCTTGGCAGAGAATTGTACTCAGAGGAACTCAGTCCAGCAACCAAAGGCAATTAGATTAAATTAAAACTTTACTGGTATCTTTGGGAAAAATGTCGAGGGAAGTAAATATATTTTTAGTGTATATTAAGACTTGTTAAGCTTTACCCTAGCTTAAATATTTTGTAAATTTTCTATCCCCACTAACGTTTCTCTCTTTTTACCCTGATTTGAAATGCAGAATTTCCCCATTGCTTTGGCTTTGTAGGTTCTTATTTTCCTTTTACATTAATCATTTTTATTTTCATCATCTGAGAAAGAATTTTTTACTAATGAGAACTGCTCAGTGATAGGATAGAGTGATTCTCAAACAAGGGCTGATGCTCAAAGCTCAGGGATATTGGGAAGGGCTTCTGCTCCTGGAGGTGTTGGGAAGAAGAGTTACAAGCTCCCACTATGTCTGGTTCCTGGATGTAGATTTGTGTCCTGTTTTAAACTGCCTTGGTATCAGGGTTGAATCATGATAGCTTTTCTCCTCTTTGGAAATCTATGCCAATGAAGGGGAGCCTTGGGCTCAATCTAACTTTTATCTTGGTTTTAATTTCTTTGGGACAAGTTGTCTAAATGAGCTTTTCAGCATCACCATCTTTCCTGCTGAAGTCAAGAAGGACAATCATGTGTACTTCACATGACTCAGATTCTCCATTAACACGTCAGCTCCATAATCTAGCTGTGCTAGGTCCTTTCTTGATGTCTCTGAGACAACCTCTTCTAGGGGACGAATGGGCACTGGCAGATGTTGGAGTGATGGGTGGCAGCAATCCGGCACATCAACCTCCCAGGTGAGGGGATGGGGCAAGCTGGTGCTTGCCAGACCTACCTTGCTCCAGGGAAGAGGTGGAGTGGGAGATGGAGGGCAGAAACCTTGGGGTCAGGTCTACTTACATATAAGGAATATTAGTCAGAAAAACTTGGGTTGCAAGTGACAGAATTCAACCTAGATTGAAAAAAAAAAGTGTTGGGGGAGATTTCTTTGCTCCCCAACAGGGAAATACAACCATAGTTATATCATCTCGAGGGACTTGAGAAGATCTGATTCTTGCTTGTCTTTTCCCTATTTCCTGATCCCTAGCTCCTCTGCCTGTATTACTTTCTAATCCCAGTGGAAAGAATTTTTTTTTTCCTGAATATTTGAACCAAATTCTCAGAGTTGAATTTCACTGACCAGGGTGGCATCACATGTTCACCTGTAAATCTGTCTTGGTGGCCTGGGGATGGAGTATACTGACTGGCCAGGGGTGCATTCCTCAAGGGAACACGCAGGTTCGTTGCCAAAGAGGGGGATGCTGGACCAACAAAATCGGCTCACATCCACTACCAAGTAGTCTTAGCAGTCTCCTGATGTCTCTGAGCTCTTTCTTCATGGATAAAATTCCTGCTTCAGAGCTGTTGTGAGAACTGTAAATAATGAATGCGCAGCACCTGTCAGATAGCAGGAATTCAATAATTAGCTGCAATACTTATTGTTAGGTGCAGAGAACCAGCTGGTAGGAGGGAGAATTTTACCCAGTGGTGAAATTTCTCTCCAGTGGGAAGGTGTGTGTGTGTGTGTGTGTGTGTGTGTGTGCGCGCGCGCACACACACATGCACGCACACACACACACACACACAGTACATGTTTGTGTGTTCATGCATGCATTCCTATGTTAGCTATTAGGGAGTCAGACTTGGTTCATGACCTTTTCTTTTCTTTCCCCTTTTTCTTTGATTCCCTCTTTATTTATCTTTCCTCTTCCTCTCTCCCTTCTCTTTCCTTTTCCTTTCACTGGCCATATATATATATACATAAATTATATATACATAAATTATTAAAATGCATTGTTTTCTTAGCATATGTGACATGAATTGGATTTATTTATTATTTTTTACTTCTTGACTTTAAAAAATGATTTGAGACATACACCCAAATACATGCCACAGAATAATATAAAGAGCTGCAGAAATTGGAATGCAGGGAATAAATAAGAGAAAGTCAAATTAGAAAACAAAATGTATACTACTATATCTTGTATGATTGCTGGAGGTGGGCTCTATTTACTGAAAAAGCAGCTTCATACTCCCTATTCTTAATTTAAAAAGTGAGTCAGTTGAACATTTTCAATTTTCTCCAAAATAAAACAAGCAAACAAAGCAGTGGTATACAACTGGGCATGTGTGGCCTTGATCTTGTCCACGGGGAAGATGCTCTTGATAGTAAAAAGGTTCCACCCTGGTTTACTGGGACCAGAAAGAGTGCTAAAGACAGATCAGGGAGGGGGCCAACAGGCCACCAGGCAGGCAGGAGAAGGAAAATAGCAATCTCGCCTCCGAGGTCCATAGACTTTAGAGAGGAAAGAGATTAGCACAATGGAGATACTTATTATAACAGAATGCAAACAGAGATGAAGTGGAAAATCTGCTTTGTGGAAACCCAGATCCCCGAAGAATTAGAAACATGGGTTTGCTTCTGGGCTGGGGCCATATATAACCACTAGGTTGGCTATTTTCTCGTTGATCCTTTTTGGGAATGTTATTGTTGCTGGAAAAGGTGGTTCCATGTCCAGAGCAGTCGCAGAATATGGTGGCCATCTGGACAACTACGCTTAAACTGACTTATCGCTTCTCTAACGCCATCTGCACACATGACTACTTGTCTTTCTTGTTCAAAGGGGCACCAGCAATATTGGGAAGATGGGAAACAGAGGGAGAATTAAGGGAGAGATGAGGAATTCTGCCCTGTTCAGCATTAAGTGGAAAAGCGCTTGCCTAGCAGGGAAAAGTGCTTTAGATGCCGCATTGTCTGATGGGAAGACGACTGCACAGACGGGAGGGAAGGGTCCGGTTTCATAGCACCATAAAGATATGATTGCAAGAGACCCTAGCCTGACTCCAACATGCACAGAGCTAGTGAGGATGTAGGCCTTTCATCTATTCTAATGTCGTTACAGGGGCATGAAAAATGTCTGCACACATCTTTAAACTCACCCGGTCCCTAGAGTGCTGGCGAGTCTGGGGGACCTTCTGTGGGCTGCATTCTCCTCTGTAAGTGGAGACTCTCAGCCTGGCCTCATATCCTTCCTGGGCCCATTGTGGGGCTTCTCTTATTTAGAAAGAATTCACTGAGCTCCGACCACACATTTGGCGGCACTGGGTTGGATACTTTGAGAAAAAGGCAACAAGGTCAATTCTGTCTTTATCCTTAAAGAACTACCAGATGTGAAGGGAGTTTAAAGAGGCATCGGGTGTTCGTAGATGAGTTATGCAGGCTGAGGTAGGTAACGCTCAGCCAGGACTGGGGCTCCGTTCTGCTCTGCCTTGTGGATGCGGTGCCCCTTCTCTGGGCCTTGCCTACAAAACAAATGGTGAACAGTGGATGGTCTAGAGGTTAACATCCAGCTCTGGCCGACATGAATCTCCTGACTTTGCAAAACCTTTTTTCAGAGGTGCTGAGTTTTGATCTGTGGCCAGTCCGTGGCATCCTCACGACCCCAAACCAACAGGTCTTCCAAGCACCATGACATACCAAGTTCAAGCTGCATGAGAGCATGGTTTTGACCACGTCTTTATGTATGGGAAGGTGCTGGTCTAGGGCCTGTGCTGATAGGTGAGGTGGGAGTCGGGCCACCTGGCTTCACTTGCAGGATGACAGGGGCTGGAGAGCATCCTCTGGGGGAAGCGGCTGTCCCCGTGTGTCCTCTGCCCTCCGCTCAGGCTCTGCTTTCATTGCTGTTCTCCTTGAGCGTCTGGCGGAGGGAGCTGGAGACTTTTCAGTTTTTTTCTCGCCTGTTCTCCTGGCACCGTTGGCCTCAGTAGTCACAGAGGCTCGTGTTTCAGAATGGCTCTGCTTCCTCTGTGGGTCTTCTCCAAAAGCCGTCCAAGTGGGTAGTCCAGGCCATTCCCCACACTGGACTCCACACTGCCACTGACCCCAAGCCAGAGGCAAATCCCCTCACCTCGCTGCTCCCGGCTTCTGCCGTCTAAGACGGAAGCTCCCCAGGCAGCCCCTCTTTAAGACAGTGTAAAGAAAAACAGGTGCCCCCTGGTCTAGCCACCTCCCCTATAAAACGGCTGGAGTCCCTACTTTTTGTGGGAAAACGGCAGAGGGGGGTTGGACTAATTAGTTTCCTTCCAGGAATCTGATTAAGGGAGGGTTGAACGGTGTGGGAAAGGAAGGGGGACTGCCGGCTAGAACTGTCACCAGGTCGAATGGCTGCCTGGAGGTGGAGTGAGCCTTGAGGCTTGCTGGTGTTCCAGTAGGGATGGGCCATCACCTTGGAGGAGAAAGTAGACAAGGGGACTCATGACCCTCATGACCTTGGGCAGAGGTCTGAGGCCTACCCTTGTTATTCACTGGATGAACACATTTTACTCTTTTTCTATTTCCAAGCCTTTTAAAAAATTGTGGTAAAATACACATAACATAAATTTGCCATTTTAATCATTTTAAAGGGTACAAATTCAGTGACATAAGTACATTCATCCATCTCTAGGACTTGTTCATCTTCCCAAACTGAAAATCCATACCTATTAAATAATAATTCCCCATCCTTGCTTCTCTCAGCCCCTGGCAATTGCCATATTCCTTTCTGTTCCTATGAATTTGGCTACTCTAGGTACCTCAAAGAAGTGGAATTATATTTATCCCTTTGTGATTGACTTATTTTGCTTAGCATGTCTTCGAGGTTTATCAACGTTGTAGCATGTGTCAGAGTTTCTTTCTTTTTAAAAGTTAAATAGTATGGCATTAAGTGTAACATTCCACATTTGGTTTATTCATTCATCTGTTCACGAACATGTGGACAGTTCCATTTTTTTTTTTTTGGCTATTGTGAATAAGGTTGATGTGAACATGGGTATACAATTAACTGTTCGACCCTGCCCCCTTCACTTCTGGGTACATACCTAGAATTGGAAAGGCCAGATCATATGGAATCTCAAGTTTAATTTTTGGAAGAACCACCATACCATCTTCCCCAGTGAGCGAAGGTTCAGGGCCTCAGTCTTAGCCAACCCTTCTCTTCAGTCCCCTAGGACTCAGAGGAGGCCTGACAAGAGAGCTGCTTGCCTCCGCTTGGACCATCAAAAACCATTACAAAGGTAGAAGAAGCACAGGGATGAGGGGCTTTGTTCATGTTTTAAAAAATAATGGTTGAAAAGGTGTTCTTGGCTCTTTATGGCATTGTTTGTTGATTTCACGTGCAGTTACCACTGTTTGTGTCTCTATCTATAATAGGCTTTGACATAACCAAACTTTATCTTTGGAACCCAATATTTAGAAAGTACCTACTACATGAGGCATTTTTAGGTACTTTATACTCAATTCTTCATTAGTCCTCTTTAACATCTGGAAGGTGTGGGTTCTAAAAATCAAATTAAAAAATATCACGATAGGTGCTATGGTTTAACATGTCCTCCAACATTTGTGTGCTGGAAACTTACTCCCTAGTGCAACAATGTGGGGAAGTGGGGTATAAGGCCCGGAGGGCTCTGTCCTCATTAATTTAATGAATTTCCTTATTGTAGGAGTGTGTTACCTCAACAGGGGGTTGTTATAAAAGTGAGTTCAGCCCCTCTTGATTTTCATTCTTGTTTCTCTACCATCTGCCACGGGATGGTGTGCATGAAGCCCTACCCAAATAAATGCCTGTACCTTGACCCTGGGCTTCCCAGCCTCCAGAACCATGAGAAATAATTACAGATTACTCCACCTTTGGTATTCTGTTATAACAGCACAAAACAGTGAGATAATAGCTCAAGCCCTCTTCAATGAGAATTTTTGAGAATGTGAGGATAGGGAGGCAGCCAACTTCCATGAAGACCTGGAGGCCAAGCTCTGGGCTCCAACCCGGGGCTCTATGTCTTTTATTTTGCTGCTTAATGAACCTTTACTGATTATCTTGCTTCTGCAGTTTCTCAGGGTTATGCCAATTAGCTGTTTCCTAGCCTGGATCTTCTGCCTGTCAACTCAACTTAAGACAAAAATGTAAGGCATGAGTTCATCCTTATTCTTCTGTGAGTCATCAAGTGGGTACAGGGCTGCCCTTCCTGGCCCAGGTGGTAGAATGGCTGCTGTCTGGTTTCTGGAAGGGTGGGCGGGCCACAGCTGGTGCGTGTGACTCAGTGGACGTGGTTTGTGAATTCTCTTTCTAGTTCTGACCTTCATCCCTGCTCTTTGACTGGGTCTCCCAAGGGCACCTAAAACCTGGCTTCCTAAGCTTCTTACCCTCCCCTGTTCAGAGCCATGAGGAGCAACCTGGCCTCCCAAGCCTTCCATTTTGGGGTCACCTTTCCCTCATGGGTCTGCGTCTTTTGAAATGGGCTGGCAATTCTTTCTGTGGGATCTGACCTTCTCAGATTGGCCAAGCCTCCTGTGGTGCCCACTCTGATGGCCTCTCCTGCTGGCATCGGGAGCAGCCTTCTTCCTGGCGGGCATTCCTACCTGCAGCCTCGACCCGCTCTGTACATTCCATACCCGACAGCTAGGCTAATTTTCTCAGAATGCTATTTTGGTTTTGTCACTCGTCCATTCAGAAATCAGTAGGAGCTCCCATTTGCCTCCCACCTTTCGTCTAAACCCCTCAGCATGTGTCTCAAGACCTTTGCAAACTCACATTTAACTACCCTCATCGTTGGTAACCTCCCGGCTTCTCATCTTGGATCTGGCCCATCGTCACCGGCACAAGTTGCTAGCTCTGGAGCATGCCGCTAGCTTTGCCCCTCTCAGGCATGTCTGTCCCCATCAAGACCCAACAAAGATGCGTGAGCAAGGACCTCGCCAGGCTTGGCTTGGTATTCTACCCCTAGCTGCTTGCCTGACGTGCCCATCGCATGACAAGTGCTCAATAATTATTTGTTGAATAAATGCATATCAAAGACACATCTTTTAGAATAATATTACTTGTCTAATCAACATAAATATAGAAGACTCTAAATGTTTAAGACACAAAATGAATAAGCTGCTGCTCAAGGAGCTCACAGTTTAGTCTCTATAAGCACATACCACATTTCCTTGATTATAGTATGGATTGATCATAAGGTGCAGTGCTGATTTAAAGAGAGTTTTGGGTGACAAAAGAAACACTACCACTTTAATTACATGCAATGAATATTGAACCTTAATTTCAGAAACTTTGAAATGTGAAAATACATGCAACATAGATGGGGAAAAATAAGGTTTTGTAATATGGGGTTTTAGGTGGCTTAACAGTGAAAAGATCCTTTATATCCCATCTGAGCTGGGTCTGCATTATTTTCCCAGGTAGAACAGGTAGGGAAGTAGGTATTGGTGGGCTTTGAAGACTCACTTCTTTGGCCTTTCAGAGATGCATGGCTTGAGAGATGACTTATTCTCCTTCAGCCAAGCTTTCCCTTCTGTGAAATGAGATGATACCATAACCCACCTTATCACCAGTAGCCATCCTTTACTAAGCTCTTACTATGTACTCAGTCAGGACTTTAAATATATGATTTAATCCTCAGTTGTAGGAATTGTTAGCCCAGTTCTGGGCACGCAGCAAGCACCCACCAAATGGATTTAGTATTTGTTGTTGATGTCACATCTGCCCATTCAGTGTTTATTCACTCCTTTTCTGGTAATAGCTTCAGAATTTCCTTTGAGGACTGCCTGTCCCACTGTTAGTCTATATTAGTAGGGCTGTTCCTACTGTTCCTCCTTGTGGGACCCAGCGGTAGGTATTCAACCTAGTTTTGGTCAATGAGGCCGTTGAATCCAGTACAATGGATTTTTTTTTTGTGTGTGTGTGTGTGTAGCTGAGCCCACATTAGGCTCTTGAATAGCTTAGCAGTATCTAATACATGGTCCCTACCAGTGAACAGCCTAGGAGTTAAACACTGCACAAGAGTGGGCCCTGGTAGGTGCTGGGAGACTTGAGAGGAGGGAGGAGTTTGCTGGGTGGGTGGGTGTGTTTAAGGTTGGGGAAGGGGAGATTTGAGCCCATTGGGGAGAGTGTGGCATGATGAGGAGGAGGGGACAGACTGCCGGCAGGTGGTGACCTCCTGGACAGAGGGAATGCAAAGTGGATTCAGGACAAAGGGAGCTGAACATCTGGGCTGCTCATGTAGAGAGGAGGGGGGCTTGAAGCAGGCAGGAAAGTCTGGGTACCAACACTGAGGACTTTGGGGCCTGGCCTGAAGATGGGGGCTACTTCCTACTTCCCCAGCATTCCCTCTAACAGGAGCCCATGCTTTCTAGCATGGAGCAGGATTGCTAAGCAGTTGCTGTGTGTATGCTTCTATGGTCTTCAACAGTGGTTCCCTTTCTGCTTTAAACCTGAGCCCCTGCCTGGCAGGAAGGGGCTGCCTCTGGTCTTGGTGCCATTTCAGCACGGGGCATCCATGCTCAGGCTGTGGAGTGTTATGCCCAGTTTGAATCCTGGCCTAGCACTTACCAGCATTACCCCTTGCAAAAATCACTCAGTCTTTCTGTACCTCAGTTTCCTCAACTGTAAAACCGGAATGGTAAAAGAATCCTCAGAGGGCTGCTGGGAATATTACGTGAGTCAGTACCTGGCACACCACAGGCTATATGGTATCAGCATTTCATCATTATCATTATGCCCTATAATGCTCTTTGGAGAGTACTGCACGCAGTGGGTAGCTAGGAGGTGAACTTTTCAAATGACCAAATAGGCTCAGAGTGATCAAGAGCTTTGCTAGGACATCAGCTGATTGGGAGATGGCTGCAGCTGTAGGAATCTCCAACCAACCTCTGGCCTGAGGGTGTTTGTGGGGGGTTTGGCTGGTTTTTGTGATCCCCCTGCCCACCTACTCCTTTCCGGGGTCTCCTGACCCTGGCCTGGACTCTTCTCTCTTGCTCAGGCTTCTTTTAGTCTGAAAGTCAGGAACATCTGCTTTTAGGACTTGCAGACTCCTGGGCTTTCACAGCGATGGGGTCTCCCTCACGTGCACTCCCTCTGTTCCTACATCGAAAGACGATTTACCTAACAGATGGGCTCTTTTGAATATTTATGTCTGGACACATCTGCTCTGGACTTGAAAGTTTAATAAAGCTTTTCATTCTCCGAAGCGCTGGTGAAGCCTGTCTGTGGTGAGCTGACAGCCCCCTGGGGTCAGCTCCTCTGCGGTGACTGTGGGGCACGGGGGTTCAGCTTGGGTCACCCCATTTGGCAGGTAGCCATACCCTCCAGCCCCCTCTTCTGCCTTTCCTGCTGCAGGCGAAAGGAGAGGAGCAGGGCCAGAGGCCGGCACCTGTGGGGTGCTCACCAACCAGGGAACTTATTTACAGAGAGGAAAGAAGCAACAGCTGTTTGCAAAGGGGAACTTGTTGCTGGTACTGTCTCTTCCCTGGGGAAGTGGGTGTCCTGGTTTGGATGTAGGATGAGCAGCCTGGCCTGCGGTTGTCCTTGCCTCCAGAGCACATGGGAGCTCCCAGGGGCGCCTGGATGAATGCAGAGGGAGAGGGCTTGGATGAGGGTCCTCTTGAAGTTGGATGTTGGAGGGGTTTGTCTTGAGTACATTCAGTTTCGCTGTGGACTGGATGTGGTTTGTCCCTCCAGGGTTCCTGTGCTGGAGGCTGGTCCCTAAAGTGATGGTATTGAAAGGTAGTGGAAACCTTAGAGGTGGGGCCTAATGGAGGGTCATTAGGTCATGGGCACCTTGACCTCACAAGGAATTTATGCTGGTCTTAAAGTGTTCTTGGGAAAGAAGTTGTTTAAAAAAAAAAAAAAAAAAGAACAAGAACAAGACCGGCCCTAGTCTCTGGCTTCTTGTTCCCTTCCTTCCTTCCTGTGATCCTTCCTGCACATGCTCTCACCCTGGTGCCATCTGCCAGGAGACCCTCAACCAGAGGGTGAAGTGATGGGGCCATCTGATCTCAAATTTTCGGCCTCCAAAACTGTATCCAGGCTGTTTTGTTTTTTTTTTTAATATTTTGTAGAAACAGTAAAATGGGCTGATCTAAGCTTTGTAGTTCTTTCTGCTTTTGATCTTGGTGGCATTCTCTAATGTCCCCACTCATCTGGGCTCTGTTTCAGTCCACAGCCTCCCTAGGAAGAAGAAGAATAAATAGGAGTGGCAACAGTATGCAATGCAAACGTGCATTGAGTCCTTACATGTACCAAGCTTTGTGCTCAAATTTAATTTTCAGTTTCATGTGTAATTATCCTCATGACACCCAGCAAAGAATTTGTGTGTGTGTGTGTGTGTGTGTGTGTGTGTGTGTGTGTGTGTTGCTGGGGATCGAACCCAGGACCTTGTGCTTGCAAGGCTAGTTAGTACTCTACCAACTGAGCTATATCCCCAGCCCAAGAATGTTTCTTATTCTATTTTCCATACAAGGAAACCCAAGCACAGAGAATTTAATTACCTTGGCCAAGGTCACACAATTACTAAGTGGGGCAGCCAGAATTTGAACTCGGGCTATCCTACCCCAAAATCTAAACCCTGAATGCCATATTGCCTGCTGATTAGAATCCGTCAACCTGCATTTTCAAAATGTATTTTTTGAACCATCATGCAATGATCAAATAACTCAAGATGCTATTTCCTCAAGGTCAATTTAATATACACTTCAGCTCCATGAAGTATCTGAGGAGTCCTGCAAAGAAAGAAACTTTATGTTACCCAATGTTTTCTAAATTTCCTTAACCACAAAATTTCCTTTTCCTTTCATATCTATTAACAAATATCTCATGGACCTAATACACTGAAAGCCACTTTGGGAAACATGATTGAAAATGAGTGTTGGCTTAAAGTGTTGCCTCTTGCAGAGATAACTTAACGAAGTTCAAAACTCTGTCTCAGAAGCATCAGGGTGGGAGTGGGCAGAAATCATGTTGGCGGAATTTTAGGTGTCGATAGACTTCTCTTAAGGGGTAACTCTTAAAAAAAAAACACTGAATTGCTGTCATATATATATATTTTATTTTAAAGCTCTTTCAAACTCACAGAAATTTAAAAATAGTACAAAGAACTCTTGTCTACCTTTTGCCCTGAGAACCCATTTCAGTTTTGCCAATGACCCAGTAACCTCCTTTGCAGCAGGATCCATTCCAGGGTTACCTGTATCATTCTATTGGCATGCCCCTCTAGTCTTTCAATCTGGAACCATTCCTCTATTTTTCTTTGGCTTTCATGACTGAGAATCTTGAAGTTTCCAGGACAGTTATTTTGTAGAATGTCCCTCAATTTGTGTTGGTCCATTGTTTCCTCTTGAGTAGATCCAGTTTATTTGTTTTGACCTAGAATATCATGAATGTTGTGTCGTTTTCATTGAAATCTCTTGGGTGGTTGCACATGATGTCTATTTGTTCTGCTGCTGTTAGTATTAGCCTTGATCCTTTGATTAAGGTGATGCCTGTGGATTTCTCCTCTGTTAAGCTACCCTTTATCCCTTGCTCCTTGGTATTAAATAAATGTCTTGTAGGAAAGGACCTCAGTGCTGTGTAAAATCCCATCACTCATTCCATCTTCAGCCACTAGTTGTAGCATTGTTTGCCTGAATTTCTTGTTGCTATGGTGGTTGCTGAATGGTGAATTTCTAATGCTATGGTGACTTCTAGTAGTAGGTGCCCTTTTGCCATGTGGAAAAGCTTTCTGTCTCCCCATTCATTTGTTCACTAAAAATGTATGTAAGAATTTGTGGGTTTTCATTTTGTTCAGTGGCTAGATTTTTTTACTATCCTAATTTATTTGGATGCTCTAATTTTTCCAGACTTGGCTAGTGGGAGCCCACCCAAACTGGCTCCTATAGCTTTTAAAAAAAAGTCTATTTTTTATTTTTAATTGACACATAGTAATTGGATATATTTAAGGGTACAGTGTGACATTTCAATGTAGGTATGCAACACATGATGATTAGACCAGGGTAATTGACACACATCACCCCAGTCATTTTTCTTTGTGTTGGGAACATTCAAAAGCCTATACCTTTGCTATGTTGTCATAATTCTTCAAGTACTTCCTAACTTTTTGGCAGCACAACATGTTCTAGATGCATCTACCTTCCTTGCCCTAGTCCTGGAACTAACCATTTCTCTGAGAAGCTATGATTCCTTTTTGGGGAGAATTGTGTTTAGAGACTAAGATTTGGATGACAGAATGTTCATCACCAATGAGATATCAGTGCTCTCAGGCACTGTCAATGGGTGGAGCTAGGACATTACATATCACATGACACAAAATGATGTCTGTATCGTTCTCATGTAATATAGACAGGATCTGTTTCTCTATATTGACAAACTTGAATTTTTATGGATACTTCCAATTCCAGTTCAGTATCATGAGATAGATACATTCTGGTTTTCTCCATTTCTGTATTTGTACCTCCCTTTGTGATTGTGAGAAATCTTCTCCTACTTCCATCCCTCTCCATGGAGTAATTCTCAACCCACTACCTCTGGCCCCCAGGTGTGTGGTCCTGACCCTGGTGTGGGTCTTCTCTCCCAGGGTTCCTATCTCATTCCACCTCGCCCAATGGTGTTTCGTTGAAGGAAGAAAGGAGGCAGGGAGAGAGGGTAAAAAAAGAAGGAAGATAATTGACAATTTTTTGACTGGGGAGAGGAAGGAAGAGCTTATATGGATTTTGCAATTTGGCTTTTGTACTCAAAGTGAAAATTTTGGGGTTTGTGTAGTAAATTCAATATCATTTCATTGGCTGAGATACGAGCTTGTTGCATTCTTAGTATTTCAACGAGCAGAACTAAGACCAGTAATTAGGAATTACATGGTGGCGTGTTTCACCTTGGTGTGAAAAGTGTTCTCTAGTCAGATCTGCTCAGTGATAGAAATGTCTTGGTTACAGAGGAGTGAGTTGTCCTGCAACATGAGGGCTCACTTAGTGACTGATGGACCATCAGACAGAGGGACAGGGAAAGGATTTCTTGTGTGGGGAGAGAAGTTGGGTTGCCTGCCTGTTCTATGCTGGTGTGGTGATAGTGGTGTAGCTGGAGACAAGGATCTGATTGGGCTTCCAAGACACCAGACTCCCCCACAGGTGGGCGAGGAGGCAGCAGGGCTCCGGGGGGAGAGTGGACAGTGAGGAGGCTGGTGGAGCCATGTGAGGACACCGCACTGGAGCCCAGAGCTGCGCCATGTGCAGGCGCTATGCCTCATTTGCAGGACGAATTTGCATCTCGAGATAAAACAGCGCCAGACTGAGACAGCCTTTAGTTCCAGTGCCAACAATCCAAAGTTGGCTTCAAAGGAAAAACTAAAAATGTTCTTCTTGGAGCAGGTTCTGGCCCTCATAGTTCTTTTATTGTTCCCAAATGGACCACATACTGCGGAGTCTTTGTGATTGCCTGACAACAGTAACCTGTCAAACACAACAAGCAAAATCCTAAGTGTGTCTCTTCTCAGGAGCAAATTGTCGGCCATCAGATGTTACTATATCTCTGCCTCTTGATTTTACAGCCCCTCCCCAGCTGGTCTACCCAGAGCTTTAACCTAAAGAATCTGGAGTTTTAACATCTTTTCAAATGTTGAAACAGACTCAAATTCTACACAATGCAAGCATACTTTCAGCTCCCAGAGACAGTTCAACAAACATTCATGAGCTCCTTCTTAGGACCAGCAACTGTACTGTCAATTCTATAGCAGCTAAGCAAGGCATCAGGAAGAATCACAAGCAATAACTGGTGGCAGGGTTAGGAGATCTCTTCTTTTTCTGCTTCCTGCAGAGAGAAGTGGTTGCCTCATTGCTGGGGAGGAATGGGGTGGAGAGACATGAGCCGTTCTAGGCTGGCAGTCAAATCCTGATGGGACCCTGCGTCTGATACTTCTTGAACATTTTCACAAAATCTCGTGGTTTACTAGCTGGTTTGTGGTAATGCGCATGTAAATGTTTTGGTGCATATAGATATATTCTTTGGTATGAAGTGTTCGTGTTTGGGGTGCATCTTTTGTGGGTGAGCATCCATATAAGTCCTTGCAAATCTGGAAGAATGAGCTGTTCCAGCAGGAAATAGGAATAACAGTAGCTGTTTATTGAGCAAATTGTGGGGTGCCAGGCCTGTCCCACATTATCTCCTTAAACTTTGGCAGCTGCAGAGTGAGGAAAATGAATTTACTCAGGGGTAACTCAGAGATGTTGTCACGTGTCCCATTCACCCCCCCTCCCCCAATTAGAGGACAGCAGAGCTGGGTTTCAAACTCACACTTTTGTCACTCCAAAGGGGCAGTGTCCACCCTGCAGCACTGTCCCTGAAGCCAGGTGGGCAAATTTTAGATGGCTGTTATAATCGGTGACAATGGGTCATAGGAGAACCCAAAGAAATGGGTTATATCAGAGTTAAAGAAAAAAAATTCTGAGGAAGTTTTTCCTGTGTCTCTTCCCAAGGCCAGAGTTCAGATTTATGATATGGAATATTCATGAGTTGCTGCAGTGTGTAGTACTGGGGAGAAGAGTTTTCTGGGATGGAAATTAACCTAAGGTGAGGGTGGGTAGATGTGATCCAAGCAATCACACAACCCATTTGGGGGGCTGTGGATTTGCACCTTAAAACTGCTATTAATGATTTGGAATATGGAGTGCTCATTTTCACCCATTCTATCCATTATCTGCTACTTGCATACCCACCTGCCCTTGGATCCTCCAGCCAAATTTAATCAAATCCAAGCAAATTCTTGTGCTATAATTTGGATCTTGAATGTCCCTCAAAGGCCACATGTTGAAGCTTGGTCCCCTGCAAGGTGGCGGGACCCTTAGGAAGTGAGGCCTAGTGAAAGGACGATCAGTCACTGAGGGCATTCCCTTTAAGGGGATATTGGGACCCTGGCCCCTTTTTGTATCTATCTTTTTGCTTCCCAGATTCCATGAACAGGTTTCCTCAGCCATGTGCTCCCGCCGCCACGATGTACTGGGTTGCCACAGGTACAAAGCAGTAGGGCCAAATGACCATGGATTGAAATCATGAGCCAAAAACCCCTTTCCCCTTAAAAATTGATTATCTCTGGTATTTTGTCATAGCAGTGGAAAGCTGACCAACTTACCTGGTAAGTGGCACAAGTTGGATGAAGTTGGGGAGAGAGAGAGACATAAGAATAGATAAACCACGAAATAAAGATAGCCCTGATTAAGTATTGAAATGAATGGTTCCCTGGTGATGTTTTGCAGAGACCTAAAAAAAAAAAAATGGAGGTCTTTGGGGATGTAGGGTGACCAGTCTGGCCACTGTGGTTGCCATCAGGGACTGCTGTGCCACCAGACAGGAGTCCAGTTAGCTTTAGTCTTGATGCAGGCTGAGCTGGACTGCCCACTGCTGAGATAGTTTGGGTCCATGTAGCTCTCCATTTGGAAATGAGATGTCACTTTTGATCTGGGATACCAGTGTGATAGTCCCACAGGATTAAAGAGGGTGAAACAGGGATTCATTTGAGGAGAGACTGTTACCCTCTATTCCCCAGTCTCACCACTAAATTGGAAGGAGAGTTTGTATGTCCAAAGCCAGAGAGCCCAGCCACCAGATCAGCTCTCCAGAAGCTGATTCCCCGAGCTTTTATGACCCCAAGGGCTGTGAGGTTGACAGTAGGGGACCCAGACGCTGAGGGGCCTTGAATGTGAGGTGCAGACGTATGTGACATAATTAGGCAGCTTTTATGAGCAAGGCAGGGCGAAGTGATTAGGGCTGCTGTTTAACAAAGGGAAACTTCCTGCTCCCACCCCACTATTAAAGAGCTGCTTTTCAACCGTGTTGCGTTTCTTTGATCCCTGAAGGCCCCCGATGTTTTGCTCACATCCTGTCACGATATTTAATGATGCCTCACATGTGCACCAGGAGCACGGCCCAGCTTAGCATCGTTTGGGGAAAAGCATTGTAACATGACAAGGTTTTGATGTGGTTCCTTGCAACGCGAGGTTAGGGAGGCAGCTATACAGACGCCAGTGAGAGCCCTGATGCTGCTTGGCAGTAAAACCGGTTGAAAAGAATGATCGAGAGACCAAAATATTGCCAAGTCCTTTGGCAGAAGCTTTGTTTATTGTGGGATTCGCAGCATCAGCTGGTGCTCTGCTTGGGAGAAGAAAGAAAGAATGTGGTCTTGGATGGTCTTTCAAAAGGCTGGGGGATGTTTTGGAGGGAGGGATCATCTTGCATCCTGGGTTCCCCTGTGAGCGCACACATGAACAGCTGCTAGAAGGAAGATTAATAAGCCCTTAGGGACCATCCAGCCCATACCAGATAAACGAATCCCACAAAATTCCTGGTAGGCAGTGTTCCCCTGTTTGCTTAGATAGCTCTGGGCATGAGGAGGGCACCACCTCCCATAAGGCTGCACGGCCCACTTGCTTCTCTGATGGTTTGGAAGCTTCTCTGCACTGAGTTGCTTCTGGCATCTTCTAACACCCATTGGTTGTCTGCTCTTGGCAGCTATAAGAACAGGACTTTCCTTTGTCAGAGCTCTTCAAAAACTCTTAGGCACTTGCCAGATGTCCTCATTTCCTTCTTCAGCCTCCTGTTTCTGCTACTGTCCTTCCCATGCCCTGGTTCCTTCACCCTCATATCTGGTGGTCCATCTTGGGTTGTGCTGATAGGATGGCTTTACCACCTTGTTCTTTGAATAGTGATTAATCTGTCTTGGCTACTTGGATAGATGGTAAGCCCAGGTCTCTTGAATGGGTCAGTAATCTCAACATATGAAGGCCATAATTTGGGTTTCTTGTGAAATTCCAAAATGAATCCAAGTTCACTTCCCAAGTATTATTCTGGGTGTGAGCATTTCTTTTCTCTCTTTGGCTATGTGACTTCACAGCAAGTCAAGGGGTAATAGTTTGGATCTCTCCCTGGTGATTTCATCCAGAGGATGCCTGATGCCCCATGGCGGAATGAAGCAAGTTGTCCCTAGCTGCCTTAGAGGAGCTGCTTCTTGTCTACCCACTTTCTTCTACTTGCCCAAGCACTGGCATTTCTCTCTTGGGTTATAGCTGGAGCCTCCTAAATGATCTCTCTGCACTCATTCCTGCTTCTTTTCAATCTCCTCTCAATATCTTTCCCAGAATTATTTTTTTAATTTTAATTTTATTTTTGCTTTAAACACAAATTGCTAAAAACATTTTGACAGCTTCTTGTTGCATATATAATAAAATCCAGATGTGTTATCAGGGCCTTCAATGCCTTGTAAGATCTGGCCCCTGCTTACATTTTGTGTCCCTATTCCCAATCCTATACTCTATCCACACTGGCTGTCTTTCAGGTCCTTGGACACAATGGCTCCTTCCCCCACACTGAATTTTATGTTCAAGTTGATGGACAGTGAGACAATGCATTCATTCATCGATTCCCATATCTGTTCATTCCTCTCTCCCCTGATCCCACAACCCCTAGCTCTTTGGGTGAGTGGCTCCCCTTCATTTTCAGACCTTAGATATTAGAGGCTTACATACTGCATCCATGGACTGGCCCTCCCATCTCTGATTTCTTGTCACCATAGTCTGTCATTCTACTCTATAAGGAACAGTCATAATTTATCATTATTTTTTTGTCGCTTATTTTTTGTCTTCTTTGCTTTCCCTCCCTTCAGATTACAACTCTATCAGGCCAGAGTCTTGTCTACCCCTGGCCCCTAGCTCAGTTCCTAATGAGTGATTAATTCAACTTGCTGTTGAATGAATGAATTGTGAATGGGTGAATGAATGCAGGGCACATTTGCCTCTAGCTGTCCATCAACTTGGAGATAAGATTTATTCTTGAGTTATAAGTTTTGTATTTTAGGAAAAACTTTCAAAGATAAAGCAATCTTGCTGAAATAGCACCCCTTTTGCTTTCGTTACTCTTGCATTCCAATAAAATGGGGGTTTTAATAGAGTTTAATCAGAGTGCAAATGCAGGCCCGACTGTCCTGGTTGAATTACAGATCTTCCTCTTAGATTTATATTGCTTTTATTTTTGACTGGCTGACCCTATTTTTTAATCAGTCATTTCCTGTTTTAGTACCTTATCCAGATGAAAAAAGAGAAAGAATTTGAGTTTTTGAACATCATTCCTTACTTCAAATGCAAAACAATGGACTCAGATGTCTATATTTTTTATGTGAATTTAATTTCCCTACAACTTGACCCCAAATCACAGGGTGGAGAGCATTGATTCTAATCAAGCCAATGCTTTCAGGTGTCATCTCTGAGCTGGAACTTCTGTAATAGTTTCTAGGGCTGCTGGAATGAAGTACCATAAACTGGGTGGTTAGAACCAACAAAAATTTATTCTCTCCTGGTTCTGCAGGCTGGGAGTATGAAACCCAGGTATTGACAATGGGGAAATCCTATCACAGGCCTCTCTCCTGGTTTCCAGGGCTGCAGGCAGTCCTTGGCATTCCTTGGCTAAGACATCACAACAGTCTGTCTCTGACTTCATGTGGGTTTTCTCTGTTGCTGTGTCCATGCCACCTTTCCTTTCTCTTGTAAATATAACTGTCATTGGATTTAGGGCTCATTTGAAGTCCAGGATGTTTTATGTCAAGATCCTTAACTTCATTATTTGTGCAAACACACTATTTCCAAATAAGGCTATATTCACAGGTTTGGGAATTAGGACTTGGATGTAGCTTTTTGGAGAACTTGAGGTCCATTGGTGAGATTCAGAGAGACAAAGTGACATACCTACTCATGGATAAAATCAGAGCTACAGTTGATCTCTTGGTCCCACAAAAAATACTCTTTGCATTCTATTATATTGTCTCTCAAAAGAATAAACTCTTTCTATATTAGAATATCTTTTATGGCCTGGGAATTATTCTATAGGCCCAGAACACATTACTCTATCTAGTCAAAAAAATGATCCAACTGGTTTGTGAAGGTGATATTTCTTCTTATTTGGAAAACAAGGGATCGCTGTAGGTATGTATGTATGTGTGTGTATGTGTGTGTGTGTGTGTGTGTGTATACATATATATATATATATATGTATATATATGTGAATATTGTTTTTGCTGAACTGCTTACGTTAATGTGGTCTAGTTATATCTATTGGTAATCAATTATAGCCATTCAGGCTCTTATAAATTAAAACCATAATTTCCCCAACTTTGTCTCTGACTGAAAAGGTTAGAAACATTTGGTGCTTCTAAATGGAGCCCAGTGGGTTGCAGCCAAGATTGGAATGGCTGTTTGGCCACAGATCAGTGGACCTTGACCATGATCTTCCCCAAAGTACAATCTAGAAAGTGTACAACATACATGCTCATGCATTCTCTCTGGTTTTCACAGAATTCAGCCATTTTTTCAGGGAAATAAAGCAGATAGAACCACAACCATTTCCTCTTTGTTTTTGGTGGGATGGGTGTGAGTGACTTGATACCCATGAAAACATTTCACAAGCATGTGCATAATGAAACCTATGTTTTAAAGATATACTGAATTTTATAGCCTTTCTTAATCTGTCCTTGCTTTCCTTCTTCCTTATAAAAAATTTAAAGAAGATTAAATTAAAAGGAAAACGGAAGTCATGATAAAATGAAAGCTCACAAGCTCTATGGTAATTTGTCATCACCACAAGCATAAATGGTACATTCTCACTTGGCACTCACTACCCCTGTGGCCAGATAGAATAGGATTGAGTGTCTGCAATTGCTTTTACCTGACTGATATACCAACCCCTCCTGCCCTGCTCTAGAGAGAGTGTTCGGAAGACAAGTGACTGGGAAGATAACTACAAAGAATTCATTCTTGAACTATCAGACTAAGCCTCATCACTAGTAGCCATGTGATTGAAAACCCAACTTGAAATTCTTTTCATGATAGGAATCCACCATCCTCAGCACATTAACTTTGTGGTTACAGGATGACAATAGGACATTAACATCTCTTGTGGTTGCAAGGTAGCTGCTGCAACTCATGCATAAGACATCCAGACATGACGCTATTTGGTAGGGGAAGATAATCTCTCTTCCTTATGTATTTTTTCCCTCTCCTACAGCAAGGAACCTTTCCTAAAAGCCCCAGAAGACCGCCACTACCTTCTCATTGGCAGATTTCTAGGGTTACATTTTTATCCTAGACCCACCCTGGGTAAATAAATGAAGGTATAGTCATGCTTAGCGACAAGGACATGTTCTAAGAAATGTGCTTTTAAGTGATTTTGTCCTTGTGCAAATATCACAGGGTGTTCTTTCACAAACCAAAATAAATATGATGCCACCAAACAGTATAATCGATGGGATCAGCGTAGTTTGTGTGATTCATCATTGACAGAAACATGATTTTTGGCATGTGAGGGTACCACTTAGTTTAGCTAGACACATAGTTTAGTAGGGGCATAGGTCACCCCAAAAAATCAAGATTCTGTTCTCAAGGAAGAAGGTACATCAGCCAATTTTGTCTACAGATATTAGGACATGCAGATAAATATAGCCTAAAAATAGTGAGAACTCCATTATCTCACATAGTGAGAAGACTGTAGCAGGTGCTTCCAGAGCTGGTGGATTTACAGTTTGGGGACGTCAGGCTCCTGTTGTCCTCTTCATGATCCTTTTAGCTTTCTCCATATGATTGGTTTTATCTGTAGGTGCCACAACTCCAAGAACTGCCCACATCCAGATGTGGGAAGAGGGCAAAATTCCTAGCTTGTATCCCCTTTTGGTGGTGCTGGGGACTGAACTCAGGGCCTTGTGCATGCAAGGCAAGCACTCTACCAACTGAACTATATCCCCAGCGCACTTGTATCCCCTTTGTGAATGCTGGGAGCTTTCCCAAGGACTCACCACAGTCTCCTCATATTTTATGGACCAGGGTTAATGTTATACCTGGGCCCAATTCTGTCCCTGGCAAGCAGATGGGATCAACATGATCAACTTAAACAATTAACATTTAACATTTACCCTTGGGATGGGACGGGAGTGTCCCTGCTGAAGATCTAGGTGAATGGTGAAGATGGCAAACATCTGGAGATTGGTACTCGGGCACCTGCCAGCAAAGAAGAAAGGGTCCCGCAGTGACTCTTGGGTAGCACGCCACCCAGGAGAGTCTTATTTCTCTAATTGGAAGCATTAAACTATGTACATAATATAAATGAGGTGTGTTTATATTTGATTGGAAAAATTTAAGGACATGGCATTTTAGAATGTAGCCATCTCTAACTCATGGGAAGAGCAACCAGCATTTTCTCTCTCTTTTTTTTTTTTTCCAGGATTTCTTCTTGTTTGGGGTAGAAGTAGAGAGGAATGGAAATTTATTAGAAAGTGATCAAGTGCTCCCCTGGTGGACCCCTGGCATGTAGATACCAGGAGAGGTGCAGACCTTCTCCTTTAGCTCAGCTTCCTGATTTTCAGTGGGGAAGGAAGGGAGATTCCTCTCCTCTCCAGTGATGCCAATACAGGGCCCTTTCCTCTCCCACTTCCTCTGAGTTGTCTAGGAATGCCTCTGAGAACTGCCTGTCGCCCTCCTCTTTCACTTTTCCATAGGATGCCACTGAGAAGTAGCTCAAAGCAAACAGGAGGGCTGCTTATTATTAATTTATCAGGATATAAGACAGCTCGGCCCTGTTTTGTTCCTGGGACTCACATTTTTAAGGCATCTGACTTAAGTCTCTTCTTTGTCTCATGGTAGGGTGAATGGCACTGCCCTTCACCTTTGAAGATTTGTAATTGTGTTGACACAAACTGTCTATTAATACATCAATAGGAGAGTGGGCATATAAGTTTATCATGCGCACAGGACATCCCAGGAAAGCGAGTACCAGTAGCCCAAGGAGACTTAGAAACGTATAGACCTTTTTCCTTAGGGAAGAGGGAGGTAGGGGCTGTAGGCAAATTTAGTCAATGACTTTGGGGGAGAGGAATGGACCCAAAGAAAAGACAATGGCCTGGGACAAGTCCATCTGGGCTCTGGGTAGATGTCAACTCTAGTCTTCTTCCCCATTTGATGAGATTATATCCAAAACAATCGCATTCCTTCTTGAACTTCCCTTAGAGAAGGGAACTTCTGAGAAAACCTTTCCCTGTGCTCCCAGAGAGTGGAAGGTGGTGATGGGGGATGGTCTGAGAGACCTTGGCTCTAAGACTGATTTTAACTGAAGTACTCAGGTTAAAGCACATGCTTTGAGGTGTTGATTCCTGAGCCCCAGCCCTCTCGTTTTTTTTTACCTTCAGCAGTGTGACCTAACTTGGCTCCCCAGCTTTCCGCCCTATGGGCTGCAGGCTGGAGAGAGGCAAAGCCCCATCACTGAAGAGTGATGGGCCCTGAATGAGTCTCTTCGCAATTATGAGGCCTAAATTCCTTGTCTCTGAAATGGGGACAATTATCCTCGGCTGGATGAAAGCCGTACATATTATACAATGGTAGGTGTTGTACGGGGCAAGACTCTCCTTTTCCCTCCTCTGAAGCTCTGCTCCTACTCATTTGTGTTTTATAATCTGTTTGCTTGTTTGGTTGGTTGTTTACCTATTTATTTATGGCAGTGAAAACCAGGCCCCTTTACCTGATGATCCAGTTCAGAAACAGCACCCCCTGGACTCTGCCTTCATTAATATTCACCCAGCACCATGCAGATGGCTCTGGAGGCCTCTCCTCCGTGGGAGGCTTTAATGTGGCAGTTATGAAAGCAGCTCAGACCAAGCTCGATTAGCATAATAATGAAGCTTCGGCAGCAGTGTTATCATCCTCAAAGGAAATAGCTGGAGTGGTCACAGAGCCTTTAACAAGTACCACTTTAGGATAAAAAGGGATAGGGTGGGAGATGATGGAGGGCCAATGAGGAATATGGGAATGGGGAGCCGAGGGAGGGTGGGAACCCCAGGGAAGTGGAGAGGGCTTGTTTGTGTCCTTTCACCTTGTTCCTAAGGGGTTTCCTCTGCAACTGCAGAACTTCCATTACTGGAGACCCTGGAGAAAGGCACAGGTGACGTGTGTCTAGAATATTTAACATCAGTGTCTCTTCTGACGATCGAGGAAAAAGAAACCAGTCTGCAATAACACTAAGGCATTTCCCATGTTCAATAATCCCTGGAAATAGGGTGGGTGAGTATTACCCTGTCTCACAGGTGAATGTCCATCCACTCATCTTCTATCTTCCTCCAGAAATGACTCAAGACAGTTTCCAGATGAAGCATCCAAAGTCAGTGCTAGGTTATGTCAAAGGATCCAAGGCAAGTTCAGAAGGTCAAGGGTCATATGGTTTCTCTCTTATTGTGGAAGCTAGAGAGGAAAAAGGAAAGGAAAGGTGAGGGGATGTGTCTCTTGACAATCAAAGGGAGATGAGTAGAGGAAAGGGACCAGGGGGAGGGAAGAGGGGAGGGAAAGGAGAAATACTGGGGAATGATATTGGCCAAATAATTATTATATTGTGTTCATATATGAACATGTAACAACAAATGCCACCATTATGTAAAACCATAATGCACCAATATAAAATATGGAAAGAAAAAACGAAGTCAAATGCTAGGAAGAGTCAGTGTTTCGATTTGAACTTGGACCTGCTGTCATTCTTCTTCTATACCATGATTTTCTGTAAATACTTAAAAATCCAAACCAAGGACCATATGTCTGGACTTTTACCAGTAATTGTCAAGAAACAGGTTTAGCTGGATGCTCGTGGCTGGTTCACATTTATTCCCTCCCACTTGTTTTTGCAGTTGAGATCCTCACATGAGTATGGAGTATGCCTCGATAAGGCCACTTAATTGACCATTGATTCAATTTGGGCCAGTATAATAACTTCAATTTGCACATTTAAGCTATTGGCTGTTTTGCTGGATTTTTAAAAGTCAGGGATCAGATGTTCTTATTACACAGACATGAAAAACAGCAGGAAAACTGAAGCATACCCCAGCTCTCTCCAGGTATGTAAAATCAAGCACTAAGTAGAAGAAAGAGTCTGGATAATTCTAGAAAAATCTCCTCAAGCCCTGGCCTACCCCCGTTTACCAGCACATGCATATAAAACAAGAAGAAGAAGAAAAACTCTACTGAGAACAAAAACAGAGGATGGAGAATGCAGCTGGGTTGAGGGGCTAGGCTGGTGGCATAGTTATTTTAGGGAAGATAGGCTACTAGGATAGTTCTCTGACAAAGAGCTATCTGGTAGGAAAGTCTCCCTATCCCAACACTAGAGGATGGCTTGATGAGATGATATAAAAGGATCAGAGGTACAATGCGTAATGAAAATGAAGGAACACAGAAAAGTGGACAGGGAAGAGGGAGTGATCATGGGACAAAAGCTATTGGAATCCTAGGTCAGAAGGGGGCCTGATTTTGGGAAGTTCCAGATTTGGCCATTTCCCTTAGAAGCCAAATGGAAAAAATAACAGTGAAAGGCAGGTCAGAAATTTATTCAGTAAGTTATCCTGGGAAGATAACAAGGATCAAACCTCCCCAGCCCTGTTTTCAGGGGTACTGACGTGAACTTTAGGTTTAAAGAATTGGGGCAGGGAGTCAGAGGTAGGCGTAATTGAGCGATCTTGGTCAGACTGTGGTCTGGTCGGTCACTATCTCCAGCCTGGTTCTGTGAGACCCAGGGGAAGTCATACTGCTTCAGGGACAATTTGGTTTCCATGAGATGATGGCTCTGCTCGGCAGGGCAGCCTCCTTGCCTGGTCATCTGCTGACAAGGCTCTGATGTTCCTGGAAAGTTTAGGGCCATGACTGAAGGCTTCTAGGTGCTGCTCTAAGGGGTCTGGAACAGGATGTTTATAAAAGCTGGATGACGATCTGTTGATTTGTGGTGTCCCTGCAAATCTTAAAAATACCTTGGTCACTCTTATCTTGGTGTCTTCAGCTTTGAGGGGCCCATGACCAGCTGTAGGGAACACTCCTTAAATGATTTACATGCCACGTGCAGAGTGGGGCAGGAATCTGACTCAAAGTTTTTAGGTAATAAAGGAGACAGACACACAATGAAGGCAGAGATGACAAGTTTTTATCCTGTTTTTGGTGGTGCATGGGGGCATCTACAGGTCCAAGTGAAGAGTCAGTGATTTTAGAAAAAGCAGCTTCTGAGTCCTTGTTACCAGCCTTAGGATGGGGGAGTGGGATTCCGAGGACAGTGTCCATTCAGGGAGGCCCTGTGTGGAAATGGCCCAGGAGCTGAAGTTTTAAAGTATTTGTGGTGCTGTGATAAGACTTCCTCTGTGACTCCCAATCTTTAGTTAAAACAGGTCACAGTTCACAACAACTTCAAGTGTAGGTGGCATTTCTGGAGATATAATAGGCACAATACATTCAGCTGGTTATAGGACAGGAATATGAGAGTGGCCACAGAAGGGGAGATATAACAGTTTGTGACAGCACCAGGAACAGGAAACTGAGCTGGGGGTAACCTAAGACCCTAGGAATCATCCCCAAACCTTTAAACACAAGGGATTTTCCTCTCAGATTTAAAAGTAACAAAGTTGGGTGTGATGGCCCACACCTATAATTTCAGCTACTCAGTGGGCTGAGGCAGGAGGATCACAAGTTAAACTGGTCAGCTTGGGCAGCATAGTGAGACCCTATCTCAAAATAAAATATAAAGGGTTGGGGATGTAGCTCAGTGGCAAAGCACTTGCTTAGCATGTGTGAGGCTCTAGATACAATCTCTAATACTGCTTAAAAAAAAATAAAAATGAAAAGGAATGGGATTCTAGAGGCTTCCCAAGGCAGAATATATTTGTTTCTGTTCTCTTGAAGTTTTGATAAAGTTTGAATTAGAATGATTGCTCCTTCTGGTCTCTGTATGTTTGTGCAGAGCATGTGGTCTAAGAACAATTGCCACAGAAGTCACATTCACACCTCTTTACTGTTGATAGGGACTTTGCATTGTTTCATTTAATCTCCACAGCTGTTTGGGATGGAAGCTGAAAACCCAAATCACCCTATGAATATAGATCAATTGCCTTTAACTTAGTTTGTTCTCATGCTACATTTTGCATCTAAAATGTCGCCCCAAAACCCTTGTGTGGAAGCCTAGGTCCCCAGACTATAGTGCTGTTGGGAGGTGGTGGGACCTGTAAGAGCTGGGGCCTAGTTGGAGGAAGTTAGGTCATTAGGGACATGTCATTGAAGGGATATTGGGATCCTGGCCAATAACTGGGGGTAGCTTACTTTGCCACACATCCCTACTATGATGTACTGTTGTTGCCACGGGCCCCCAAAACAGTGCCAAGCAACCATGTATGAACCCTCTGAAATCATGATCCCAAATAAACCTTTTTTTCCCCAAAATAAACGTAGGATCAAAGTTTTATTAATTTTAAGATAACAGGAAAACTTTGAACCAAGCATATGCCCTTCAGAGTTCAGGGTCATGGATACTGTTCAGGTCCTAGTCCATGAAGTCGCCAGCCCTGGATGCAAGAAACAACCTCAAGAGCACAGAAAATAGTAAACTGTGAAATACAGTCAGCCCTTCATTGCGGCTTGTTGCACAATAATTAAAGAAACAACCCATGACTTTTAGAATGTTTTAACCAACTACCAGATATTCTCATCCCTTCTCTTTTTTATTATTAGTTCAAAACATTACATAGCTCTTGACATATCATATTTCATACATTTGATTCAAGTGGATTATGAACTCCCATTTTTTCCCCGTATACAGATTGCAGAATCACATTGGTTACACATCTGTTTTTACATACAGCCATACTAGTGTCTGTTGTATTCTGCTGCCCTTCCTATCCTCTACTATCCCCCTCCTCTCTCCTCCCCTCCCATCTTCTCTCTCTACCCCATCTACTGTAATTCATTTCTCTCCCTTGTTTTTTTCCCCCTTTCCCAAATAAACCTTTTCTTCTTTTAAGTTATCTCAGATTCTCTGTCACAGTGATGGAAAACTGACTAACACAACTAGTTGTATTTGCAAACAACACTCATTCCATGATCTATAGAGGAATTTAGCATTGCAAGACTCTTGATTGATGGAGGTGGGAGAGGGTTACAGGTTGCAGTCATATAACATTTCTCTTCCAGTTTCTTTTAAAAATTTCCAGTGTCTCCTTAAATTTTAAGTACAAACTAAGAAGGAGTAGTACATGCAACCCTCTGGAAGCTGTGACTCCATGTGGTCCAGTCTCAAAGCTACAGTCAAAGAAATAGCTCAGGGGGAAAAAAAAGCCCTTTTTTTTTTTTTTTTTGCTTCAAAGCAAAGAAGGGAAAGAAATGGAATCAGGGAAGTTAGAATTTGTTTTTGTGGTAGTGAGAAAAAAAGGCTAAGAATATTAATGATAATTTTGTCCCATTACATTTACATAAACATTTCAAGGTTGTAATAAATAAATGTTAAAATTTAATCTGGCAATAACATTCATGATTATTGTTTTGTTGTATATTAATTAGGTAATAAATGGTAATGGTTTATGCAAATGATGGTACTTATTATTTATTTTCAAGAAAGAAACTGTTTTTATAGTTCTTTTCTGGCTTTGCAAGTTTTTCAGTGTTCTTAAATAATGGTGTCTTGTGGACTCTTTGCCTGACACATAAATCTAGTTTAATTCTCATCTCAGGGACCCCAAACCAGGTACACTCTCTCATTGACATGGACATGTCAAAAGATAAATTCTAAAAATCAAAGTCCTTGGAAAAATTGGTTCCAATAATTCTACTGATCTTTTATGATTTAGGGCTGTAGATTATCGTGCAAATGTCTTTTTTTTTTGCTTTCAGAACATCTTAAAGTAATTAAAAGTGGTTTGCCTTTAAGATCAGTTTTGTGATCCACAGGTGTGATGTCATTTTTTGGGGGGAGGGTTAAAGGAGGGCTGGCCCTCCTGTCCCCTGCAATGCTACCCCCATTTGCTGAAATTATTTTCTTCAAAGCACTGCGTTTCCTGAGCTTAACGACAGTTAACACTTGGACATCATTCTCACATCTCCAAGAACAGCTGAGTATGAAGATCTTTTTTTTTTTTAATATTTTTTAAGACATTGAAGGACCTTTATTTTGTTCATTTACTTATATGCAGTGCTGAGAATCGAACCCAGTGCCTCACACATGCTAGGCAAGCGATCTACCACTGAGCTACAGCCCCAGCTCCAAGTATGGAGATCTTTTAGGTGGTGAAAGTGTGCCCCTCATCCAGCCTTGAGGGAGCCATAGGTTGGGGTACCCATGCCTGACTTTTTAGGACCCCAGAGTACAGGCTTCTACCAGTTCTGGAAAGTAGACGGAAAGAAACACAAATTGCTGCACTGTGTTGTTAGATGGCTGGATCAAGGTGATGCTGGGGGTGAGAGTAATTGGAGAGCTGAGTGTGAGGCCCTGCTGGCTTTGGTTCCAACCCTTTCTTCCCAGCTGCAGAAAGGGGACTCAGGGTCCCCTGCCAGGTCAGGGGTGTTGTTCATTTGCCATGATATTGTGAGGCTATGGGTCCCATGCTTTCTTATTCACTGAAGAACAAAAAGAAGAAAAATTGGTTGAAAGCCTAACCTAGAGCCCCTCCTGACTGTGATTTTCTTATTTTCTATCTTTAGCTCCTCTTTCTTCTCTGCAGGTAATCCAAGGCTACTTTTCTCCCCCACCCTCTTCCTCCCCCAGTTGTTATTTAAAGTCCAAGGGCTTCTGGATACCTCCTCTCTGCTTCTGAGCTGCAGGCAGGGCAGGCAGGGATCAGGGGACAGGTGCTGACTGTCATTCTTCCCGACAAGGTGGGGCAGCCTTTCTCCTCCGATGCCTCAGAGCTGGGGCTGATAAGCAGTTAGAGTCAAGTGTTTCTGGCCAGAATGGCTCCTCATTCTCCCTGGGGTGAAACACGGGTGCCCAGGGTGGGCAGCAAACAGAGGAGGCAAGGGAGGGAAAATCTGCTGGAGGTTGCACTCGTCAATTAATTAATATTATACAGAACCAAGGGGAGGGGAAGCTTTGAACTTGATATGCAAACTTATGCAAAATCATATGTAGATTATCCTGGACTCAGAATGGAGAGTTCTGGAGGTCTGGTGTTTTCTTAAATAGGAATTCAGTACTTCTGAATCACACTGAACGGGTAGTGTAAATTATTTTGAATTAAACAGTGAAGTCCTTCCTCATTCAAGTTCATGATAATACGCCCCCCCCCCACCCTATTTACAATTTGGGGAATATAAGTAAGATCTTTATGATCTATCTGTGTAGCTGTATCACTCTGTTCTCCAGAAACTTTGATCTGGAGAATTCCAACTAACCTCTTGGCCATTACCAATTAAATTGGTGCATCGGATACTTGCATTTCCATTTCTGAGTTTTACTAAAATCTTTACAAAGTAGTGAACAGCCAAGCCCTATGTCATGGAGGGATGGGTTTCAGAACTAGACCCTGGATTTGAATCCTGGCCCTGGGCAGCATTACATAACTTAATGAGCCTTAGTGTTCTTTTCTGCAAAGTAGAGGTAAAAATATCAACCCTATTAGGATTTTTACTGGTATTCTGTGAGATACTGTATTTGAAGCACATAGCATGTTGTGGGACGTATGGTAAGCTCTGATTATTATCCAAATCTGATGCAAATTTTAAGGCCCAGTTTGAATCCCATTTCCTTCTTGAAAGTTTTCATTTCCACCACAGCTTGAAATAATCTCCACATTCTCTTGAGGTATTAGCTGTATCTGGAAATTAAAAATGCAT
Source organism: Ictidomys tridecemlineatus (assembly GCF_052094955.1). Classification (NCBI taxonomy): domain Eukaryota; kingdom Metazoa; phylum Chordata; class Mammalia; order Rodentia; family Sciuridae; genus Ictidomys; species Ictidomys tridecemlineatus. The sequence goes on from NC_135483.1 coordinate 181,723,110, forward strand.
TGTTTCATGACTTGTCTTTTGTTGTTATTTTATCAATTAACCCTATGTTATTTAATTAACTCTCTATGTCTTTATTTCTTGTCTTCCCAATTTGACGTTAGGTCTTTGAGGATGGAAGCTGTCTTGGGTTCGTAGCCCCCCCTGATGTCTGTGATTCATCTTCACAACAAACCCTTGAACGTGTTTCTCTCCATAGATTAAGAATGAAGAAGACACACCATCGAGCATGCCAAAGTCCTGGCCTAGACCCCAGCATGTGTCTCTTCTCACAAGGAGCTTATATTCTAACAAGAGCATAACCTCTATGTGTGCTTCTGCTCTTGTTTGCTAACTTGCAAACTATTTTAATGAGGAACAAGAAAGCCCAATGTTAGCCCACTGGTTCAAGCAGAAGTTAATAGCAGTAGGTATGAAACTCTTGGAAAAACAAAGAGGTGGAAATTCTCCTTAATTAGAGCTTGCTCAGTAAAGAGCACAGGAGGAGCAGGACCTAACACCCCTTTGCTTCTTCCCATGATCTTATCAAGCCTCCATGAGCCAGTTGTGGCTCAGTCACAGCAACCATGCTTTAGGGTTGGAGCTCTGTCATTGCAGAATTCCTTCTTTTCTGGGACTCAAGTAATGATTCCAATTATAAGGATCAGGATGCTATTTGTTGAGTGAAGCACCCTGATAACTTTGCTTGAGTCCTGGAGAAATCTTAGGGTTCAACGTTTCGTAAAACGGTTTAGCATTTTAAAACTCTCCATTTAGGGGTACACTTTTCGCACAAGGCCTCTGATTTTTCTGTACAAGTTCCAACATGAGACCAGAAAATGTGAACCATTACAAGAGTTTCACATTTGACTTTTAGCAGTTGTCCTATCATATGCCAGATTTTCTTAGTAAAAGAATCTTCTTGGATCCTAGAATCTGTGGCTTTATTCCTTTTATATGTTTTTTTTTTTAAAAAGTCTTAGTTTTAATCCTTCAGTTATTACTTCTATGCAATTCATTCTCCCCCACTCCACAAGTTGTAGGACATAAATTAAATATTTTATCTCTTACCCTTTATTCTTGTAGTTTTCATCTTTTAGTGTCTTCATTCTCATTCTTCTGACCTTATTTTTTAGGCCACAATTTCTCAGGAGTGTCTCATCACCTGTTAATGCCATCCGATGAATTCCTAATTTTTGTAATTGTGTGTTTTGGTTCTGGAATTCCAGTGGAATTCTTTCTTGTGGCAATTCTTTAATGAAATTCCAAATCTTATAATTTAATTTTCTGAATGTATTTAGTTATAGTTATTTAAAGTACAGGTTGGATTACTATGGATTTTCTGTAAATTTGCTTCTATTTTTATTCACTTGAATTTTGATTGTATTTGTTTGTCTGGTTATTTTTGATTACATGCTTGGTGTTCTTTATTAAAAACTGCAACGATAATTTGAGTTCTGGTTCATGCTTACTTCAGAAAGCATTAACTTTTCCTCTAAGTAGCAGTAAAACTAAGGGTAGATAACCTTAATCCAATCAGTGATTAAGTTGATTTGGACTTCATATATATATATATATATTTTGGTGAGGACTGGCCTATTTCTTTCTTTCTCTCTCTCTCTTCAAAAAAAAAAGGGGGGGAGAGAGAGAAGAGAGAGAGAATTTTTTAATATTTATTTTTTAGTTCTTGGCAGACACAACATCTTTGTATGTGGTGCTGAGGATCGAACCTGGGCCGCACACATGCAAGGCTAGCGCGCTACCGCCTGAGCCACATCCCCAGCCTTGGCCTATTTCTTTCTTTTTTTTTTTTTTTTTTAAAGAGAGAGTGAGAGAGGGGGGAGAGAGAGAGAGAGAGAGAGAGAGAGAGAGAGAGAGAGAGAGAGAGAGAGAGAATTTTTAATATTTATTTTTTAGTTCTCGGCAGACACAACATCTTTGTTGGTATGTGGTGCTGAGGATCGAACCCGGGCCACACGCATGCCAGGCATGGCGCGCTACCGCTTGAGCCACATCCCCAGCCCCTGGCCTATTTCTTAATTATTTTTGTATTTACCAGAGCCCCTCTATGTTAGTTGGCTATTTTAGTCCATTTTGTGTTGCTATAACAAAATACCAGAGACTGAGTACTTAATAAAGAAAAGTTTGTTTAGCTCATGATTCTAGATTTCAAGAGCTGGTATCTGCTCAGCTTTGGTGAGGGCCTTATAGTGAACAGTGAAACAATAAAAGGAGTGCATGCAGAAGAGGTCACATGGTGAGTCAAGAAGGAAGAGACTAGAAAGGAGACAAGCTTTCTCTTTTGTAAAATCATTTTGCAGAACTAATCCACTCCTGCCAGGCAGCATCCATTCATGAGGTTGGAGGTCCGTGACCTAATCACCTCCTAAGGGTCCCACCTCAACACTGCCACACTGGGTACCAAGCTTCTGGCACACGAGCCAATGACCACATCCAAATAATGCATGGGCCTTGAAATCAAACTTTGACCTTCCAACCCATGGCATTCTGGATTGTTCTGTTTACCTTCTTGACCTACCAACTTCCTTTACTTTCAGAACTAGCAACAGAATCAAAGGAACAAGTGACCATAAGATACCAGGATCATGCTTTCATTTCCCTTTTCCAGCTCTTGGTCCCTTAAGAACTGTCAAATAATTTTTATAAACCTGTCTTGCACGACTGATCCACTCCCGTAAGGCAGCATCCGTTCTTGAGGTTGGTTGTCATGAGTGGTCAAACAGATTTTTGTTTGAACAAGCTTCTGTTCAGTTTTTCTGATTCATCTTTGTAGAAATGTTGGTCTTAAACAACTCAGTTTGCCATTGCTGGTACTGGAACTCTAGTAGACATAAACTGTTATCTCATAATAGAAAGCATTACTATTTTTATTATTGTCCTCTCTTTATTGTCGAGGAGAGTGCTGGAGGAAGTCAGGTATGTGGTCAAGGTCATTTGATGAAGAAGCCAAGGTGCTGGGAATTGAACCTGGGAGGTGGGACGACTTGAGCACCTCCTTCTTAAACCTCTTTAAAATATATTACCCCTGTATCTTCCATTAGCAGTTTATTTGTATTTATGTCCCCTGCTTTGTTTTATATTTTACTTTATCTCTTTATCAATATCATATCCATGATGCCTAATTTATGTATATCTTTTGGGATTATACTGATGCCAGATAAAATTTTAGTCATCAGATTCCTATCTTAAAAAAAAAAAAATCTTGTTCTTTTCCTGCTTTCCCTTCCTCCCTCCCTCCCTCCCTCCCTCTCTTTTCTTTCTTCCTTCCAATATTTATTAGTTTCAATTCTGGAGGTATAAATCGGCTATGTCTAGTTTGGGGTGAGAGTAATTTTACCAGGAATAGAAACTGGTTTGAGCCTCCATCTCGGCCACTGCTGAAAGACCTGGAGCTCTCTCTGGCATTCCTGCAGATTCCTGAGGGTTTTGTTCCTGTTCTTGCCTCTCTGATTTCCTGTTCCTGCTGAAATTCTTGCTTTAATGCATGTCTGGCCCCCTCTATCTCATTTTTCTGTCTTATATCCTCTTGAAAGTTTCAGGCAGTCCCTGTTCTTTTCACAAAGTTTCTCCAACCCAAGGCTCTTGCCTCTAGCAGATGTTACCAAGGTTTGGGATCACATTGCAACTTACAGTCGATGTTTTATTGAGGTTGCATCCCTCCTTGGTCCTTTCCATCATGGGAATTTCTCTCTAACTTTCCTCCCTACATCTCTGGACTCCCTCCTTCAGTTGGGGCTCCCATCTCTGTCTCAACTTTTCTCTCCAAATCTCATCCTTCAGTCTACGGTGAGCAGCCGAGTCTTATAATTTTCTTTGTCTAAGCCATTTCCAGGGGCCATTTTCTTCCAAAATAAAACATTTTGATCCCTTTTTTTCTCACCCAAAAGAGTTTTCTCTGTAAGAGAAATCCCTGTCTGCCTTCTAAGTTTTCTGGCTCAAAATGTACTTTGCTTATAAAAATAACAGTTCTCTTCCTTCCTGTTACATCATCTGTATGAGACTCATATCCATGCTCTTTTTATTTTATTTTCTGTTGGAGTCTGGAAATAAGATGACAAATAGTATAAGCTTCCTATATTCACTCAGTTGGTATTTAGTCCTTATTTGTACCTTATTGCATCTTTCTTTTAAAAATCAAATGAGCTTTTCTGCTCATTTGGATAAATGAACAAAATCACTTTTGTCTAATATTGTATCGAAATCTACACTATTCATCCTAAAGATGACTCCAAAATGAATTGAAAAAAACAGGTTAAAGCCCTTTTCATTCATTTGCAGCCTTACATTTATGTTTCCCAAGTGTGGAAGAAACTTCAGGGCAAAATAAAACAATGTTATGAGGTTATACACCCACACAGAGTCAAGAGCAGAGGACACAGCACTGATTTACCTCTGGATCCACTAGGTGTTCAGTTCATCTGGATTTATACTGGATGGAGCACCTGGCATCCATTCTCTCTCTGGTCTCCTGGTTTGCTTCCTTCCACCAGTCTCACGTTTCCTGCATCCCAGGGTCTTGGTGGCACCCTGGTTTACCAAGGTGATCTTGGGGCCTCCTGGATATTGTTCCTAGCTCCATCCTGATGGCTGTGATTCTGCAGAGTCTACTAGGAGGAGGAGAAAGTACCAAGTCAATGAAGGGGCAGAGAACCTCCTCCAGACCTGCATTCATGCATGAACCATGTGGGTTTGTAGATGGGTGGTAGTGGGCTTGAGGGAAGAGGTGATGTGAGCCGAGATCTTGCTTTCGAAAGATTTTGTCTATAGGAGGAGCTCCTGGTCTGGTATTTATCAAGAACATTTGTTTTGGGGCTAATGCTGGAGTAGACATCCTGTTCATTTGTTGGGGTGTTTGCATTCATCAAACTGTGATTTTTGTAACATCCTAACACATTTCCCCTCTCTTCTGGTAATTACTGTGTTGGGTCCTAATTTTGCTTCTTGTCCAGACTGGCTTTTCCCCTTGGGCAGTGTCTATTTGCTGTAATTGGATGATGCCACACAACCCAGTGCCATTGCCAGATTTCATTATGAATTGGTGTCTTCTGTATTAATTTCCCCACTTCGGGGCTGTTTCGAAGCAAGTGAGGCCAATTTCCTTTTCAATAGCGCAAATCTGGAGGCCCAATTTGAGCTGGGAGCTAAGTGGGTGCATTTGTGCAGCTCTGATTGACTGACAATGTTCTCTTTGTTTGATTTGATTTTTTTTTTTAATGAGAGCTTGATCTTGAGAGGCAGCTGGCACTCAATGGAAGCCAGAGGACCCATCCTTGGAAATCCCAGGAAAATATTTGAGCAGCTGGTTTTATCCAGAATTATTTTTTTAAGTCAAATTGTTGGGAAATGAGACCCATGGGTTTATAGTTCTCAGCATGAGGGTTGCTTCTGTGCAGTTCTGACCCAAGCCAACCTTGGAGGCTCTTAGGGTCTGGCCACCAGGGGAATCTGGAGTCAGAAGGATTTAGGGTGGTTTGGACAGATTTACCAGAAAAAATACAAGATGCCCAGTCAAATTTGAAATCCAAATAAACAACAAATAGTTTTTAGTGTAAGTAAGTCTCATGCAATTTTTGCCAAATATTTGATAACATAAGTTATCCTTTACAATTTCTGGGACATGCTTATGCCAAAACATTATTCATTGTTCATTTGAAGTTCAAATTTAACTTGGTGTCCTATATTTTTATTTGCTAAATCTGACAACCCTTGATATGTCTAAAAAAAGACATGTGCTATTGTGGTTACTCTAGAAAGCCAAGAAGATGAAAGAATCAAATCCAAACACAAGGAGGAAAGAAGGATAAAATAAACTATTTTAAAAAGAGGAGCACACCAATGGAAAACTTATTTAATTGGCAAAAAAAAAAAATAAAAACATCTCTCAGGGGAACCAACTTTACTAGCATAGACTCCTGAGCAATAGAAAAATGAGAGTTTCTTAAAGACTCATATTCCTATTAGACATTGGTGATACTAAGAAGCAAGAGTGGATTAAGTAACTCTGACTTCGTAATATGGAGACTAGTGATGTTCAAATTTGAGTGCGCATCACACCTACCTGGAATTCTTGCTAAAACACCCTTGATTAGCTGGTGGTGTATCTTAGTGGTAAAGTGCTTGCCTACCATGCATGAGGCTCTGGATTCAATCTCTAGAATCAACCCTGGCCCCAACAACAACAAAACCTGCGACTTACTAGCTGCACACTTAGTTTCTGACTTAGTAGTTCCAAGGTGATGCTGGGGACCACACTTTGTGCATCAATAATTTCACATGATGCTATCCAAGAGGGTGGTCATTGAAATCCAGGTGGTCTAGAATGAAATGTGTTGTAAGTATGAGTAAGCACTGGAGTTTGAAGATTTAGTACAAAAGGAGAATGTACAGTCTCTCATTAGTAATTTACAAATATCGATTACAGGTAGAATGTGGAAATGACATACTGAGTTAAATAAAATATTTTTAAAATTATTTTCATCTCTAAAGAAATATGGTTACTAGAAAATATAAAATTACATACAAGTTCACATTTGTAATTGCTGGTGTCCAATGAAGTGGGTACATATTATATTTCTATTGGATAGTACTGTTAGACCAAATGGGACTTCTTTTGGGCACAAGTGAATTGAGAGGAAAAATATGTAAAATTCCTTGGATTTTTGTGACATAGTCTTGAATTTAGAATCCCTTCCAAGAGTTACCAAATTCTTTCACTCATGTGTGTCTTTTGGAACTTTCAAAATGTTTCAGTGTCCTGGTGCTGGATAAAATTAAGATTTGGGATGAGCCCTGGGGTGGGAATAACCCCTGAGCCGGAGGCACAGAAGTGACCAGCTGTTGGTTCTGCTCAGGGGCCTCTGCTCTATCTGCAAAGAGGAGATGGTCACAATCAGAAAGGTGACCTCTTCTGTTCCTACAACTGCCCGCTTTTCCCTGCTTTGGCAGCTTGCCAGGGTGCAAGGAGAGCTGGCCATGGTGCCATCTATAAATATCCACGGGATGTACAGCCTCCAAGAGGCCCCTTTCCCTACCTTTTCTCTGTAGTCAAAACTCAGCAAGGAGCCTGGGTCCAGGTCTGGGTTCACTGCTAATAAGAACATGCAGAACTTGGACAAGGTTAGAAGAAAGCCCTAGAGAGGGTTCACGCATCAGGAAATTGAATTCTGGACACCAGGCCAGCCTCAGACTATTTCCTCTGGAGAAGAAAAGGCTTCAAGTACCTGAAAGGTTACTTTACAGAGGGTTGTGGATAATTGTTCTGCTTCCACCAAGAATAAAGCTGGTAGAAAAACATTTAAACTGCTGCTACATAGGGGATTTGGTTTTCAGGCAAAGGATAATTTCTTGATGCTGAACATTGCTTCTCATCCGGAGTCTTTCTTTCATTGTTTACCCAGCCCCTTCCCTCAAATTTTCTTGCTCAGACCGCGTGACATTCCCTAGTGATGGGATTGGGCATTATGTCATGAGAGGTGGGGAAGGATCAGGGTATTCTGGTGAGGCAAGAGAGGCACCAAAGCACATCTCTCTGTACCTATGAGGCTAGACTATTGGTCTTTGCCCAATTCTTGGTTTCCAACCTGTATAATTTTCTTTCTTGCAGTTAATTTTAGTTACCCATTTTTTTTTAGTTTAAAACATCAAGTTAGCTTACACAGAAAAGGAGTTTATTAGATATTTGAAAGCAGTGATAGGCTGGAGTCATCTTATATTGGCTTCTGGTAGGGAATTATTATGGTTTGGATGGGAGGTGTCCCCCAAAGGCTCACAGGTGAGACAATGCAAGAAGGTTCAGAGGAGACATGATTGGATTGTGCGACTCTTAACCCAATGAGTAATTAATCCCCTGATAGGGCTTAACTGAGTGGTAACTGAAGTGGTGGGGTGTGGCTGGAGGAGGTGGGAATTGGGGGTGTAGCTTTGGGGTACATATTTGTACCTGGAGAGTGGAGTGAATTTCTCTGCTTTCTAATCATGACGTGAGCTGCTTCCCTCTGCTACACTCTTCTGCCTCACCTCGAGCCCCAAGAAATGCAGCCTGTTGTTGATGAATGGAGACCTCTGAAACTGTGAGCCCCTAAATAAACCGTTTCCTCCTCTAAAATTGTCCTGGTCAAATCTTTTTGTCACAGCAGTGAAAAAGCTGACTAAAACAGCAATTATTAAATTTCTAGGAACTTTGTGGACTAAAGGATGCTGTGTTAGTAGTTTGAATTTTTTTAGGGTAGTATTTGCATCATGGAAATGGGTGTGCTCTATGATTTAGTCCCTGCCCCATCCTTCCCCTGGAGAGCCCGTTGTAAAGTGCCACTCTCTGCACATACATGTTAGGTAGTGTAGCAAGTGTGCTCTACGCTCATCCCATCTCCTGGACACCTCAGATTTTAGCTATGATGGTAGTAGCTGGTTTCCCTACGTGGATTGCCTCGTACCCCAAGTGCCCTTTGTCGCTATCCTCTTAGGCCTTCTCCTGAAGTTTTCCCAGCTCTTACATAGGGTAACCTAGAAGTATTGGGGAGTTGATGCAAATCTCAGCAAATCGGAGCAGAGATGCTCACACACTTATCCTGTGGAGGGAGAACCCTGATTTCATCCTGCAAGATTCCTCAATGACTCCCAGTAGGGGACTGTACTTATTGACTCCTGCTGCCCTGTCTTTCCCTCCCCTTTCCTTCACTCCTTATTTGGGGATCACCAAATCAGCTGCCTGTGCCCATATCTGGCCTTGGGTTCAGACCAGGCCTCACACCTGGAAATGATGCTTTGAGTCATCTAAAAAACTGGGTCCTTTGTGGCATCGCTGCTGCCTCCATACAGCTACAGTGTCACCACTGATCCTGGGCACCAGTGATGACCTATAGACCCTCTTCCACTGCCCTCTGGGAACCAGGCATGGTTGCTCTACTCTTTTTTTAAAAAAAATCTTTTTAAAATTAATTTATTTATTCTAATAGGCATACATGACAACAGATGCATTTTGGTTCATTGTACACAATTGCAGCACAACTTTTCATTTCTCTGGATGTACACAGTGTACTGTTGTGCCATATGTCTAGTCATACATGTACCTAGGGTAATGATGTCTATCTCATTCCACCATCTTTCCTGCCCTCATGCCCCCTCCCACGCCCCTCCCCTTGGTTGTTCTACTCTTGACAGATGCCTCTTTAAACCATTAACTTTTGATAAAGTGAAGGCGGATGTCTGATCGAGAGACCCTAGATGACATGGTTTCTTTCTTGTTGGAAGGAACATTGGAAAGTGTTTCAGTCATTTACTGCTGTGTAATAAACCATCCCAAAATATACTCATATGCTGCCTACGGATGTTTTAGTCAACCATGGCCCATGTATATGACAGGGGTTCCATTAGATTATAATAGAGTTCAAAAATTCTTATCACCTAGTGATATCCTAGCCAATGCGTCACCTGTGTGTTTGTGGTGATGCTGGTGTAAACAACCCTACAGCTATGTCAGTTGCATCACCTGCACACACAACACATACAGTCATACAACTACACACACAATTATGTACAGAACAGAAAACTTGATAATAAATAACTGTTTATTGTACTACTTTTATGTTTTATTATGCTATACTTGCTATTTTAGCATTTAATCCTTCAATTTATATGTTAAAAATATTTAGGTAAAAGAGCATGCATTGATATGCTGGCAGAGCCTTGTACGGATTTTTTATCACGTCGCTTGACTGCATCAAGAGGCCACATCAAATAACTGACTTTATGTGATGTCTTCACAACAAAATCACCTCCAAGGGACTTCTCAGCACACAGCCCCTTCATTGAGTGATGCATGACTCTATTTTGGTAGCTCATAATTAACGCATCAGCAGGCTGGGCTGGGCTTAGCTGAATGGGTTTTTTTTTTTTTTTTACTGTTCTCACCTGGGGTCACTCATATGGCTACACCATCTGGCCACTCAGCTGGGCCTGGATGGTCTCACTTTCACGGCTGGCAGTTGGTCTCTTTTGCATGGTCTTTCCTCCTCAAGGAGACTAGCCAGGGGGTCCTCACAGGGCCACACCATGTTCTGAGAAGGTGATAGAGGAAGCTGCAGCATCTCTTGAGTAATTGGTTTCCAAGTCCTCAGACGTTTTTTGTGCCCAGATTTAAGGGGAAGAGAAAGAGATTCCAACTCCCAAGGGAAGGAGTGGCAAGGTCACTGCCAGGGATGAGCAAATGGGGACAAAAGGGTCACAGTGGCTATTTTGTTAGCAGTCGGGTAAGAAGATGGAATTCATAAGCTGGGGCATTACCCAGATACGGCTAAGGGGCTTGAAGGTGCTCCATAGGTCAAAAGAGTGACGCACGTTCACCGTAACCTGCTTGTCCTGGGAAGTGGCATCTCCCATTCTTATCCCCTAGGCCCTTTCTGACCAGGCTACTGACCTCCTACGAGGACCCCATCCTGGTTCTAGCTTCTTAGTGGCACAGCTGACTTTGTGACCAATGTGACTCTGAGCAGAAGCATCATAGGTACCAGACAGAACTGAGGTCTGATGATGGGCTTCATTTTTGAACAAATAAAATGTAAATCCTTGCTAAGGCATGATTTAGAAGAAAGGCACTGATGCGTACAAGCTTGTGCCCTTTGTCAGCATTCAATATTTCAAAAACAATTTGAACACGAACTATGTATTCTTAGAATCTGACCAAGGCCTGAATCAATCATAGTTAACTGATTTTCCTCCAAGAAAAGTGTGATTAGACAGGAAGAGGAGAGGAAACCAGGGAGATGGCATCTGGCGCTTACTGAGGGCCACTCTCCTGGTCCATCTATGCATCTGCTCTGACCCCACCTCAACCTATGAGATGGGGAAACTGAGGCTCAGAAAATTTACACAACTTGACCAAGATTCAGACAACTAATAATGACCGATTCCCACACCTACTATGTTTTCTATTCAGATATAAAATGTTAGGGTCTGTCAAAGCTTTCTCTAAAGAGGTGGACTCCAAACTGGTTTGCTTGCTATTTAGAAGCTCATGCTCTGAAGTCAGAATGAGCCTGGATTTCCAAATCCTGATTCTCCTACATCAGGTTTCTTCATCTGTGAAATGGGGATAATAAAAGTAACTTTCTAGAATGTTATTAAGCACTTAACATGGTTTTTATAGCTAGCAAGTAACAGTAATGTCAATTACAATGAATAATAACTATTAGTGATTGCTTTTATACGTATTTTTTTAGTTGTAGGTGAACACAATACCTTTATTTTTATTTGGTGCTGAGGATCGAACCCAGCACCCCACACAGGCCAGGAGAGCGCTCTACCACTGAGCCCCAGCCCCAGCTCAGCAATTGCTTTTTATTACACAGTATATTTTATGTTCTATCTATATCATTCGGTCAAACTGAAAAAATACTATAGATTTAATTTTGGGGGTAATTTTTTTTTATTGGTTGTTCAAAACATTACAAACTCATGACATATCATCTTTCATACATTTGATTCAAATGGGTTATGAACTCCGATTTTTACCCCAAATACAAATTGCAGAATCACATCGGTTACACATTCACATTTTTACATAATGCCATATTAGTGACTGTTGTATTCTGCTACCTTTCCTATCCCCTACTGTCCCTTTTGGGGGTAATTGTAAGTGCTGACTATGGTTCAGTTGTTGGAGTTCCTGCATAGAGATTCGGATTTGGTTATTAGGTACTTGAAATGAACTGTGGGAAAAAAAGCCTAAAGCACTGTTTTAGGTGTTTGATGATAAGTTTAGTAGAGATGTGATAATGATGGATTCGGATTAATTATGGGGTCCTTCAGTGGATTATCTAGTAGTGAATTTACAGATATATTTTCAGATCAGTCCACCGTTTGATTAACAGTTTGAATTTCAAGTTTACCTGTAGCAGCAGGAGAGATGGAACAGGTCAATTCTGAAGTGGCACTTGGAAAAATAAATATCTTGGGTCTTCTAGGACATGGAAGTTCCTTATCATTAAAACTGCAGAGAAAGGAGGAGGAGGGGCTGAACAACACTGACTTACATTTATTTCTGTGTTTGCAAAACTCACACTGGGCTTTGTGTGAAACAGTCTGCATAATCATAATTGCAACATCTACTTAATAATTATGTGTTTCCAGGCAACGTGCTAAGTACTTATAGATGCAATCTTATTTATTCCTTGCATTAAACCTACATCAGTAGGTACTATTAGTTCACTTATTTCTACATACAAAGAAATTGAGGCTCAGAGAGGCTAAGTAACTTGCTCAAATTTACACAACTAGGAAAGTGACAGGATGGATATAGACCCAGGCAGATTGACTGGAGATTGACTTACTCTTAGCCAAAACAAACTTGCCAACCAAAGCCCTTTATTGCTAATGATATTCCTATTGGTCGAGGATCTTGGAAAGGCACCCAGCATGTTACCAAGCACAGTTTAATTTCTAAGCTTAAAAGTAACCCCTTGTTTTCTTGCTCTTAAGAGAGAGAGACTGGAAGACAGACTCTCCTGTTGGATGTGAGCAAGGAGGCATGTGGCCGGAATGCTACTGGCAGGCATCATACAAAGAGCAGGGCAGCTGGTCTTAGGCTGAAGCCAATGCCTTCAAAAGTAGAGCGTAGAGACAGGAAATTCCTGGGTCTTTGATAACATCCCTGGGTTGACCCCAGAGCCTGTTCTGCTTCTGGACTTTGGCTAATGTAATTCATTTCCTTGTTGACTGTGGCAGAGACAGCTAGTTGCCTCTCCAATATTGTTCTTTCCTTTCCTTACTATCCCACACCTAATTTTGTTCAGGATGACAAGTGCCATTTAGAACCCCATGTTCCTCAGTCTCTTTTGGATGAGGTGGCCATGCAAAGGGGGTTCTTGCCAGTGAGGTACAAATAGAAATCCCTGCTGGGTTTCTTGGAAAATTGTGCTTTTCTGCTAATGGATCCTCCTTGACTTCCTTTCTGATGGCTGGAGTGTTGGTGGCAGGGACTGGAGCTGCTGTCTTGGTGGCAGGAGGGGAAAGTAGGCACTGGCCTCCAAACTGTGGAGATCTTGCTGGGAAGCCTTACTGTTCTGTGTTTTCCTGTCCTTGGCATTTGCATATAAATGCATTTCTTAACTAGGAAATTGAAATCTTTCATTGACAAAGATTCTTTCCTGGTGTTCTGGATCTAGTGCTGCCTGACAAGCCATCTCAAAACTTGGTGATTTACAACTGTTTCCTTATTTTTTCATGTCTGAATTTTGGATGGGGCCCAGCAGGGACAGCTCATCTCTGTTCCAGGATATTCGGTACCTTAGATGGGAGGACTCCGATGGGTGGGGGTTGGGAACCAAGGCAGTTTCTTAATTCACCTTTCTGGCACTTTAGTGATGTCCCTAGGTGGCCTCTGTCTCCATCAGCATAACCCAGTCTCTTGCACATTGGCTGAGGGCTCCAAGCGGGAGAAAGCAGAAACTGTCCTTTTAGTGGCTTTACCCAGGGATGGTACCATGTCACCTCCACACCATTCTATAGCTCAGATCTTCTCAGACTGAGGGGAGCAGAGGTACACACATCTTTTTGATGCAGGGAGGGAAGGGATTGACCATGGCTATCTTTGGAGCCAGCTATCATGTTTGATACATTTGTGGGTTGTAGATGTCTCCCCACTAACAAAGTGTAATGTGCATCTTTGAATTCATTGTATATCTGCAAAATGTTTGTGCTTAAATATTGGCTTTATGTTGCTGTGTGGCTCTTTATGTTTTTTATCATCAGGAAAGTCAGAAAAGTTGCCACTTTGTCATTCCTGGTGCCTTTTCAAGGCTGGTGAAGACAGTCCCAGAGTTACAAAATTTGTAGTAGTCTTCGATGTTTGCACTTAACAAAAGGATGCTTTGGGACATGAATCCCATAAACAAAGAAACCAAACCCAATGTAGCCAGTATAGGACTTAATGTGGAGGAAGAACCCAAGTCCCAACCCCAGGCCCTAGTAACAGGCTTTACAGCTTTCAGAGGTGAGTCCCTCATGCTAGAGGTCAAGGGACAATGGTACTCCTTTACAAATTGATTCTGAAACTTGGGGGTCATGGAATAGTAAAAGGAATCTCCGAGAAGTATGATTGACAAGGCTGGGTACATAACCCCGGGGCCCAGGGAGCATCTGTCCCAGGGGTCTCCTCCCCTGGGGAGGGGACTGAGCGGGCGCTTGGCTGAGTGTCATCACTGGTGGCCACAAGAGACCTCAGACAATCCTGGGATGGAGCTGGAGTGAGCCCTGAGAGGACCTGTGGTTGCTATTAAACTTTTATAAAGCTGTCATTCATTGAGTTCCATTTGTGCTCACTGACCATAAAAGTGTATTCGATTTCTGCAGCAGGCTCTGGGCAGGAGCTTTTTCCTGCTTGTGGTTTCAAGAAGACAGTGTGGCTTGGGAGCCTTTCTTAATCTATTTGCTGCTGTTAATCAACCCTAAGAAGAGAAATATTTATTTGTTTATTGGCCAGGGGAGGGAAGGTGTATTTATGATATCATTGTTTCTTCAAGTTTAAGCTAGAAATTCTCAACTTCTCCATAACACCACTCCCTTTTGTAAACAATTGATTTTTGAATCCTCACTCCACTAAAAAGAGCAAATAGGGAGGTGGATTGATGGAAAGAGCACGAATGGGTACAGGTTGAAGTCCTCCTGACTGTAGAAAGAGGCTGGGAAGAGGGCGTGGATGGATGTCTGCCAACCATCCATCTGCATGGCGTGATCTGCTCCTCAGAGATGAGTCCTGTCTACCAGGCCCCAAATTCTTTTGTTCATGGTGCATTTTTTTTTCTTTTGTAGGGTTGGGGATCAAACCCAGGGCCTTGTGCATATGAGGCAAGCACCCTACCAACTGAGCTATATCTCCAGCCACTCGTGGTGTATTTTGATCATGTTGAGACATGAGGTAGGCAGGTGGCCTCAAACCAAGGCAAAAGAGATGGCTGTTGATGTTCCTGTCATAAGGATATGGTCTTGTGTCCCAGGCCACAGATAAGCCCAGGGAAAGTAGGAAGCAGGTTTGGTGGAGAGGACTCATGTTTCCTTGCATGAAGATCGGTAGCTCCATGCATATACCTCCTGAATTGAAAGAGAAATAGCCTATAGCCTAGGATTAGGGTTGGCCTAGGGGCCATAACTTTGCAGGAGGTAGAGAGGAGGGGACAAGAGAATGGTGACTAGCTCTCTCCAAAAGCACTAACCCTCCGCTAGAGAGGCATTCCTTTGACCCACCCAGGTCAGCTCCAAGTCTTCACTGACATGCAGCTACTGTAGAAAGCTTTGGTATTTTAAATAGATGCTCTTCCAGTGGCTTGTTCAGGAATGGAGAAGCCCAGAAAATAAACATTACAGTAAGAGATGCACACTATTCTTTTCATATTAAAATTAGCCCAGACAGAGTTTGACAGGGCACGCAATATTTGCATGAGTGTTTAAGGACCATCTTTGAAGAACCCAGAATGCTGTGGATTGGGTCAGCCTCCTTTGCAGCTGGAGCGTGCATGGTCAGGCTTACATCATTGCAAGCTATCGTGTCTTAAATTAGTCCTCTGCAGAGAGCAGAGCTTTGTGGGGACTTCCACAGACCACAGTGGCAGTAGGGGTGTCAGACTAAGAATTGCCCAAGGGGAGTTTTTGAGGGGAGGACTCTTACCTCTTCCTTTATCATATGATGCACATTTCAGTGGTTTTCTTGGGGCTATCCAGGTGAGGACTGTTTGTCTGTTTTTGATAACCCAGTTGCCTGTACTACCTGAGTAATTCATGCATGGTTTGCCTTTTGCTTGGTGCCTGTTCTTGCTCTCTCTCTTCTCCCTATAGAACTGCTGAATGCATTGTCTGACTGCCTTTTGTATGTCCCTTTTTATGAATGTGGGCACCAAGCCCATTACCTGGGTGGCTGACCCAGGGCTCATTAATTCCGATGCCTTGACACCTCATGGATGCTGATGCTCTGTTTGTTTCTTTTTTGCTTTTTAGTTGAAACCTCAGGGGGACTGGTTTTGTCATGTTGCTCATTTCCATTTTTCATTGCTTTTCATTATTTCTGTGGAAGACACAGTGGCAGGCTGAAAAACGTGTATTACTATTTTTAACACACTCTAGGAAAATCCAGAGGCAAAGGAGATGCAGGCATAAATTATACACACACACACACACACACACACACACACACCTTCTTCATTTTCCCTGCGGTATGTATGTTGTCTGTCTGTACTCATTTATTTATTTATTTAAAAATGAGGCCCTTGGAGAGTGTTAAAAAATCTAAAAACAAAACATTATAAAACAAAACTGCCACACTTCCTTGAATATTCTCAAGCACAGTATGTGAAACCAAAGTGAGGTAATCACTCCATGAAGTTTCTATACCTTGTTAAATATGGTAACAATTTGGCTGCAAATAAGACTATGTGGAGAAAGAGGAGGCTTGGGGGACTTGGACAGAACAATTAAAGTAAAAACCAAATAAACTGAAGTGATTTGGTTGAAGAAATGGATGAGAAATGATTATAGAAGGGAAGTTGGAGGAGGTGCTGAAAGAGGACAGGCCCCCCTGTGGGTAGTGGCTCCTGTTTTTTTTTTTTTTGTACCAGGGATTGAACCCAGGGGTGCTTAACCACTGAGCTACATCTCCAGCCCCTTTTATCATATTTTATTAGAGACAGGGTTTTGCTGAGTTGCTAAGTGCCTTGCTAATTTGTTGAGGCTGGCTTTGAACTCAAGATCCTCCTGCCTCAGCCTCCCAAACCCCTGGGATTACAGGCGTGTGCCACTGTGCCCGCTTGTTCTTTGTTTTTAAGTTCCTGTTTTGTTATTGTTAAGGACTGTGTTGGCGTGAAGGTGCTGTGGTGAGGTAGAAAACGGAGCACATTGCGGGGGGTGGTTTCTTATGACTTTTGAAGAGAAAATAGACATGGCAGAAAAGACCTGGAAAGGGGTTTGGGGTCAGATGAAGAAAGGCTCTGAATACCACCCCAGCTTTGCCACAGCCCCCATATGCTGGTGACACAACGTCAGTCAGGGTCCCTGCGTGCTCTTGATAGGATAAATGAAGGACAGATGATGCAGGGCTTCTTTAGAAAGTCTGGAGCAGGGAGTGGAGAAACTCTTCAGGGTCGGTGCAGCCTGGGGCGTAGTGAGAGAGGCTGTTTGTCACCTGTAGGCCTGACAGTGCCAGGAATGATGTCCCCCCACCCCCTAGAGATGGCCAGTGCTGTGTGGTGACCGTCATCTGTTGGGGATGGCCTTCCTGGTGACCCTATAGGGGAGGAGCTGGGGAATAAATACTTCCTCCCTTCTTTCTTCTAACTTTCTACCATTGCTATATGTTTTAGTGTTTTCCAGAGAAACAGGACCAGCCAATGTTTTTTTTTTTTTTTTTTTTTTTTTTTTTTTGTGTGTGTGTGTGTTTGTGTTGAGAGTTATTTGTTTATTTATGGAATTGGCTCATGTGATTGTGAAGAATCGGCGAGTCCAAAATCTTGTGGGGTGGGCTGTTAGGATGGAGACTCCGGGAAGAGTTGCTGTTCAAGTTCAAAGAGTTTGCGGGCTGAATTCCTTCTTGCTAGGGGTAGCAGCAGGGGAAGAGATCAGTCTTTGCTCTGTTGAGGCCTTCCACAGATTTCATGAAGCCCACTCACACTTACTTTGGGTAATTAGCTTTCTCAAAGTCCACTGATTTAAATGTCTTTTCTTATCTACAGTACACCTCAGAGAAACACCTAGAACAATGCCTGACCAAGTATCTTGGTGCTGGGCCAGCCAAGTTGACAGGTAAAATTGACCATGGCACCACCCATGGGTCTATCTCAATCTGAAGTCAGAGGGAAGGGTCAGCCTCCCAGGTGCATTGTCTGGTAAAGGCTGGACCTCAAGGAGGCAAGGCACTTATCCCAGTATGACTCGGAAGGAAAGAAGGCCTGTGTTTTGTTTGCTTTTATGCCCTTGCTATTTATTCTGTGTAGAAGCTTGGATTGAGGCCGCCGGTCTTTCTGAACTTTAAGCGTTTCCAGAGGCCCTGCATAGTCTAATACCTCCACCTGCCTCCCAGCAAAGCGTCAGGAAGAAATGAAATCGCTTAAAACACTGCTGCTTTCCATTTATGCTTGTATTTAATTTTTTCCCTGAAACTCTGCGAATGGCAGTATAAGCCCTGTGTGGTTTCAAAAGGCAATTGCCAGGATGGTCTGGAGAGAGCTCTGTGACTTCGAGGTCCTACTTCATGGTGACACCTCCCCCTGCACCCTGGCTGCTCTGTGCTTCCAGGGATGGCACAGGAGGGCTAAGTCATTTCAAGCAAGATTTAAATCAGATCCCATAAGTTGCTTTATTGCAGAGGCTGTGAGATATGGGGAGGGGTTTCTTTGTTGGGTGATTTTGGATTTCACTGAAAAGTAAATACACCAGGGTCAAATTGACATCAAAACAACACATGGGTGAAGTGAAGAGTTACTTAGAAACCCAAATAAGAAACGATCTTTAAAAAATTGATAATTGCCTTATTTCTCCACTGGGTTTTATATGACACAGTGTGTCTTGAGCACTGAAATGGTCTTTCAAAAGTGACAAGAATTCAAAATCTATTATCACAAGCAAACAGAAGACAAAATGCTGTGCTGGAGATACCATAAAGTCTAAATTCAGGTGATCTGAGGAACAGCTTTTAGAAGCAGAAAAGCCAGACCGTGGGAGCTGCCTGGATAGGGGGTGCAGACCAGCCTTGGTCCTGGTTAGTGGGAAGTAACTGGTTGCTACAAAATCTCTTTCTCGAATCTTTCCCTAAAATGAGAGACCCATCAAGTCCCAAGACTGGAGTGGCAGCCACGTGCACACACCACCTCTGACAGATAAAATAGCTCTTATCACATGCATCTCACATATGGTTCAGGTCATGGGTGGAGGGAGACCTGGTTACAGGTGACTGGAACAAGGCCATTGGAAGCCATATGTGGGCTGTCCACAGGGATGTTGAAGGACCCTGGGTGAGGTACCAGGTGGAACCACTTTATCTAAGTGTTCATTCAACTGGTAGAAACTTAACCAAATCAAAACTTCTTCTCTTCAAAGTTAATGGTAGGAAAATGGACAGATCCCTTGAATTTGCTGCCACCCAGAGACGCTGACTGATGAATCTGGTTCTCCATGTGGTTGTGGTATGTCTCAGAACTGGGGTGAAATCCTGAGAAGGCAATTTCCTGAGACACCTCCTCTTCCCATATATCCTTGTAATAAATCTCCGTCACTCCAGGTGATCTGGTGCCCCTCCCTGTCCATCTGACTAGTTTGAGTGAACTGTTACAATCCCAGGCAGCTCTCAAAGTCTTTGACTCTAATTCTACCATGATGCAGCATGGTCCCAGGAAGGCAGGGTGGGAAGGTGCTATGCACACACGGTCAGTCTCTGGGTTCAGGTGGACTCTCCCAGGTAGGGAGAGGTACAGTTAAGTAATTACACATATGTATTATGTTAGGTAGTGTGGAGGTTCCGTTATGTAATACACATCCAATAACAGTGCCTTCAGCAACCAATGGAAACTTATTTCACATTTCTATAATAGTGGGTGTAAGCAGATCAGGACTGATAAAGCAATCTTGTAATTTGAGGATCTGGTTTCCTCTTGTTGCCTTGCCTCTCATAGGGCACTGCTCTCACTCCTGTGTTTCAAGATTGCTCACTGCAACGTCCATACTCCAGCAGGAAGGAAGGGGAAAAGAAAGAGGGAAGGACATGGAATGGAAATTGCTCATATCGCTCAGTTAGTTCCTGTTGGTTAGAACTTAGTCACATGGCCACACCCAGCTGCCAAGGAGTTTGGGAAGTGGGATACATATTCATTTTTGATTGCTGTGTACAAACTTAGTGATCACAGACTTAGTGGTGTAGACATCACAAATTTATGATCTCACAGGTTCTGGAGATCAGGAGTGCTGGCAGGTCTGGGCTGGATACTTTGCTCTGGGCCTAATCAGGTTGAAATCCAAGTGTGAGCCAGGGCTGCTGTCTCATCTGATGCTCACGGGTTTGGGCAGAATTCAAGAGTTCAGTTCCTTGTGAGGGTAAGACTGAGGTCCCACTCTAGCTGACTGTCAGCCAGTGTCCAAGCCCAGTTCCTAGAGGCAGCCTGCTAGTGCTGCTTAGTTCTGTCCCCTGCCCCTCTCTACCCTGTGGCACTCCTTCTTCAACCCTGCAGGACTCTCTCTCTGATTTTGACTCTTTCTCCTCATCAAAGGCTCAGTCCTTTTTAAGGGCTCACTTGATCAGACCAGGCCTACCCAGCGTAATCTGCCTTTTGATTGGCTCAAAGCCAGTTGATTTGGGACCTTAATTACATCTGTAGAATCCCTTACTGCTGTCATACACTGTAACCTCATCAAGGGACCAGCATCACAGGTCCCACCTATTCTCAAGGGAAGGGACATGTACACCAGAGGACAGGAATCTTGAGAACCATCTTAGAACTTTGTCTACTACATAATCTTTGTTGGGTAGCCATGTACCCAGTCAGTGGCAATCAATACAATTCCAATTCTGTAGTTCTATGACTAGAGAAGAATGGAACAGAAGATATTGAGGTTAGCTGGTTATTGTGGTCTGTGCCACAGTAACTTCCTAGCCATGCTATCTTGTCGAGTTATTTAATTCCCCTGTGCTCCAGCCTCTTCTATATAATAGGGATGATCACAATACCCATTGATGGGTTTGTCGTGAGGCTTAAATGAGATTGCATGCAGAATAGTGCCTTGCACATATTAGAAAACTCACAAAACGTTAGCAATAATTCTTCTTCTCCCTTTTCCAAATCAGGGATGAAACACAGGAATAAAAATGGGAAAAATTCAAGCCATCAAAAAATGTAGCCACATCTTTTATGACTCACGAATATAAAAGGGGCTTATTGAAGTCTTTCTGATTTTGACTTTTTTTGGGGGGGGGTGTACCACAGATTGAACTTGGGGGCACTTGACCAATGAGCCACATCCCCAGTCCTCACTGAGTTGCTTAGTGCCTTGCTTAATTGCTGAGGCTGGCTTTGAACTTGCAATTCTCCTGCCTCAGCTTCCCAAGCTGCTGGTGTGTGTCACTGTGCCTGGCTTGATCTTGATTTTTGAGGGAAGTAGAAGGGCAAATAAAACCTGTGGAATATTTCCAGCACCTCAAATAGGCATTTCATAATGAGTGACATCACACGGTACACATGCTCTTAGGTGACATCACATTCTACTAGGAGGAACCGTCAGGCAAAGCCTCTTGGAACTTGCTGTGCATTTTGCCAGAGAAAGCAGAGTT
The DNA here is from genome assembly GCF_052094955.1 of Ictidomys tridecemlineatus. NCBI lineage: Eukaryota > Metazoa > Chordata > Mammalia > Rodentia > Sciuridae > Ictidomys > Ictidomys tridecemlineatus. Next base: position 181,744,402 of record NC_135483.1, read on the forward strand.
GTATGATTCTGTGAGCTTGAAAGTTAATCATGACCAGGCTGGATAAGAAGCGTGCGCGCACGTGTGTGTGTGTGTGTGTGTGTGTGTGTGTGTGTGTGAGAGAGAGAGAGAGAGAGAGAGAGAGAGAGAGAGAGAGAGAGAGAGAGAGAGAGAGAATGAGAATGTGAATGCCAGTGAGTGAAATTGGCCACATATGAAGAACTTTCCCATATGCAGAGGGATGGGATGGCTTTGAGCGCTATTGCAGGAAAGAAAACAATGAACTTATCATGTTGCTTGACTCAGGGAGCTCGGAGACTTAGAAACTAAATCTGAGCCATTAGTGTGTGGCTTTGCTTTTGTAATAGGAAAATGTTCCACATAAGTCCGGCAACATTTGTGTCAGGGTTGTTTAACACTTTCCTCTGCTTCTGAGACGGCTCATACACAGTGTGCCTCAAATAACACACAATACAAACAATTATTTCAGACATTTCAAAAATGAAGTGCTACCAACTTCATTGTGTTCCCCTGGCCTGGCGAGTAATGAAAGACATATTCTTAATGTGAAACAAAAGAAGATTGTGAATATTAAAAAAGCAGCCCAGCCAGCTAGAGTTAAACCGTCCGGGATAAGATATTAACTTAAACCACATGTGAGGTGCAGCTGTTTCTGTTGAAGCTTTCATCAGGCTCAAGTGGAAAGATTGGTGGGTTTTAATATGTGGTTTCCAGCCAAGCCAATAGGAATCTGGGCAAAATGTGTGTGAAATCAGGTCTCTGCCAGGGGGGTCCTGGGCACTTTCTTTCTGTTAATGTAAACAAGGGTAACCCAAGGCAGAGGGCAAGGCATGCTCCATCCAGAGCACCAGATAGCCTGTGGAGTTTTGGGGCTCTTTATACCCTTTTTAAAGGCAGAGGTCCCATGGGGCAGGAGTAGGGAGGAAGGAAGGAGTCTCTTTTTTGGGTGGTGTCATGTTTGAACTGGCAACCTCGGGTACTCTTGGCCAAGCACTCTTCCAACTAAGCTACATCCCCTGCCCTGGAAGGAATATTTTGACTCTGTCCTCTGCTACTTCCTCTCAGAAATATCTAGAATGCATTCAGCTAGTAACTCACATCATCAACTGTATGCAAACATTGGTATGCTTGTTGGATACAACCTCTGAGGATTTAAATTTGCTAAGGGGTGAGACATCCACTATCTATTATATGAATATGAAAATATTAGAAATGAATGAAAGAACATCAGATGAATGCAAAAATTGGGATCAATTGCATGCTTTTTTTAAAAAAAACTTTTATAAGTATTGAATTAGTTAACTATCTTCAAGGTCAGCTGGGCTGATTCCTGATTTTGTCCAGTCTGCTTCCAAGGCCTTAGAGGACTGCTTTTGGAGTGATCATTATATGCCCCCCCCCAGCATTATAATATTGCTTTCAGATTTAGAGGTGTGGCACACAAATAATCTTTACTGGCCCACAAATTCAGGGTTTTGAAGGGAGGAAATGAAAATGTCTAAAGTATGCTTGTTGACCTCAGGAAAGCAGTTGAAATGCTACCATGTATATGCCCTGATTTGTGTGTTCACATCTATTAGGCAGCTACAAGATTCAAAAGAATTTGCAAGGCGCTCTCAGGGGGATACAGAGATGTGTAAGGGGGAAAGGAATTGACATTTATTGAGCATCATGTGGACATGACATCATATGGACCCTTTGATTACATTTGCTCATTTAATCACCAAAACCTTGAAAGAGAAAAATTATAAGACAAGATCTTTTCTCGAAGGAGCCTTCCAGACTGGGAATAAGTAATAGATTAAAGACATTCGGAAATCCATGAAATAAGATAATTATGATCCTATGCCAAAAGAGAGATTTTAAGGGGAACAAAGAGACGGGAGTGATTTGAAGGAGAGGAAGTTTATTGGAGGAGCTGGGTTGGACATTGATGGTTGGGTTGGTTTTAGGATCATAGGAAGGCAGACAAAGGATGATTGTGGTGCAGGAGACGATGAGCAGAGAGGGAAGGGGGAAATGATACCTATGAGTGAGAACACTCAGGGGTAAAGTGAAAATCACTTATCATCAAACTTTCCCTTGTTACTGCTTCTTAAGTCCAGTACTGGGCTAGTGGGCAACTTGACCTTAGGGTCACGTTTTGTGACAAGGGCATGTGGTTCAGCACTTGGTGCCCAGTCAATGTGCTGAAGCTGTCGGAGGCCTGCTCAAATTCAGACCTACCGAGGGGACTGCAGGTTCTCATTTCCAAACTCATGCTCCATGTGGGGCCCAAAAGCACCAAGTGAGAGTGCCTGCAAAGTGACCAGCCCTGTTTAATGTGAAGTCAACTCTGTCGAGTCACACTAGAGCCATGCTGTTTGCATTTCAAAGGTTAAATTCATATAGTATTTGATTCTCAAACTGACAAAGATTATGAGTTAAGACCAATGTAATTATACCACAGGTGAATGTATGTCCTGGTGGTGGTGGTATTGGAAACAAGGGTCTGGGTGGGCCAGTCTGGCAGGGGCAGAAAACCAGGAGCAGGCGTTTGGACTGCAGCAGGTTTGGTGGCAGTAGGGTATAAGGAAAAGGTTCAGGTAAGCTTGTTTCCATAAGTTGGGGCCATTGAATTGCAGAAGGAACAGGGTTGTACTCTCTGAGAAGCTGTCATACCTGTTCTACTTTAGCATGCTGCTATAATTGAATTGGAGTAGAGAGGAAGGGCACTTTCTATGCCACCCCATCTGGTGAAATATTGATGGTCACCTTGCTTAAGGCTCAAGCAGTCAGGCTTATGTCTTTCACCTTCTTTCCATATAACCAGTCTTTGGATTTAGGGTCCACCCTAAGCCAGTATGACTGCATCTTAATGTTATCTCCCAAGGACTTATATTAAAATGAGTCATGTTCCTGGGTCCTGGAAGCTAGGACTGCAGCATATCTTCTTGAGAGACACAATTTTACCCACAACAGATGTCCATGTGCAGACTGAGTGACCTCATGGCCTTGGTAGTCAGGGGTGACATCTAGGGGATGATGGAACTTGGGCTCTTTCTCAAGGATGAATGCAATTTAAATGGAGAAGTCGTGGGCTGGACTTCAAGGTGGGTAGAGGGGAAAAGGGGAAGGGTGATATGGCCAGAGTCACAGAGTGTGACTTGTGTGAAGCACATCAGAGGAGGGTGAGGAGGCTAATCTGGCAGGGACAGGAACATCTCCTGGGAGAATGATGGAGATTGAGGCCAGAGGAAGAAACGGGGGCAAGGTTGGGGAGCAACTCAAATGTCATAGGAAATAGTGTGCCTGGGCTTGGACCATGTTTCCCATATTCTGGTAAACTTTCTCAATGGCCCTAAACAGACAGGAACAGTTATACTGAAAAGATCTTATTGCCCATCCCTGGTTATGAAGGAAGCATGTATCAAGAATGTTTTGCCAATTTATATAGGCTGCCCAGCGAAGTGGGCGCTTGCTGTAGGTTTATCTTAAGGAACATCTGACTATGGCAAGGACACTCATGAATTTGGTCAACATGTCATCAGCACACAGGGCTGTCCTCCTTCTCTTTGGGCTGCAGTTCTGCAGTTTTCTCACCTGTAAAAAGCAATGGATTTGACAATGACATGCTACAGTTCCTTGACTCTATGTAATAAAATAGTACAACTTAATCAAATAGATTAAACAAAGTTTATCTTAAAATATTCCTTCCTTTGACACAGCATCTCTGGGAGATGGATAGAGCAGTATTTTTACCCCATTAGAGGAGGACATAGGCTTAGAGAAAGCTCCCTGACTTGCAGAGATACCCAGCTGGTCAATGGCAGAGCCAGAACTTGAATACAGGTCTTCAGATTCCCAGTTCAGTGTGTGCTATTCCACATCGGTGCTTCCTTTATAGTCAGAATCTCTCCATTCATTTGTCTGTCTGTCCATCCATCCATCCATCCACCGATCCATCCACTCACCCAACAAGCAGACCTGCTAGGCCCTAGAGGTACCTGGATAATTAGTATAGGGTTCTAGTCCTCAAGAAGTTCACAGACTGGCTGGTCCACTATGAAGTCTTGGATGTAATGTGAGGGCAGAGACTAGACTCCAGGCTGGGTGTCCTCATCCCACAAGCCAAGCCCAGCATGAGATCAGGGATCTAGTGATCAGTGCTCTGGGTCAGTTTTTATTCCACTTAGTTTATAAGCATGAAGCTGCTACTGAAGGCACTTGAGACTTCTTGTGTAGCTTGGTGGGTATGTTCTATCAGCCACACTTAACATTAGAAAGAAAGAGGAAGGCTCTGGAATTGAGTCAGTTACTACTATTAAAATTGCAGGTATTGAAGAAAGCCCCTCAGGCCATAATCCTTTAGCTATGCAGTGCACTTTTCAGTTTATAAAGCCCTTTAATGTGTGATGGCACTTTGATAGGTAGCATCCACTCTAGGATCAGGCAGATCTTAGATGCTACCACTTCTAGGTGAGGGACCTTCACAATTGAGATCTGGCTCTTCATTTGCAAAATAAGGATGGGTGATAATGTCACCAACCTCCTAGGGTTTCAGCATGAGAGGATTTGTGTGAGTTTGTTGCTCTTATGACGGGTGAGTCCTCCTGCCCCAATGTCACAATGAGTAACCTCCTTAGTGAGAAGTGGTCCATTGTCCTTTGCAGAAGACTTCTTTGCAGGTGTTTTAGATTCTGCTGGCCCTTGAGAGGAAAGGACATGGTTTTCCTGGCCAGTCTTCTGTGTAGAAACCAGCCGGGTTGGACAAATAAGCGAGACCTCTTACTGATATCATAATTTTCATTTGCTTTTAATTTGGTCAACATGGTGCCTGAATGCATAAAATGATATGCCCAAGGTCATAGTCTTGTGACTGAAATCCAGAGTGCTTCTCATTAAGCCACTGGTCCAAGACACAGGCCTCAGAGGTGGAGACAACTTGAAGGTGTATGAGAGAGGAAATGGTTGGCTCTGCTAGACTCAGGGACTATGCTTGCTCAACCCCCAGGCTGGGGTGTGCTTTGTTTACAGCTAATATTTTAACTTCCTTTGTTCTGTTCAGCTTGTCTGAATTCCAGGTTTCTAACGAATTAGGATGATAGCTCACACGCTGGTCCCACCTACCAGCGATAAAAGTGATCGAGGGATATGTGGAATCCCTGGGAGCATTTAGATAGATTCCTTACAATATGATTCTCCACCCGGTTGCCTTGCTAGAGTCAGAGTGTCATGAGCATAAAAATAAAATTTAGGGTGATGAACAGTTAAAGTCTAAGAACTTGTAAGCAATAGAAACAGGAATTATTCACTCTTGCCAGTTCTGGCACCGTGTCCAGTGTTTGCTCGCCATCTCATACATCTTTTCAGAAGAAAAAACAACTTGAACTTGCCACTGGGACACATGCATTCCTTCCTGCATTGGAGCCAATGGAGCTGTTGGAAACACTCTATAAATCTCGTCTTCTGTACCGTGACCTTCAGCCCCCTGGGGGCAGCTTTCACTTTATGTTCATCCTGCAAACGGCAGTAGAGGAGACTTGCAGTAAGACCCCAGGGCTCTGCATCCGGCATCTTTGCCAGGTGAACAAAGGCAAAGGACTGCCGAGGCCTGAGCTATTGTTAGGAGCTGGACTCTGTCCTCCCGGCCAGAAATCAACTCTCATTCCAGCCGCCAGAGAAGAGCAATGCTCCCAATAAGGTCTCTCTGCTCCGAAGGGGGAGACAATTATGTGCTGTCCCTCTCGTACTTACTACTCTCCATATTTAGTAGGGAAGACATGGCATCCCTTTTGACTGCTCCCAAAGAAACTCTCCCAAATAACATTGGGAGCAGAAGGAGGCAGACTTTGCAAGAGGGTGCCTCACATTTTATTGGCTTTCGGGTAGGTTCTTTTTGATTTTATTTTTCGATTTAATACAAGGTGCACCTTGAGAAACACTTGTGCTAATGTGAAACAGGAGTCAGACAGTGCCAGGCCCTCGTGTGGCAAGGCCCAGTCTGTCTGATCATGGCAGGCACCTGGTCTATAAATCCACACCAGAGCTGAGACTGGATTCCAGCTCCCAGGGCGAGAGGGACTGGGAGTTTTCTGGGCTGATGGGACTGGCATGCCTTGGTGCCCCACCAGGCAACGTCTGAGAAGAGAGCTGTGGAAAGGACACATTGCAAAGAGTGTTGTAGCACAAATGCCAGTACCTTTGTCTTAAGATGAGGACTAGCATCTCCAGAGTTCAGACACGGCTCTGCTTACAAATCCAACCTGCATTTTGAACTTGTGGGGGCAGTTCAGTGATGGCCTTGTTCATGACATCCTCCTTAAAGCGCACTGTGGGGCTTCCTCTTGTTTCAGAGCCTCTGGCATGCTTGGGGTTGGTGCAGAATTCATTTTGGCACTTAATTCTCTTCAGCTACTCCTTGTGAGTTTTCTTGTATCTTCAGTGAGACTTCAAGCTCATTGAGGGCCCCTGGATTTTTCTTGCTCGTCTCTCTGACTTTGAACGGACCCAGACTTGTGAATTAAGACCACAGTAGAGATCCCTGAACCTTCCGCTACTCTGTTCCACAGCTATTTGTCCTGTTCTTCTGCTAACGACTCTGTATTCTCCAAGCTAACAGGACACTGTGACGAGTGGTCCAAGGAGCAGAGTGGAAAGAGCATCATCTCTCAGCATTATATTCTCAGACTGGATTTAGGGTTGGCTCCCAGGTAGGATATGCCACAGGATAAGTCCAGTGGCATAAATGGAAAGGAAAAGTTTTGAGGGTCAACTTCACAGGGTTCTGTCCAGGTTCTTTCTCAAGAGGCTCAACCGTGGCTGCTCGGGTGAGTGTCTTTCCTGGGTACCGCTGTCAGGGAAGGCCTCACCAGGGGTGCAGACATGTCCCAGCTATGGCAAACCCACTGTCCACCAGTGGCCTTACCTGGTCAAATCAAATAATTGCTTGTTTCTTCGCATCTAACAAGGGGCTGAGCCAAAATCCAATGCCAGATCTGCCTGGCTCTGAGGGCTGAACTGCCCCATTGCCCTGAACTTTGAGGGGCACACTGTGCAGCTCCCTGTGGGGGCACAGCATGGCGCTGGCAGATGATATCCCTGGAACTGTCTGCAGATCCTCCCACCTGCTGGCTTGCCCATTCTGGCTCACAGGCGAGGAACCAGTGTGAGACAGGGAAGGTATGAATGAGAGCAGGGGACAGGTATTAGAGCTCCCCGCTTCTTGGACCCCAGTTCCAGCGCTTGGCCTGGCCTGTGAGGAGCCTGAGTTTGGTTTCTGGAATGCTTCACTGGGGACCCCACTATTTCATGGTGATGTGCTCCAAGGCACCTGCAGATTGACTGATTGAAAGTTTTCCTTGTAGTTTCCTAGACAGAGTGACCAGGCTATCTGGAACCAGGAGATCTTTTGGTTTTTCTAAGCATTTCTGAAACATTCATTGTAAGGTAGGGTTCACACAGTGAATCTGTTTAGTTTGTCTAAATTGTCATAGGTGCTACTACTACTTAAGCTCTTCTCTTTAATTTAACTTAAAGGTTGTGAGGGTGGAGCAGGGGTGGTACTAGAGGAGAATGAGTTTGAATGAAGACAACATTAAAGGAATGTTTCTGGAGTTACCTGATATTTGCCTTCTCTCAACTCATCAAAGAGAAATAATTTTCTTTGAGTTTCCTGTTTCTGATAATTTTCTGTCTGGTGGGCATGGGATGGAAAAAAGATCGATTTTTGGATCAGTGAGATTTAGGTTTAAAGTCTTCCTCTGCCACTTACGGGCTACTTAGCCTTGGACAAATTCCTCATAGTCTGATCCTGATTGTACATCATGTAAAATGGAGATGGGGGTGCTCTGGTCCTGTGGTTGTACTGGGATAAGTGAGACACTGGGGAGATAGGCTGTACATGTGAGTTCCTCTGTGTGTAAGTCAGTTTTCTAGTGCTGTGGCAAAATACCTGAGAAAATCAACATAATAAAGGAAAAGGTTTATTTTGGCTCATGGTTTCAGAGGTTTCATTCCATGGTCACTTGGCCATGTTACTTTGGGCCTGTGGCAGCACAGTATATTGCAATGAGAGTGCATGTCAGAAGAGGCCTGTTTGCCTTAAGGAAGCTAGGGAGAGAGAAGAGAGGGAGAGAGAACTAGAGCCAGTGTGAGTGAGAGCAGAGTCTCAATAGCCACTTCAAGGACACACCCACCATGACCTAACTTCCTTCCACCTCTTAAAGGTCCCACTCTCCCAAAAGCACCACGGGTGGACAACCAAGCCTTTAACATATGGGTGGACAACCAAGCCTTTAACATATGGGTGGACAACCAAGCCTTTAATGTATGGGTGGACAACCAAGACTTTAATGTATGGGTGGACAACCAAGCCTTTAACATATGGGTGGACAACCAAGCCTTTAACATATGGGTGGACAACCAAGCCTTTAACATACGGGTGGACAACCAAGCCTTTAACATATGGGTGGACAACCAAGCCTTTAATGTATGGGTGGACAACCAAGCCTTTAACATATGGGTGGACAACCAAGCCTTTAACATATGGGTGGACAACCAAGCCTTTAACATACGGGTGGACAACCAAGCCTTTAACATATGGGTGGACAACCAAGCCTTTAACATATGGGTGGACAACCAAGCCTTTAACGTATGGGTGGACAACCAAGCCTTTAACGTATGGGTGGACAACCAAGCCTTTAACATATGGGTGGACAACCAAGCCTTTAACGTATGGGTGGACAACCAAGCCTTTAACGTATGGACCCTTAGGGGACATTCAAAATCTAAACCCTGCCTTGAATGTTTTAGGAAGTTGAATCCAGATTTCTGTCTTGGCTCTTCTAAACTTACCAACACATCATGTCTGTGTTTTTCAGAAAGTATCGTTCATTTTCTGTGGATTTTCTTTTAACTGCATCTTCTCTAAGGCAAGGTAGGAGATTTTCATGACTAAAGAAGAGGGCTGTAAGACTGCTGTCAACAGCCCTTAGGTTTGGTGGGTCTTCAGGTGTGCTTAGGAGAATAGGTGGCACATTTTTTGTTGTTATTATATTTCTAGTAATTCAGACAGAACAAATAGTAATAAATGTCACCTAGGGCTTATTAGGTGCTAGAAGCTGTCTGTTATTCCTTTGATCCCCACAGTGACACTATGGTCTTATTTTCACCATTTCATAGGCAAGGAAATTCACGCTCACAGAAGTTAAGGCCACCCAGCCTGTAGGTGGTTGTATTAGTAGCTTTTTCAGTTCTGTGACTAAGAGACCCGAATAGCACAATTGTAGAGGAGGGAAAGTTGGTTTGGGGGCTCACAGGTTCAGAGGTTTTAGTCCATAACAGACGGCTCCATTCCTAGGGCTCAAGGTGAGGCAGAACATCATGGTGGAAGAGTGTGGTGGAGGCAGCTTCTCACAGGATGATCAGAAAGCAGAGAGACTCCACTGGCCAGATACAAAATATATACCCCAAAGTCACGTCCCCTCTGCCACCTTCCGTTACTATTCAGGTATCAATCATTTCCCCTCTTAACCTTCTTGCATTGTTTCACACATGAGATTTTGGGGGAGAGCTCATATCCATAACAGTGGTATAGCCAGGATTTGAATACTGGTGGATCTATTTCTTTAGAAGCCTTGCCTCTGAATTTATCCAATATTTTTTTCTTCTTTCTTTCCCCCTCATGGTACTGGAGATTGAACCCAGGGGCACTCTACCCCTGAACTACATTCCCACCCATTTTTTTTTTTTAATTTGAGTCAGGGTCTTGCTAAGTGGCCAAGGCTGGCCTCAAACTTGCCATCATCCTGCCTCAGTCTTCCACGTCACTGGGATTGCAAGTGTGTACCTGTAATCCGTTCCTGGCTTTGTCTATTATTTAAACTCTTCTAATATTAAGTGCCGCAGTCTGGCTGGGCACAAATTACGAGCCACTCAAGCAGGAACAAACTTTATTTCTGAACTCCACCAGCACACTCCACACACGCTCCCGGGGAAACTCTCCCGAACGCCACCCACAGGGCTCCTCCAGGAACCACCAACAGGAAATCCCTCCTCCAGCACTTCCCCAACCAATGGGAACTCTTCAGGAATCCCCTCGAGAGCTCAACCAGAACTCAATGGGGACTCCGCGAGAACTCAAAAGTCATCATCTTAATGGCTCGCTGGCGTCACCTCTCAACCACTACTTCTGGCAAAAATGCCATGCGTCATCCAGACTCGGTTGTGGCCCTCAACAGTTAAGTTCTATTTTTACCTGTGAAAAGAAAAATGTTAACAGTGGAGAAGATGGACATGCACAGGTTAGAAAAAGTTAAAGGAATTAAAATCTGCCAACTCCTATGAATCCCCAGAAAAGCAGCACAGAATGGGTGTTGGTGGAATGGTCTCACCTGTGGCAGGAGAAGGGCAAAGGCATTGGAGGAATGAAAGATGCTTCTCTTTCTCTGTGGCCACCCACTGAGTTTCATCCAAAGCATGACAAGGATTCAAGGGGCTCTTCAGAGTTTTAGAACTATGACTTTGTGGTCTCTGCCTTGGGCCACTGGAAAGAAGTTTGAGTCCTTTCTCTTTGTTGTTCATTGTGGAGACCAGCTCAGGTATGGTTGAGTTCCTCTAGAAAATTGGTACCAAAGTGAGCTGCTTGTTTAATTAGCTAGATAAAAAGCACCCATAGGGATATCCCCAAATCATGGCAATAGGACCGTGTGAATATAATTGGAGAATTTGTATAGGAAGCCTTTTTTTTTCTTAACTCTAAATGGAGAAGCCAATGCAAAGGCTTATTATTACAAGTGTAGTGGGCATTGGTGGTTGAGTGTTGGGGATTCTAAAATGAAGGGCAACTGTCCATATTCTCCATTGAGATACTAGGTTACTGGATAACAGTCACGTTAAGCCAGCAATGTTTGGAGGTACTGCTGTGCCTTGGAAGCTGCGCAACTCTGAGTGGGTGTGATGCCTGGGAGGGGCAGAAAGGTCTGAGTAATTGGAGGAATTCAGGAAAGGGATGATAGAAAAGCACCTGGACATTGTGTTCAAATAGGAATACATTAAGGAAGCATGGGCGAGATCAAGGAGAAGAGGGTTCTTGGCAGAGATTGCTTCTGTAATTTATCCCAGACCCTTTAATTCCTGACCACGACCCTGGGGAGGAGATTATCACTTCCCCCAGCCAGCCCGATTGGCTGGGTTAGAGATCATTAACTTGAGAAAATCACCAGAGATAGTACTGGGCAACTTCAAAAGTCCACTGTCCTCTTCAATGAGCTTGCTGGGGAAGGGCTTAAACAGAACGCTAATAACAGCTAAGGATCTCGCTGCAGGTGGCTGTCTAATTCCAATCAAAATCATCTTTCCCCAGTCTTGGTGGATAAGGGAGGGCAGAATTAAAAAGGGAAGGGAGGGTGATTTTTGGCACAGCCAGCCAGGCTGTTGGGGAGGAAGACGATTGGTGTTGGCAGTGTGCACTTAAGTTTTCCCAAGCAGCACGTTTTCCTCTTTCCTTGATGGCTGGGAGGGTCCATACACAAATGCCTTTCTGACAGTTGTACACAGCTGCACACACCGTGTGGCATTCACTTTAGTTAAAGGTACAGTGGAAAGAGGGTGGGTTGTTGGTTGTTGAGAAATCTGAATTATTATAAGCAAATGTGTTATAAGCAAACTTAATGCTTCTTTCTTTGTGGTAGTGTTTCATTAGTGTGCTCTCAGAGTGTCTGAGACTGTGTCCCTTGGTCATGCGTGTTACTTGAGGATGGGATTCAGTAGTCAAGTATGATTGCCAAATGCTGGGTTAAACGAAATGAAAAAAGAATCTCTATTGCAGGCCCTTCCAGAACCTCCAATATGCAAATTAGTTTTGAATTACCTAGAAAATGACAGTTTTACTCTAATTTTTTTCCTCCAAATATCTCTTTGTTTCAGTGCTTTCCAGATGGGTCCTAGGAAATGCTATTCTCTCTGGAAGGACAGGAGTGGCCCCAGGGAGAAGCAGGTCCAGCAGGCATTTTCTTGGGGCCTGTAGTCCCTGGCATTCCTGCCAAGATGCTAGGCGGCCCCTGGAGAGGAGGCTGGAGTCAGGTATCAAGGTAGCACCTGGCAGCACGGGGCCTGGGTGTGTGTGCCTGGGATGGTGTTGGAATGGGGGCAGCAGGAAGGGGAAACTGGCAGAAGAGATGAGATCCTGCCTTGCCCTCACTGCTCAGGAGCATGTGACTGGCCAATTTACCCCCAAAGTGTCTCTTCCTGGGCCTCAGGTGCCAAAGCCTACTTACAGGTGGAATTGTCGTAAGAGATATTCCCAAGTGGCTCAGTATTTATAGCTTGTCATTGACGTAAGCAGATGTCTGCAACTGAAAATAGTGACATTGAGTCGTTTGGGCCAATTTGTGAATTTTCCTCAGGGACAAGTGTTCAGGGAAGTAATTTTGTGGCAAGAAGAAAGCCACTGGAAATGGTTGTTTTCCTGAAAAGTTATGTCTCCTTATTTTTTCCTTAAGAAGGAAACGGAGTCTGTGAGAGAGCTTGAGTCCAGGCGCCTCTAATAAATACAGCTGGTGAGTAAACTTCTCTGGCTTCGTGAATTCTCACGGGCTTGATCATTTCGTCAGTCTTCCCTTGTGCCCTAGAAGGGGTTGAACTTGGAGGTTTCTGGGTCTGCGAAGCCGTCCACATTTTCCATCTAAATCATTTTTATCTTGCTGGACTGCTAAAGAAAAACCACACCAAAGGCCCCTGTTTATTGCTCTCAGGCTTCATGAGCAAACACAGAGAACACTGTTCCAGAATGGAGGAATGCCTCCAAATCACACAGATACACTTTTTGAAAGATTCTGAAAATGGAGCTTAAAATGGATTTTGCTGACCCCTCATCAGGCCAGAAGATTCTCTCTTCGTAACTAAAGAAGGAAACCTACTGGCCAAAGCTGAAGTTTGCGGTATCTCAAAGGAACTGGGGGAGAGATGGGAGTTGTTTATTAATCTCAGAATATCTCTTTCCTATAAAACGCCAATGGTTTGCCTTATACAGGTTACCCCAGTGCTCAAGCCAGGTCTGCTGGTTATTTATTTATTGAAGATGTTTGGCCTGTTTGGAAATTAAACACTTTCTTGGATTTCATGTCCTTGGGCCCAAGGCAGACCTGCTGGGGGTGAATCCTCAGAGGATACAATGATAAAAGCCTTCCTAGGGTAGCACAATGGGGAAAAGCCAAAATGAATTAGCTTGCTGTGACATGGCTAACGTCATCACATTTATATATGTTTCATTAAGCGGGGGCTTGACAGCTTTATGAGGAAACGGTGGGGTTTGCAATGGAGGAAGGCCCTGTAACCCTGCCAAAGTTGATCGCGGCCTGTGCCATGCACGCTCTTTAATGGAATAATATTTGTGCAGTGAAAATGTCATTTTAAATGACTGGTTTGATAATCCCTTAAGCTTTTAAATGATCTGCAAAGTCTGGAAATTCTACCCCAGTGTTTAAAATTGACGGGAACATTAATGAGTGCAAACATTAAAGGGCGGTGCCCAGCTTTGCTTCCTGAGTCAGACGTCGCGGGCTGGGGCTTCTTTCCTTTTGTCTCCCACTCCCTTTCTGTGACAGGATTGTGTCGGAGCTCTGCAGCAGGTCTTCACCGCAGGAAGGTTTTTGAGGGGAGCTCAGCCTGCATGGGACCTGGAGTCGCCAGGGTTGCTGTAGGCTAGCAATTGCTTCATGTTGGGTAGAAAAGGCACCCCCTTTGGGAGGGACTTTGCAGAAGGGGCCTTCTCTGGGCAGAGCAGTTAGCCAAGGGCATGCCTCTCTCCAGCTGGTGCATTCCTGAGGCAGGAGCCAAGGTCTTACCTGGCGAGCAGCAACTAGAAAGGATTTGCCCCCACTGGAGCCTGCTTAGCTCCTCCCACTCCACCTTATACACATCCCTGTGTGTCTGCCTTGTTTTGCTCAAACACCTTTGGACCATGACAAAAATCTTCTATTGCCCAGATAAATATTCATTGCTGGGACACTTCATTTCCTCAAGGGACCCCTCCCTCCTTTCAATGATGCTGGAATAGAGGACAGGTTGGTATAGAGGCCATCTTCTCGTGAATTGATCAATGTGACACAGAGGTTGGCAGACTAGAACCCAGGGACAAATCTGGCCCCTGCTTGTTTTACAAGTAAAGTTTGATTGGAGCACAGTCATGCCCATTGGTTTATGGCCTATGGCTGCTTCCCTGAGACAGTGTTCAAGGTGAATAGCTATAATGGACACTGGACCTTATGGCTCACAAAGCCTGAAATATTTGCTCTCAGGTTCTTTAGAGAAAAAGTCTGCAGACCTCAGGATGCTGGACAAAAAGAGAGAGAGTCCTGAGCTTGTGTTTCAGCTCTGCTAGTTTCCATATGCCCTTGAGCAAGTTGGTTAATGTCATCGTGCCTCCATTTCCCCATAAGCAAATGGGGATATTTCTGACCATCCCACTTCATACAGCTGTTGAGAGATTAAAATGATTAAACATAAGGGAAAGTGCAGTATGTGTGAGTTATTATCCATTGAGCTCACCATGATTGGGCTACAGGACCTGGGAAATGTCTCTTGACCTGTTTAGAGTGATTCCTCATCTATAAAACAGGAGGGGTCCTTCAATCAGCACTTCTCAAATTTTAATGTGTTTAATGTTCATCTGGGGGCTTTGGTAGGATTCTGGTTTGATGAACTGGGTGTGGGGACTGAACATCTGCACTTCCGCTCCCAGGAGATGCTGATGCTACTGGGTGGGCCTATAAGGCTTCTCCAGGGAAACAGAACCAATAGGATGCAAATACGTAGAAAGAGTTTTATTTTATGGAATTGGCTTTCTTCATTATGGAAGCAGGCAATCCACAATCTGCAAGGTGGCCCAGCTGTCTAGGGGACCCAGGAAAGAGCTGCTGTTGCCGCTGGAGTCTAAAGGTATCTGCTGAAGAATTCTCTTTCATTTGGGGAAAGTCAGTCTTTTGTTCTTTTCGGGTCTTCTTCTGACTGGATGAAGTCCACCTGCATTACAGAGGGCAATCGGCTTTATTCAAAGTTCTCCAATCTAAATGCTAGTCTCATTGAAGAGCATTCACAGAATAATGTTTGACCAAGCATCTGGCCACCCTGTAGCTGATCCCAGTTGACACATAAAATTCACCATCACAACGAGGTACATGACTTTGAGTAACACATATCTGGAGGATTTTGCCTGGTGCTGTAATCATGAGCGGACTTGCAAATGGTGGTGTTCCCCTACCAGGTGCCCTTCCCTGCCATGCGTCAGAGCAGAGGGGTCTTGCACTTGCCTCAGCTCTTAGCCTAACCTTGCATCTGGTGAGATGAGAAGGTTATTATTTTTTTTCTGCTTTTAGGAGGGCTCTTGCCAAACATGTCCTCTGGCAGCCAGGTGGCTTGACAGAGCAGCTGGTGGCAGGCTGGACCCTCTCTGGCTGGCCCCCTGACTGCCTGGATACAATTGAACCTGGGAATGATGGCGCAGCTGGAGGGTGCTGGAGGGTGGAACTAGTTAGTCACACCTTGGCGAGTGGAGTTTGAATCCTTCTGCCCTGAAGTGGAATTTCCTGCGTTCCAATTGGTGGCTGCAGAATTCTCACAGGCTTTTGTTCCTAACCACATTTTTCACAGACTGGGGGGCTGTGGGCTGTTTGTCTGTTTGTCTTAATTTTTACCCAAAGCTACTTACTAGCTTTTAGACTGAAGGTTTGTCCTGTAGGCAATCAGCGCTGGTCTCATCTCTATGGGGTAGGCATTGGGGGGCTGGGTGGGTCTTGGTGGAGAAACATTTAGGGGGTTATTTGTAAACACCTGCCTGTCAGGTCAGGTGACAGGTTAGACCCACATACACTGGAGAACAGTCAGGGCTCTGATGTAAAATCATGTGCTTTTAGATTTGGAGAAACTAGGTTCAAAGTGCACCTTTGCCTTTTTTCCAATGGGGTTTGGGCAGGATTCCTAACCTTCCTGAACTTCTCTTGGGCTCATAGTGAGAATGAAATGAGATGATTCCCCATAAAGAATTCCTCAGGGCTTCCTGCTTGTATCTCATCAGCCTCCAAATGCCCTCTGACCAGATCCTACTTAGCTCAGTCTCTGGCACTAATGGAAATTCAGCTAAAATTATACCAAGCATATTTGGTCACAAATTGGGCCACAGGGACTATACACACTGCATGGTTTTACAACAGAGAGTTAAGACTAAGGAACAGGTTTGATCAAGTCACAACATTTTGGTCATTCTACCAATAAGATGTGGAACCTCTGGCAAATTCCTTGCTTTCTGTGCGTCTCAGTTTAGCTGTAAGAAGATAACCACGGGGCTTATTTGGTAGGCTTTTGTGAAGATTAGATAAGCTATTAGGGCCAAGTTTTAGTGCAGCCTTGGGACACAGTAAATGCTTGGTGGCTTTTTGGTCTTCTTGCAGTTATTATTCTAAGATCCCCAGGGATGCTACACTGTGTTAAGAAAGTGCTAGAACATAGTGGATTCCCTGTACAACTGTGGTCTTTAAGATGCTTTAGAAACTGGTTGGGGACCAAGCATAAAATCCTGGGGTATGCTGCTGCCTCACAAAGCATTCATAGAGAAAACTCAAGGCAGACCTGACCCATGTTGCCTAACATTAGCTGGGTTCCTGGTTCCTTCTGTTGAATGGTTCTCACACCCAGGACCTTACATATGCTAGGCAAGTTCTGGGCCACTGACTCTTCACTTTAATAATAATAATAATAATAATTATTATTATTATTTGGTCCAGCACACTCTCTTAATGACAATTCTAAGATGCTATAGTTTGAGTATGTCCTCTAAAGTTTATGTGTTGGAAACTTGATCCCTAATACAATGGTATCAGGTGGTGGGGCCTAGTAAGAGATCCTAAGTCTCTGCCCTCAGGAGTGGATTAACGTTATTGAGGGAGTGAGTGAGCTATGGTGAAAGTAGATTTGTCATAAAAGTGCATTTGGCCCTCTCTGGCTTATGCCCTCTCTGGTCTTTTTGCCTTGCATCATGGGAAGATGCAGCACAAAGTCCCTCACTATTTCCAGTGCCTACTCTTTAGCTTCCTAACTTCCAGAAATGCAAGTCAAATATATTTTTTCTTTAGTATATAATAACTCAGGCTCAGGTACTCTGTTACAACTAAGACACAGGGCTTTGACCATTGTTTCCCAGTCACTTCTGATGGTTTCTTTTTTACTCCCTGTGTCTTTTCTTTCATTGGCCCAACCTTAACCCTGCCTTACCTTGACTTTCTTTCTTCCCCATCCAGTTGGCCTACTGCTTTCAACCTGACCACACCAAATCACCTGAAGAAATCTGAGAAAGAAAATGCAATCCTAAAACTCCAATTCTAGGATCTGTTTCAGTTATTCGGGGATAAAGCCTCAGATAATGTGTTTTAGAACTTACCTGGGCAAATCCAGTTTCAGCCCCATGAACAACCTTTGTCAGAGGCTTTCTTGTGCTCAGCTGCAAAATTAGGAGACCAGCATCTGGTTGAACTTGGCTTTTTCTGACCTGCAGAGAGGGAAGTCGTGCCTTCATTCAAGCCCAGAAATTAGAGTGGATGCCCCAAACCCAGATCTGATGTTTCTTCCTATTAGACAGGCGAGGACTGTTTCTCTCTCTGGTCGTAGTTGGCCTTTTAGTTCATTTGGTTGGGCGCTTATATCCTTCCTTTAACTTTGTGCCTTCAGTGATATTTAGTATAGAACTTCACACACAATAAATATATGATCATTGGGTTGATGTTCAGTTGCTTTCTGTGCCCTACAGGATCTAGAACGGTACTGAGAGCATAGTGAACACCCAATAAACTGTTCTTGATCAATTGATTGGTATATCTACTTTATAGAGAGGAGGAAGAAAGATTTCCTAGCCCTATGGTGACTGGATGGCTGTGGGTAAGTGATTTAACTCTGAGCGTCCTCATCTCTGGTGTGGATGTATATAAGAACCTGTGGAAACATCACACAAACACACACACACACACACACACACACACAGATCATCTGCTTAGATGGTCCTATCCACTGCTCTTCAGTGAAAACTGAAATGTTAAATGAGAACATGTTATGTTTAGCATAGTCCTGCTCAATGGAATAAGATCATTGAATATAAAAGTATTTTGAAAAGTACAATCCTCATGCTACTTATTACAAATGGGTTGGAAACACATGAGTTGGGAATGAGGATGCCTGTAGTCTCAGAGCTGCCACTCACCTGTTAGACAATATTGACCATGTCCTTTTACTTCTCTAAACTCGAGTTTTCTCATCTGGAAAGAAAGCTTTGCATTGAATCAGCAATGTCTGTGTCCTGGGGTGCTTTCCACAGAACACTTGTTTCTCACAACACTAAGGTCGTTCAAGACCAAGCAACCAAAAACCAGAAGCTTTAAGGAACAAGCAAACAGTGTTTGGGAAATATTGCTGATCAGATTATCCCCGGGACTTCATAGAGCCTTTGTTTTTGATGCTTACTGTGATGATATGCCACAGGGATGCAAGCAGCTTTCCCCAAAGCCACTGGGGTCTGGAATACTTTCCCCACCTCTGAGAGAATGCTCGTTTACAATCCGGCCAACCTGCAAGCTGCGACTCAGTAGCAGTGCCTGGTCCTGAGTGTTCTCTTGGTATCTTGCTGGGATGGTCTTCTATGGGTTGCCTCCTATCTGTCAGGCTTACACCTCCGTTTCCTTGGCTTCTAGTCTCATGGATCCTTCATTAACTCATCTCCTCCAGGAAGTCTTACCAGCTTGCTCCACTCCATCAGCATATCACTTGGCTTTGAAACTCTTAATGCAGCAGAATGGAAAGAAGAAGAAATTGCAGTCACACAGCCAGGGCTCGATTCCTAGCTCCTCCAGTCACGTGGGGGCTCGGGTGAGTACCAGCCTCTCTCATTGTGTTGATTTGACATATATGGATAATAACTCTGTGGATATCTGTGGTTTGTGCTGTGTAGTATTTATTTGTTCTTCTAGTGAAACATCAGCTGAAATTTCCCTCTGGAGTTCAGACCCAAGCCAACTAGGACGTTGCATTCCCCCGGCCATAGCAATTGGCATAGGATCCAATCAGGGGTCAAAGGACACAAGGATAACTTTGTTGGTATTTCTGGAAGAGTTTTACCCTTTTCCATGGAATTTGAATCTTGGAGAGAATAAGGGAATGGGAAGCCTAGAACAATGTGGATCCCTGCCATCGTAGAACAATATTTCAGTTTTAGGTTATTATCTTTTGAAGGTGAGAACTAAATTCTGTTGCAACTAAGCTACTTCCATTTTTCACAACTGAACCTAGTCTTAACCTGTAGTTTGAGTCAGATTTTGTTTTCCCCCTTTGTTTTTAATTAAAAAGTCCTTTCTGACATATTCCCCTACCTCCATGATAGGATTACATCATGGGCTGAATTGTGTCCTTCCCAAACCAGATGTTGAAGTCCTAAATACCAGCAGTGCAGAATGTGACTGTATTTAGAGATAAGGTTTTTACCAAAAACTTTTTTTGGTGGGGGGGCGCTGGGAATTGAATCCAGGGCCTTGTGTATTTAAGCTACCACTGAGCTACATCCCCAAAGTCCAGAGATACAGTTTTAAAAGAGGGCAATTAAATTAAAATTAGGTCTTTAGATTGAGCCTTACTCCAATATGACCGAGATCCTTATAAGAGGAAATTTGGACACAGATGTGCACTCACAGAGGAAGGCAAAGAGGGAGAAGTTGGCTATCTGCAGGCCAAGGGAGCCTCAGAGTAAATCCAGCACCTCGATCCTAGAAATTTCTTTTGTTTAGGCCATCTGGTCTGTAGTACTTTGTTATAGCAGCCCTGGTAGACTAATACAGATTAAATGAAATAATAATGTATATAAGGCATGGAGCTCAGTGCTTGTAGCTTGGAGCCCTCTACAAATGTGACTTCCTTTTCCCCACGTGCTAACTCATCCTGCCAGGAAATTCTCAATGGGGCCCTGTGCTCCATTTTCCTAACTAGACCCTTGAAGGCCCCACAGCATCTGACTCAGGACGATTATGCACATTAGGACAGTCAATAAATGCTTATTGATTAATTAGGACTCCCTAGGCCACACTAGGCAGGCAGAGATGGATTAAGTCATTTAATAAAGTCTGTCCGAATGCACCAAATTCCACTGGCAGGCTTTTCCTTGAAAGGGAGAAATGAAGGCGAAAGCAGATTTTACAGCTGGTTGAAATACCCTCGAAGAAGTTGTCAAGGGAAATAGTCGGGGAGACGAAGTTGACAGAGTGATGGCTGAGCAGCCCTTCGCTGTTAGTTTCAAGCTACCAGTTGTGTCTGTTTTCATCTGGACGATGTTTGGGTAACAGAGGGGGTACGTGAATCTCAATAGTGTAAAGTTACCGTCCTTAACATCTGCTGCCATCCTTGCTTCATTTTTGTTCAACAGGGTTTTCTTTTTTCTTTTTATTTTTCTTTCTTCAGAGCCATAATAGGATGGAAATGTTCTTGCTCACTGTTATTTTTGAGAACTGTAAAGTGAATGTTGGCCCTTCTGCCCCTGAAATCCATAGCAACAATCCTATTCCTTTTAGAACCTAATTTCAAAACGGTGGCTAGACCTAGAAATCTCTCCTTTTAAGCTCATGGGTGGTATGGCAGAGGCTAGATCTTCACTCCTGTAATTTTCTCCTGGGGAATGACTAGACCTTCGCTAACAAAGTATTGGTTAAATTTCACCCACTGGGAAAAAAGAAAACCGGCAAAAATATATCACATTTTGCCTGGGTGTAGGGCTGTAAAATATTTTTTCCCGGTAAAAACACATCGGTGTTCCTTGTTCCTTTGCCCTTCCCTGGGCACAGTGGCAGATAATGTCTTTATCTGGATAACGAAACAAATGTGGCAAACAGACGCAATAACCAACAAAACAAAATACATATTTTGCCTGGGCACTCTCAAGCCTTTCCTGAGATAAGATGAGGGAGGGAAGGCAAGACGAAATTTTTGCGATAATGGCCTCAATTTAGTTCACTTTGTGCAGGGGGATGATCCTAACCCTGGTGGTCTAGCTTTTCTTTGGAGTTGGCTCTTGTTACACTGTTATCAGGATTAGCTTTATGAGATTATGCCCCCAAGAACCATGCAATTGTCCTCCAGGGGATGCCGTAGAGGGCCCACTACAACTCACTCCTGGCAAGTGCATCACAGGAGTTAATCTTGTATCATCGGTGCTTCTGGCTGACCTGAGGCTTGTTTTTTTTTTTTTTTTTTCCTTCTTTAAATCTCCTTGTATCTGATTCTGCCAGAAGAAGTATTCTTTTTAGAAAACATGTTGACTATTAAGCATTGCATTAAATGTCTTATGGTTGAATGATTTTTTTCCTTTATCAATCAGCATCAGATGGCATTTGATGTAAAGGCCCTATTTCAAAAGAAACTCTTGAGAAAATTTACCATTATTTCTACAGTTTGATCTTGAATAACACTAGGATTATCTTACAGTTAAATGTTAGTTTTCAGATGTTTAACTTATATTTTTGTCTATAGTTTGAAGTGTGTGTGTGTGTGTGTGTGTGTGTAAAAGGTCACCTTTTTATTTGTTATTTTAAATAGAAAAGGGGGAAGAGTAAGATTTGTGGTTGAGAAATGAGAAGTAAAAATAAAATTAGGATTTGATTGTTTATGACTGCTTCATGTCTTTTGTTAATCTTATTTCTATAACTAGATTACAAAATTTTTGAGAGCATGGATAAATGTCTTTTTCTTTCCTCATCGGTGACCTAGTATGCTATTGCATTAGTATTTGTTCTCTATGAATATTGATGTGTGTAAAATTGGAGAAGAGAAAGGTGATTGGGAGACAGAAGGGAGACAGTGGGAGGAGAGGACAAGGGCTGAGAGAGGAAGAGAGACAATGATGAAAGGGAGCTGATTCAGGTGACCTTGCCTATTTCAACTCAACAATTCCTAACCTATAAATAGGGTAAGGTGGGAGCTGTGGCTAGATTTGGAAAGAGAATGATTTTTTACTGGAGCAGAGGTACATTTGTATATTGTATCTTTTCTTGGGCCAGAATACCCATAGGGTGGCATATGGGCACCTGCAATCACTTGACAAATCTTAGGAGGAAGTTCCCCTGAGTCCACTTTACAAAATTGCCACTGTATCTGGGGGCCATGTCCTCTAGTTAGGCTATTTGTGTTTTTAGGGTTCAGAAGTCAAAGTCTATTCCTCTGGGCATGGACCATCCAGTCCAGGCTCTGGATCATCCAGGACTCGGTGGTACCAGGATCTATAAACACATTCACCAAGTTCTCTGGCCCAAGTGGCAGATAGAAGGGGCCATGATTGTGAACAGAGAACTGAAAGCTAGATCGGGGGACCTGACATAGAGTCTCCTCAGAGGAGACTTCTTTCCTAGGAAGAAGTGTGTGCATCATTCTAGGAATTTCCGGGCTGGACAAGTGTTCCCAGCCAGTATGGATTATCAAAGGGAGAGAGGCATCTCCACAGGAGACATCAGAGGCCCTGCTAGGAAAGCCTGTGGAGGCTGGGGTGGTTGATTAGAAAAACAGACAGTGGGATTTGTGCTTGACATTTGTGGAGCAGTGCTGAGCAGCTGCATTGTGATTGGATGTGCTGCATACCTCCCCAGGGGTGATGAACCAAATATGTATTCCAAGGCAAGATGAGGACTACTACAAAGAGATTTAGGAAGATGTCAAAGTTATCGATTGGAAGCATCCATTGTTCTGATTTAGTGGCTCTGATTGGGCTTTCCCCTTAGTGAAATTGCATTATAGAATATCACTTTTCATACCAATTTCGGCAGCATGTGGGCAAAATCAGGGGTTTAAAAGGCAAATCTTAGATGGAACCCCATGTAACTGGTTTCAAAGTCAGGAGATGTGGGTCCTTGAAAACTTCTGTCAATTGTAATAAATTCCAGTGCTCCCTAGGATCATAAGCTCACCTTTTGCTGCTGGTGGCAAGAACAGGAAGTTTCTTGAAAGTTGTGGAGACTCTTCTAAGTACTTGGGTCACCTCAGCCTGAATGGCACCTCAGCCTGAATGGAAAGTACATCTGCCTACGGATCCTTTCCTCTTTGACAGTGTCTATGGTGGCGCATACCTGTAATTCCAGTGGCTCTGGAGGTTGAGGCAGGAGAACTGCAAGTTCAAAGCCAGCCTCAGCACTCGGGAGGCCCTAAGCAACTTAGGGAGACCCTGCTTCAAAATAAAAAATACAAAACAGGCTGGGGACTTGACTTAGTGTTAAACGCCCTGGATTCAATCCTTGGTACCCCCCAACAAACTCCAAAATAAAAAAATAAGACAGTGTCTAATCAGATTACCCTTTAGCTCACCAATGTACATCACTATCTTTTCAAAGAATTCCCAACCCCAAAGAAAAAAACAAAAAACCAAAAGTCTTCTAATGGCTCTTTGGTAAAAGAAACCTAAACAAACTATTTTCTATTTATTTTTGTTTATTTGTTTTATCCTGAAAATTTTAATTTTTAATTTTTATGTCAACAAATTATTTATAAAGGAACAATCCTATTTTTTATTTTTTAAACCAAGTTTTCCCTGATCATTATAGAAAATTGAAAAAGAGATGAAAAGTAGAATCAAAAAGTATCACCAAGCCCTAACATTCTGAGAAGAGTTAATTTTTTCCATATACATATTCTCATCCACATAGAATATTTTACTTATAGGCACATTTTGGCATATACACATGCATTTATTTATATATGTATATGTTATATATATTTTACATAATTTAAATAATTTGGTTCTGAACACATGAGTACTTTTATGTTTTTGCTTTTTGGTTTAGTATTTGACTGAAGCATTTCTCCCATATTACCAAATAGTTTTATAAACATTTAAGATAAGTGAATAACATTTTTTGAATGTACCATAATTTGTTCATCTAATCTCCCATTCTGAAGCATCTCAGTTGCTTCCAGCGTCTTTGTTATTATAAAGAGCACAGCAGCTAGCATCTTTGTGCATGATTCTTTTTTTCCTGTTTTTAGGCTAGAAGGTTTGAGGGATACGAGTATTTTTTAAGTTCTTCATGTGCATTGCCAAAACACTTTTCAAAAAGATTATACCACTTACAATCTACCACAGTGAGTTCCGTTTTCACTCTACCTCATCAACACTGGATAATCTTGTTTTTAAGAAAATGACTAATTTTAAAGGTAAAAAATTACACTTCAATTTTTATTTATTTTTGTTTCCTTGCCACTTATATTTTTGCTGTGACATTTTCATCTATTTATGAAAGCCTATTTGTGTGTGTGTGTGTGCGTGTATATGTATACACAGACATATGGTATGTGTGTGTGTGTGTATATATATGGTAATATGTATATATATATATATGGTAATTATGTATATACCATGTATATAAGGCATTCATAGTTTTTTTGTAGGAATATTTTGTTATTTTGCTCCTGTTTACTTTTAAATGCATAAATCGTATATTTATTAATTTCCACTTTCTGTTTTTTGTTCCTTTTAGACATTTAGAGATTAGAGACTATTCACCTATATGTTTTTATAGTTCTATTTTAATCATTTAATTTCTTCCATTAAAACTTTTAAACTATCTAGAATTTACTTTGGAATATTTCTGGGATGAAGTTTTAAGTGGTCTTCCTCTTCCAGCCCCACCTCATGGTTGATGGTCAGCTTTATTGACTGAACAGATTTTTGTCTTCTTATAATGACTCCCTTCTTAGGTCCTGAGATTTCACATGCATTAGTATGTGGCCCCAGGTTGTACAGTGGGTTTCACTGAGTCACCTTGTCAATTCGTGTGCCAACATTGCATTGGTTGAATGTATGCAGTTCTACTAATTGTTTTAAAACTTGGCAGACCTAGTACTCTCTCCACTGCTTTTTTCTTTTTTTTAAAAAAAATGTTCTTGATTATTCTTAGATGTTTATTTTTAAAGATGGTTTTAGAATTATTTTGCCAAGGTTAAAAAAAATCTCACTAAAATTTTCATCTATATTATTATGAAAATAATGACTAACCAAATGAGAACCAGCAAAGGCTATTCATTTAGAGCTTGCTCTATATAGCAAGGAGGCAGCCATCATTACATCATCTGGCAGGGACCCCCCCAGGTAAACAGGAATGGAAGAGCTTCCCAGTGGAGAAAATATAGGTATGCCCAGGAAGTGGAGCTTCCTATGTGGCTGGTTGGGTGGGCATGTTTGGTTTTCCCTAGTGGTCCTTGGTTGGAAACAGGAAAAACAAAATTAGAGAAGTTTTAAATTATTATTCATATCCTGGTGATTAATTTAACTTCTTAGATTGGTATTAGAAATAACAGTCTGACTTCCTACAAGTCTGCCTAGCTGGAGTATATTGTAGGTAAAGTGCTGTTTCTACAGGCAGGTTGTACGTCAGGGTTTATTTTTATATAAGGTCTGGTTATTGTGTATTCACTTATTAAAACTATAGCTAACTTGAGAACTGGTATCTAATACTATTCAGTACTGCCATCCAAGAAATATCTCTTGATTTATTCATATATTCAATAGAGTTTTGAGTTTTCTTCTCATGGATTACTTATGCTGCTCTTAAAGCTATTTCTAGGTACTGTGTAGTTTTTGTAGTTTTATACATGAGCTGTTTTATTGTTCTATATTTTTAACCAATGATAAATAGTATGAAGGAAAGGTAATTGCATTGAGCATATTTTTTTGATATTCAAATAATTTGCCAGACTCTTGAACTCTCTAGCCACATAAGTATCTCCTCTATTTTTTGTTGCACATTTTATTGTATCACAGAATTTCCAGACAATGTTGATTGTAATGGTTATGGTAGAAATTCTTATTTTGGTTTCAACTGTATTTTCCCATTTGTATGAGGATGGTTAAGGTTTGAGGATATTCCTCATCATGTTGAAGATAAGTCAAACTCATGCTATGATTTTTTATAGAAGGACAGAGAGTAAAATCGGCCAAGGGAATGACAGGTGGAATGAAGTCCAGGGGAATCTGGCACAAGCTCTTAAGTGTTCTCCTTCAGGGAGTCATCTAGGATGCTCATTCCCTGCTGGTGAGTGGCACAACCATGCCTGCCAGGAAACTCATTAGGAACTCGGCCCCCAGGGTTTTTACAGGAGACCTATCATACACAAGCCTCTGAGCCCAGAAGGAAAGTTGGTGCTCAGTGTCAAACATATTGTTTGCATAAACAGTGACCACTCATCAATTAGCAGGTGGGGACCACTTGAGTTCCAAGTTCCCAGATGCCAGCCAAGGCCCAGACTCATCAGCAGGCCCTTCTCAGGACTAGCAGTCTGTCCTATGCATACTTATATTTGTGTGTGTGTGTGTATGTGTGTGTGTTTACAAGTGCACATGCCATTTTATCAGTGTGTGGTATCACAATTATGACAACTTCATAATATGAATTAGAGCCCTATCTTTTTTATTGTATGTAAAATGAAACAATTTATGTAGAATGGGAATTTCATGCTCTTTGAAGATTTATAATAACTTACCTATAAAATTACCTGGCTCCAGAATTTTCACCGGCGTTAATTAAAAATAAACTTACATCTTGATTCAATTTGTTTTTTCTTACCCACAGCTGCCCTTGCCAAAAGTTATCTATCTCATTGAGATTTACCAATCTATTTACATAACTAGTGAATTTTTTAAACTTATACTTTAAAAATCTTCTCTGCATCCCATTCCTCTATCATCTTTCATTCTTAAATGAATTTGTTTATGATTTGCTTTCTTTCTTTATTGATTAGCTTATCCAGAGATTTGTTTTATTGAATTTTCAAAGACTCAGTTCTTAGTATCATTTATCAACTTTGCTTTTCTATCTTTAATTCATTTATGTATTTATTTATCTTCATCATCATCTTTGCTTCAGTTATATTTTGTCATTTTTCTTGGTTTCTTGAATAGAAAACTTTATTATATTAACTTCTTATAAAATAGTATCAGTATTTGTGGCTACATGTTATATAAGATACAGCTTTAGCCATATCTATATTTGTGTCTCTCCCAAATCCATGTTGAAGTCCTAGCCCCAAGGTGATGGTCCTAGGAGGCAGAGCCTTTGGAGGTGATTGGAATAAGGTCAGTCGCTCATAAAGACACAGTGAGAAGGTGCCATCTATGAGTAAAAAGTGGGCTCACCAGATTCCAAATCTGTCAGCACCTTGAACTTGGACTTCCCAGCTTTCAGAACCGTGAAAAACAAATTTTTTAAGCAACAAACTTAAGCTACTCAGTTTATGGTGGTTTGCCCTAGCTGTCCAAATGGACTAAGACAGTCTGCTGTGAAATGATTATTAAAGTCAAGCTAACTAGGTTTATCTATGACTTTTTATAGTTAACATTTTTTTTCTCTGATGAGACTACTAAGATCTATTCTCTTAGGAAATCTCAAATATGTAACATAGTATTATTAATAACAGTCACTGTGATTACAGTGGATCTCCAGGACTTATTCATCCTGACTAACTGAAACTTTTTACCAACAGCCACCCCATCTCCCTCATTCCTTGGTAATTACCATTCTATTTTCTGCTTCTATGAGTTCAACTTTTATAGATTCTATATTTTTATATGTGAGACCATAACATATTTGTCTTTCTGTGCCTGGCTTAATTGATGTAGTATAATGCTCTCCGGATTCATCCATGTTGTTGTAAATGACAGGGTTTCATTAGTTTTAAAGGTGAATAATATTTGTCTCTCTCTCTCTGTATCCCAGATTTTCTTTCTCAATCATCCGTCAGTGAACATTTAGGTTGTTTTCTGTTTCTTGTCTATTGAACATAATGCTGCAATTAATATAAAGGTGCTGATATCTCTTTGAGATATTAATTTCATTTCTTTTGAATATATACACAGAGGTGGGATTGATGGATATGTGATGTTGAGTATTTTTTCATATACCTGTTGGCTATTTGTATGTTTTATTTTTTTTAAATGCTTTTTTAAAAAAGATATTGATGGATCTTTATTTTATTCATTTATTTATATGTGGTGCTGAGAATTGGACCCAGTGCCTCACATATGCTAGGGAAGCACTCTGCCACTGAGCCCCAGCCCCAGCCTCTGTATATTTTCTTTTGAGAATGTCTATTCATGTCCTTTGCCCACATTTTAATTGATTCTTTAGTTTTCTTTTTACTAAGCTATGGATATTAATTCTATATTAGATATTGTGGATATTAATCCCCCAATTAGAATTATGGTTTGCTAATATTTTCTTCTGTAGTTGTCTCTTTACTATGCTGGTTGTTTTATTTGCCATAAGAGGCTCTTTAGTTTGGCATTTGGATTTTGATAGGGATTGCATTGCATCTGTAGATCACTTTGGGTAATGTGAACATTTTAGTAATCTCATTTATTTTTTCATTTTGCTGTTTGTGCTTTTGGGGACATTTCTAAAAACATCATTGCCCAGATCAATATTAAGATATCCTTTCATGTTTTCTTCTAGTATTTTTTTTGAGGGGGATATGTACTGGGGATTGAACTCAGAGGCACTCAACCACTGAGTCACATCCCCAGTCCTATTTTGTATTTATTTAGAGACAGGGACTCACTGAATTGCTTAGTGACTCACTTTTTGCTGAGGCTGGCTTTGAACTCATGATCTTTCTGCCTCAGCCCCTGAGCTGCTGGGATTACAGGAGTTTGTCACCATGCCCAACTTTCTTCTAGTAGTTTAAAAGCTTAATGTCTTATATCTCAACCTTTAATCCATGTTGAGTTGGTTTTTTAAAAAATATGATGTCAAATGAGGGTTCAGCTTCATTCTTCTATTTATTGAAGAGACTTCCCTTTCTCCATTGTGTGTTCTTGGTAACTGCATCACAGTTAAATTGGCTATAAATGTGTGAATGTATTTCTGGACTCTCTATGCTGTTTCATTAGTCTGTGCGACTGTTTGAATGCCAATACCATGCTGTTTTGATTACTGTAACTTTGCAGTATATTTTGCAATTGTGATAGGATGCCTCCAGCTTCAATTTTTTTCTTTCTTTTTTGGCTTTGGCTGTTTGGGGTCTTTTTTTGGTTCCACATAAATTTAGGATTTTTTTTTCTATTTCCAGAAAAATGGCATTTGGATTTTGATAGGGATTACATTGCAACACATTTGTAGATCACTTAGGGTAATGTGAACCTTTTAGTAATAATAATTATTTCAATCTTCTCATTTGTTTGTGTCTAATTGAATTTTTCATCAACGTTGATGCTGTGGTTTGAATGAGAGATACTCCCTAAAAACTGCCATGTTAATGCAAGGACATCCAGAAGGGAATCATTGAACTGTGTGAGCTGAAGCCTAATCAGTCTATCCTATTTTGAATGGACTGACTGGGTGGTGACTGTAGGCAGGTGGGAGACGTGGCTGGAGGAGGTGGTCACTGTGGGTGTGCCCTGGAGGGGTTCGTCTTCCCTGTGGTCCCTTCCCACATTCCATCTCTCTGCTTCCTGACTGTGCCATGAGCTGCACAGCTTTTCTCTACTGGGCTCTTCTACCGTGCCATGAAGTGCTGCCTCACCTTGGGCCCAGAGCAATGAAATAGACCATAGATGGACTGAGGCCTCTCATACCATGAGCCAATATAAACTTTTCTTCCTTTAAGTTGCTCTTTTTGTCACAGTAAGGCAAAACCTGACTAAAACAACTTGCATTGTACAGATCTTTTACCACCTTGATTAAATTTACTGCTAAGTATTTTGTTTTTTTGATGCTATTATAATGGGATTATTCTCTTAATTTTTTGCAGTTTATTTGTTGTTAGTGTATAGATACACAAATGATTCTTCTATGTGAAGTCTGTATCCTAAAATTTTATTGAATTTGTTTATTAGTTCTAATAGAACATTTAATTATTATTATTATTTTGATAGAGCCTTCAGTTTTCCATATGTAAAATCATGTCATCTACAGAGACACTTCAACTTCTTCCTTTATGATTTAGACAGCTTTTATTTCTTTTTCTTGCTTAATTGCTCTTGCTAGGACTTCTAGTATATAAAGAACAGAAAAGATGAAAGTGAGCACTCTTGTCTTATTCCTGATTTGAAAGAAAAGGTTTCCAACCTTTAACCAGTGAGTAGGATGTCAGCTGTGGGCCTCCCATATGTGGCTTTTATTGGGTTGAGGTACATTCCTTCTAGGCCTAGCTTTTTGGGCAGATTTTATCATGAGAGGATTTTGTATTTTTCAAAAGCATTTTCTGTGTTTATTGAGCAGATCATAAGATTTTCATCCTTCCTTCTGTGGCTACAGTTATTGATTTCTGATAATAAGATATTTATTGATTTGTATTGAACCATCCTTTCATCCTAGGGATAAGTCCCATTTGATCATCCGTACAGTCCTTTCAATGTGCTGTTGACTTGCTACTTTTTTCTTTAAAGGTTATTTACATCTATCTTCTGAGAAATTGGTCTGTAATTTTATTTTCTTATAGCATCACTTTCTAGTTTTGGTATCAGTGTAATGCTGGCCTTGTAAAATGAGTTTGGAAATGTTCTCTTCAACTTTATTAGGAGAGTTGGAAAAAATTAGTGTCAGGTCATAGCCTTTCCTTTGTTGGAAGGTTTTTGACTACTAGTTCAGTCTCCTAACTCATTATGGGTCTGTGTTAGATTTTCTGTTTTCACATGACTTAGTCTCGGTAGGTTTAGGACTTTATTTCATGTACATTATCCAGTTTGCTGGTAAATAATTGTTCATAGTAGTCTCTTGTGATCTTTGCATTTCTGTGGTATCCATTGTAATGTCTCCTCTTTCATTTATTATTTTATCTATTTGTATCTTATCTTTTAGTCTAGCTAAAGGTTTACCAATTTTGCTTATCTTTTCAAAAAATGAACTCTTACTTTTGTTGATCTTTTCTGTTGTCTAATTTACATTCCATTTATTTCTGGTCTGATTTTTTAAAAATTATTTTCTTCTCCTGCTAACTTTAGGCTGATGTTTGTACTTATCCTTCTAGTTTCTTGAGGTGTAAAGTTGGGTTGTTTATTTGAGATCTCTTTTTTTCAACCAATCAGAAAACATGTCAGAGAGAGATTAGCTAAACAATAATGCTGAAGGATTTCTGGTGAGTCTGAACATCGGCAACATGTGCTTTTGTAAAATATTGCTCACATGCAAAGCCATAATCAGTAACAGTGATAGTCTACCACCAAATAGTCTGTTCATGAAAGATTTGAGGGTACTTCTGGGTTAATCAATCCCAATAGCCTTGCAAGTTGTCATTGACCTTAAAGTCCTATCAGTGACATGTCTGCCAAATAGAAATGGGAATGACCTCAGAAATAAAAATATGAAGATATACCAGGGAGAAAGGCTGTGAGATGTAGACCCTGTGATCTTTAGTGTAAGTCTTTGAACTGGCTGCTTTGAGATCACTAGCCACCTTGTTAAAACATATTCCTTAGCCCCACCTCCCACCTCCTGGACAAGATTCTTGGTCAGGTTGGGCTCTGGGAATGGCAATCTTGATGATTCTGATGCAAACTCAGGATTAGAAACCAGCATGGTGCAAGGAGCACCAGAGTAGGCATAGAAAGACCCCAGGTGACCCCAGTTCATTCACTAACTCAGTTCCTCCCTCTGGTTCTTCACGTTCCCAACTGTGCAATGAGGGAGACGTACTAGTTGGCAGCTGAAGCCCCTGAGTTTGAGGTACTTGGTATCATCATCTGCACTAAGAGTCTCCAGGTTCGCAGGCTGAGGAAAGGCTGGCATGCCTGGCGCCAGCCAAGTTGCACGTGCTGCATCACACACCATATCTGACAGTCACATCCAAGGGAAGCGTGAGAACTGAGCACAGAAACTACAGCTCCAGCTTGGGAGGAATCTCTGAAGGGCCCAACAAAACATCCTTGGCTGGGAGTTGTCAAGTAGCAGCTGGTTGGGTCTATGAGCTTCTTGCAGCTGTTTGTGATATGTCAAGTGAATTTTTGTTTTTATGTGTTAATATACTCTGAGCTATTTTACAGTGTGTTTGACATTTTACAGTATAGTAAAATGTGTACATGCCTAATTAAAACAGATGTGCATTTGATAAAATAATTACTGGATATGCTGAAGAAAAATGGCTAATTATATATACAGAGCAAACACCTAAACATACGCTATAAATATATACTTCAAAAGCACTGGGAAGCAGGTGTAATTGGCCACATTCTATTTTTGTGACCACACTTAGAGTAATTCCTTAGATTTTCCTGTCTTTGGGATCCAATGGCATTCATATTTTCTGCCTTATTTTTTTTTAGCCACCCTTCCCCCATCTCATTTTTTTCCCCTTCCCTGAAATGAAGATGTGAGTTCTCTCTCCATAAGAGGTAGAGTTGATACCCCAAACAAAGCAAAGCATAAAAAAAAAGAGTGGACTTGTTACCATGTGATAAGCAAGGTGCCAGATTAAATATAATCTCATTTAATCTTCTTCTGGGCCCATAAGATAGCTGCTGTTCTTTTTCTTTTATAGAAGAAGAAACTGAGGCTCAGAGAAATTAACAATTTGTCTGCTATTTCTGAGCTGAAGTATGCAAGAGCCAAGATTCAAATCTGTCTGGCAGCAGTGCCCCCTTCTCCTTGACCTCTACCCCTTGTGGCTCCTATGAGAACATGTTTCTGTTCGGCCAGTTCTGTGCTTTCCGATGTGGAACACCCCTGGCTTGGGGTACTGATCTCAATGGCCTCTGCCACTACTTTATGCATTGCAGAACACCCTATCAGACTTCTTCAAGAGAAAGTCTGAAGCCCTTTTTCTTGTAGGGAGTTGGATGTCTGCTTGGGACTTGCCGGTGCACATGGGTCAGGCTCTGCAGGCTGTCAGTGGGGTGAAAGAGTCATGTTAGGCTTTCTAAGGCAGAGTTGGATGTCCACAACCGCTAGAGGTGGCAGGACAAAAAATGTTTGGAAGCAGGAGATATTGGTAAGCTCTTTACATACTAACCACTGGTTTGTAAAGACTTGTCAAGTGGCCTTTACTCTTCTAAAAATAATCCAGCTTGCTTGGAGTACAGAGAAGACTGAAATAACTGTTGATGAGATCATGAGAAGGCCTCTACAATCTACTTTCTGACATTTTGGACAAATGGGTTGTCCTGGTTATCTAAGACCATATATGATTTTACTAGGATCTTGAAAATAATTTATATGATGATGATTCAAGAAGTGCCCAGGCTCATAACTGGGTCTTGAAGGTCAGTGAGCACAGAGTGTAGGTTGAAGGCCTGGGCTTCTCCATCTTCTTGCTATGTGACCTCCGGCTAGGGGCTAAAATGTGCATCAGTTGCATCTGTAACAAGGAAATAGTGAGCACTCACCTCATACAGATGTGAGGTTCAAGTGAAATAATCTATGAAAGGCACTCGGTACCATACCTGGTAACAGCACAAAACAAAAGTTACATCATTATAATTATAATAATAATTATTATTATTGTTAGTTTGGTTTTGCAGCTATATACTTCACAGAGCAAAGGGAGGAGAGTGCATTAAGTCAGTTCCTGACCTCCAGGCATCATCTGAACTCAGCCACACCTACCCTGAACCTTTATCCTGCCATAGAGATATCATCTGTAAAACAAAATAGTTGAATTAGAGGACCATTGAGGCTGTAGGCTGAACATTCTCCAACCTTTGGCCTCTTGCTTCATTTTTAGCTATGGGAATGATGCATCTTTAGATGTGGCCCAGGTGGAAGGAAAGATTCACATATGATGTGACAGAAAATACAAGGAAGAAATGCAAAGGAGCGGTCTTGTTGGAAATGTCATGTCTTGAGCTCTTTTCTTTTTCCAGTCCTTGAGATTATTGCTACTTGGCAGTTCCATTTGGCAGTCAAAGAGAGAGGTAGTGGGGAACCCCAGGAATCTCCCTATGGCTCCTGTGGCAAACTAAGTCTGGCCAAACAGGAGAAGACAGCGCTCTGGGAGCCTGAGTTTGGACGCCTTGGCTGGGTAAGTGGACTGGCCCATCAGCAAGCATTTCTTGGCAGCATATTAATGAAAGAACTGTTCCAAAGAGATGTGGTCACAGTCCTGCTCTAGTAGACAGGCAGGCGGGGCGGGGAAAGGTAGCCATTGGCACCCAGGGATGTGAACATGTCACTTTCTAAGAAACACTTGCTGATGGGCCAGTCCACTGACCTCCCCCTCAAACTAATGCACACCTTATGTAATTACCATGTGTGGTGATTTTTTTTTTAAAGCAAAATCAGTGCCTCTGCTTATTAAGATAATGCTGAGCTGTAGGAATGCCGTTTTCTGATTCAGTATTTCCTCTGCTGCTCATTGCATTGTGAATTTGGCTTCAAGCAGACCAAGCCATTCACTCACAACAGGGTACAACTACAGAAATGGATTAGACTATGCTTTTCTTTTTCCTGTGACCACAGAGATGAAGGGAGTGAGGGTTGGCAGGTGAACAGTGATGGAGGTGGGATCTTGAAGTATCTGGGGGTGGCTACAGGAACAACTCTTTGAGAGTTCAAAGATCTTGGGGCTGGATATGAGAGATGGATTGTGGCAAAGGACTCTTATGAGAAATGTAGGAGGGGGCAAGCCATAATTTTTTTTTTTTTAAATCGGACTTCTTGAGTTTTGTGACTGATTAGATGACTTTAGTTTACATAAAAGGACTAATGGATGAATGTCAAGCAAAATGTCTTTGGGGTGTCCATCCTAGTTGAAGTAATTAACACATAAATGAGTGAAACACATGTTCTCCTCTGACACCCAGTCTCTGTTTCTTTGGCTATACTCAGGCATTTAAATTTATATTTGGATTTCAAGTGGCATGTCTTACATTGGAAAATATGCTTGTCAAAGAAACGTCAAGCATTGAATATCTATGAAAATAGAATATTCCCTTTATCCTAAAGATGGAAACTAAAATCAGATGGATATAGAGTTATCGTCATTTGTGGCTATAAATGAGAATAGATCCATCAAATCCTGAAAGACTTACTCATTTCATCGTGGTTATGCTTCTATATAAGCAGCGTCAAAATGTCAGTGGCCAGCTCCATTTGTAACCCCCAACCAGATTTAAATACAGATTAAGATTATGGAAGGATGATGCAAATTGATGGATCTCAGCTGTGAATTGATTTCTGCCTCTTGTCTTTTTAAAAATTCTACTCCTGAAAACATTATTATTATATAAATTACTTCTGAAGAGACCTTCTGTTTTTGAAAGAAAATAATTTATTGAGCTTGATTCTCCAATTTAAAGATCATCTTACAGTTATCTGTGTTTACAATTGGAGTGAAGATGGAGAATTGGGAAATTGGGAGGAGAGACTCTTAGGGTCCATGACAGTTGATAGTGAAGAGTTTGGGAGAATTACAGAGACAAGTTCCCCAGAATGGTTTTTCAGGATTGTTAGTGATGGATAGGATAATTGTGTAGACTGATTGTATTCTTTTCCTAAGTAAAGAGGTGACATTTTTTGATGCCATGAATATGAGTAATTTACTGTACTTTTAAGTAAATGGAAAGCTACATCTCGTATAAAAAAAAAAAAAAAACCTTGACAAATGATTAGGAGTTGAACACATTTTCTACCAAAACAAAAACGTTCTCTTGCATGGGAAAAAAAAAAAAATCCCTGGTGGGTGTTTTGAATCCCACCTAAAAATAATAAGATGAAGAGAAAATTGAATACTGTAAGAGACTAACGACATGTGTGGTGTAGTTTAACATTTGGTTCTTTTGAGAGGCAAATTTAGTGTTCTGAAGCCTTCAGATCTCATATGGCCATCTGATAGCTAGGGATATGCTGTGTGGGGGTGTCTCGTTAAGACTGTTAGAGAAGGAACTGCCACTTCATTTCCAAATCTTTCTATTTGTGAGATGAGATTTTTTTCTTTCTTTCCCCCCGCCCTCTCTCTCCTAAGGAAGAGAAGACAGATATTTAATCTTTTTTTTTTTTTTTAACTAGTCAAATTTCATTTTGAAATATTTTTCTAGAATGTGGGCTTTTCATGGTGTGGTCTTATCTGGAGAGTCTCATTATAGATTCTGAATGTATAAGTGTCTATGCTCAGGGGAGAAATGTTTGACCCTTCTCACTCTTAGTAATGCACCACACAAAACCACATGATCAGAATTAGTATGTCAAGCACATGAAGAGGTGCTCAATGAATTGAGCCACTGGGGAGATTCGAACATCACAGTGAGATGTCACCACTATATACCCACTGCCTACCAGTGAGGCTCAGATTTAAAAAACTGTCCATATGAAGTATTTGATAAGGATGTAGAATTCACATACATTCCTGGTGAGAGTTCAAAAATTACAGCCGATTTGGAAAAACACTTGTCAACTTCTAATAAAGTCAACCACACACTTACCACGTGATCCACTCTAAAGAATTCACTCAAGATATCATAAAATATTTGTTCATACAAAGACTTGTGCTTACATATCCAGAGCTATTTTATTTCCATTATTCAAAACTAAAACAACCCAAATGCCCATCAACTGTGGTGCTTTGTACAGTGGAACACTACTCAAAAATAAAAATGAATGAACTATGGACACAACAACAACAACATGGGTAAATCTCATGTATATTATTACAGGTGAAAGAAACCAGACTCCAAAGGCTACATACTGTATGCTTCAATTTACATGAAATTCTAGAAAAGGTAAAACAATGGTGCTCAGTAGAGGTTTCCTATGGGGATAGAGAGTAGAAATGTGGAGACAACTGCAAAGAAACGGGAACACTTTTTTTTGGTAATGATAATTTTCTGTGTCTTGATTGTAGCGGTGGTTATATGATGGTTCACAATTGTTAAAATTGACCTGTGTACTCTTAAAATCTGTGAACTTTATTTTATGTAAAAAAGCTCAGTTATGTGCTTTAACAAAAAGAATTAGTCAGTCAACATGCATTTGTGGAGAGGCTTACCTTGCCAGCTTTGCTAGGTGCACGGGATGGATGATGGGAGTTTTGTCAGAATTATGCCTGAAACATCTGAAATGAAGCCAAAATAAGCATTTCTTCCTATTAAGTTGTTTATCTTAGGTATCTTGTCATGGCTCTGGGGAGCTGACTAATGCATGGTCTTACAGAGGGAAAAAGACTTTTCTTCGTTGTCCATTGGAGAAAACAAGACCATATCTTAAAACCTCACCTATTTATAAATTAATTTAACTGAAACATTTAGAGACCCCATTACAGCCTGGCACTAATCTAGCCATAAAGTGATTCCTGAAGATATAGTTGGGGGTCAACAAATACAGAATTAAATTGAAAATTTGGATGTTCCGTGGAAATAATACACAAGAATTTCCAGAGAATTCCCTGGCTATGTCAGGTTCAAATCACTGGGTTTGAGATGTTTGTGATCATGAGAAAACACTCACCGAACTCTTGATTACATTTCACTCTCGAGGCAGAGGAATGAAATTCTCCCCTGATTGCATTTCTCTGACCTTGGAACACCATGAGCCCTCTTTGTAGGAGAGCCCCTCTGATTAGTGGGGACGAGGTAGAGGTATTTTCACTCTCTGCATACTCTTAGGACTTTATGGTTGATTTTCAATGTGGTTATGTAATCCCCATGCAAATGCCATCTGCCATGTTTGGCACTTGCAATAAAATATTTGAGATATTTTATTCATTTTGCTTGAAAAACAGATTTTTGAGAAATCAGATCTCCCCCTTCCTGAGAACACAGCTCTGTAGAGGGTTCTTTCATGCATGACTATGATTTCTATTTTTAACCATGGCTTGGGCTGTAAGCTTGATTTAAAACTTTTAAATTTTTGTTTGCCATTTTGAAACCTAAGTTTAAAAATCAAGTTTAAAGTTTGCCTGATCTTTGTTTTCTCTTTAGTGTGAATTTGTACTGTTCTTTTTAAAGGTAGTCTGAAATTTTAGAATGACATAATTGAGACTAATTTCCAGGTTTGGATGATTAAAATCTTACAAAAAAAAAAGTTGTGGGGGTGGGGCAGAGCTCTCACCCTGAGTAAAGAGGAGACTATTTTTCTCTAACATAGCTGGTCATAAGAAGGTAGCTTAAAATAAAGCTATACATACAAATTATTGACCCAATTAATCAGTTGCTGTTTGACTCTACATGTATCCTAATTTCTTCCTCATATTCCTGGGTTATTTGAAAGGGAAGAAATAATAAATGATATTATTTCTTGAATATTTTGGAGAACCCATCTGTTACAGTTTAAACATGATATAGTCCCCTAAAAGTTCCCGTGTTAGATAATGCAAGAATTTCAGAGGTGAGATGATTGGGTTGTGAGAACCTTAACTTAATCAGTGGATTGATCCGCTGATATGAACTAACTGGGTGGTGGCTGCAGGCAGGTGGGGTGTGGCTGGAGGGGGTGGACTGGGGAAGTGACTTGGGGGTTTATATTTTGGCCCTGAGAAGTGGAGCTCTCTCTGCTTCCTTGTTGCCATGTTCTGAGTTGCTTTTCTCCTTTACACCCTCCTACCATGATATTCTGCTTCACCTGGGCCCAGAGCTATGAGTTAGCCATCCACGGACGGAACCTCTGAAACTGTGAGACAAACCTTTCCTCCTCTTAAAAAAAAAAAAAAAACTGACTAAAACATCATCAGTTCAGAAGCAGAAGGAAGAATTGAAAAATTATATTCAGGAGTTTGATCCAGAAAGCTCTCAGGTCAGGCTGCCCTCTCCACATGGTGGATTCCTTAAATAAAAACAGCGATTTCTTTTACATTCTCCAGAAAATTGTGTTTCCCTTTCTCTCCTAATAATTGTTATCTTACTAATCAGGACTATTATTAGTTTTAATGTCTAAGAAGAATTCTATTAAAACTTTTAAGTAGCTTCGGGAGGACTAGGAAATTGTCAGTGTAAAATAGTTCAGATAGCTTGCCTTTTACCTATTCTTGGCCAATGGGAGGGTTTTTAAATTTTTTTTTTTATCATGGCATTTACCAAATATACAGAAAAATTGAAAGAATCATGTGGTGAATAGCCATGTGTTTATGTATGAGTGTCTATTGCTGTTATAAATAATTACAAATTTGGGGGCTTCAAAGAAGAGAAATGTATCATCTTATAATTCTGTAGAGGTCAGATACTAGCAAAGTGTGTTCCTACTGGAGGTTTTAGGGGAAATATTCCTTCATTTTCTAGCTTCTACAGTTGTACACACTACCTGGCAATGCCTGCTTTTCTACGATCTCTTCTTCCTTGGTCATATGTCCTTTTGTCCCTCTGGCCTTCTTGTTTCATCTTTTAAGGACCCTGTGATTACACTGGGCCAACCCTGATAATCCAGGCAAATCTTCCCATCTCAAGATTCTTAACCACTCTGAAAAACCCCTTTTGTCATATAAAGTGACATATATTTAGCTTACCATAAATTACCACTTTTATTTCAAAATCAGCATTTTTTTCTTCATCACATAGCTATAGATCTATGTATCTGTCTTTTTTGGATACATTTCAAAATAAGTTAAACACACCAGTACATGTCCCCCTCTATACCTCAATATGTCTAAAGCTCTATTGTCCATCTATTATCTCATTAATGAGGGTGTAATAATTGTTTATAGTTTATTATTTTTGAGGTAAATTTATCCATTATTGAGTGCACAAAACTTAAGCATGCCATCTAATGAGTTTTGATAAATGCATATACCTATGGAATAAAAACCCCAGGGTAACATAACTCTATCTCCATATGGCTTTCCAGAGTAGTTATACCAACTTATAGTCCCATCAGCAATGTATGGGTGTATCTTTATCCCCACATCCTCGCCAACATTAATTATTACTAATATTCTTGATAATTGCTATTTTGGAGTGAGAGGAAGTCTTAGAGTAGTTTTAATTTTCATTTCTCTAATTGGTAGTGATGTTGAACATTTTAAAAATATATTGGTTGACCATTTATCTTTCTTCTTCTGTGAAGTGTCTCTTGAGTTCCTTTGCCCATTTATTGATTGGGTTATTTATTTATTTTTTTGGTGTTAAGTTTTTTGAGTTCTTTGTATATCCCAGAGATTGAAGCTCTTTCTGAGGTGTGTGTGGCAAAGATTTTCTCCTATTCTGTAGGCTCCCTCTTTATGTTCTTGATTGTTTATTTAGCTGTAAAGAAGCTTTTTTAGTTTGATTCTATCCCATTTGTTGATTCTTGATTTTACTACTTGTGCTTTAGGAGTCTTATTGAGGAATTCAGTTCTAAGCTGACATGATGGAGATTGGGGCCTACTTTTTCTTCCAGTAGGCATAGGGTCTCTGGTCCAATGTCTAGGTCTTTGATTCACTTTGAGTTTTGTGCAGGGTGAGAGATAAAGGTCTAATTTCATTTTACTACATATGAATTTTCAATTTTCCCAGGACCATTTGTTGAAGAGGCTATCTTTTCTCCAATGTGTGTTTATGGCACCTTTGTCTAGTAGGAGATAAATGTATTTATGTGGGTTTTTCTCTGTCTTCTATTCTTTACCATTGGTTTATATGTCTGTTTTGGTGCCAATACCATACCATAGACCATTTTGTAACTCTAGCTCTGTAGTATAATTTAAGATGCGGTGTTGTGATGCCTCCTTCTTCACTTTTCATGCTAAGGATTGCTTTGGCTATTCTGTGCCTCTTATTTTTCCAAATAATTTCCATGACTACTTTTTCTATTTCTATGATGAACATCATCAGAACCTTAACAGGAATTGCCTTGAATCTGAATAGTGCTTTTGGTAGTGTGGCCATTTTGACAATATTAATTCTGCCTATCCAAGAACATGGGAGATCCTTCCATCTTCTGAGGTCTTTTAAAATGTCTTTCTTTAGTGTTCTGTAGTTTTCATCATAGAATTATTTAACCT
The DNA here is from genome assembly GCF_052094955.1 of Ictidomys tridecemlineatus. NCBI lineage: Eukaryota > Metazoa > Chordata > Mammalia > Rodentia > Sciuridae > Ictidomys > Ictidomys tridecemlineatus. The sequence continues at coordinate 181,785,271 of NC_135483.1, forward strand.
CTTTTGTTAGATTTATTCCCAAATATTTTGTTTTCTTTGAGGCTATTGTGAATGGGATAGTTTTCCTAATTTCTCTTTTAGTTGATTCATCACTGATGTATAGGAATGCAATTGATTTATGGGTGTTATTTTTATACTCCCCTACTTTGCTGAATTTGTTTGAGTTCCTGAAATTTTCTAGTGGAGTTTTTTTGGTTTTTTTTGTCTTCTTAGTATAGAATCATATCATCAGCAGACAGAGATAGTTTAAGTACTTCTTTTCCTGTTTGTATCTGTTTAATTTGTTTCTTTTGTCTAATTGCTCTGACTAGAGTTTCCAGGACTATGTTTAATAGGAGTGGTTAAAAAAAAGGGCATCCCTTACTTGTTCTAGTTTTTAGAAGGAATGTTTTTAGAATGATGTTGGACTTGGGCTTATTTTTCATAACTTTGTAATGTTGAGGTATGTTCTATTATCCCTAGTTTGTCTAGTATTTTGAACATGATTGGATGCTGTATTTTGTCAAATGCTTTTTCTGCATCTATTGAGATGGTCATGTGGTTTCTGTCTTTATTGATGTGATAAATTACATTTATTGATTTCTGTATAATGAACCAATCTTGCATCCCTGGAATTAACCCCAGTTGGTGATGGTGCACTATCATTTAATATGTTTTTTTGTATGCAATTTTTCCAGTACTTTTTAAAAAAGATTTCTCATCTATGTTCATCAGGGATATTGGTCTGAAGTTTTCTTGATGTGTCTTTGTCTGGTTTTGGTATTAGGGTGATACTAGCTTCATAAAATGAGTTTGGAAGGATTCCCTCCTTTTCTGTTTCATAGAATTATTTGAGGAGGATTGGTGTTAGTTCTTCTACGAAGGTCTGGTATAACTCAGCTGAGAATCTGTCTGATTCTGGGCTTTTCTTTCTTGGTAGGCTTTTGATGGCATCTTAAATTTCATTGCTTGAAATTAATCTGTTTGAATTTTCTATGTCCTCCTGATTCAATTTAGGTAGGTCACATCATGTCTCTAAAAATTTGTCAGTATCTTCAAGATTTTCTATTTTATCGGAGTATAAATTTTCAAAATAGACTCTGTTTATTGACAGTATTTCAGTAGTGTCTGTTGTGATATTTTCCTTTTCATTGCAAATTTTAGTAATTTGAAATTTCTCTCTTTGTTAGCTTGAGTAAGAGTGTATCAATTTTATTGATTTTTTTTTAAAGAACCAACTTTTTGTACTGTCAATTTTTTGGATTTTTTTTGTCTCAATTTTCACTGTGCTAAAGAGCTCTGTTATCAATTATTTCCTGTCTTCTACTGCTTTTGGTGTTGATTTGTTCTTTTTCTAGGTCTTTGTAATGTTAGGTTATTTATTTGTTGACTTTCTATTCTTTTAATGAATGAGCTCAATGTGATGAACTTTCCTCTTAGCACTGCCTTCGTAGAGTCCCAGAGGTTTTGATATGTTGTATTACTATTCTCATTTACCTCTAAGTATTTTTTTCATACCCGATTTCTTCTGGTATCCATTCATCATTCAATAGTGTATTATTTAGTCTCTAGGTTATTAGTGCTTCTACTTTTAATTTTTCATTTATTTCTAATTTTATTCCATTATAATCTGATAGGATGCAGGGTATTATCTCTATTTTTTTTTTTTGTATTTTCTAAGAGTTGCTTTTTTGTATTTCCTAAAATGTGGCTATTTTAGAGAAGGATCTATTTTCTGCTGAGAAGAAAGTGTATTCACTCATTGATAGATGAAATAGTCTACATATGTATTAAGTTTAAATTATTAATTGTGTTTTTTAGTTCTATAGATTCTTTATTTAGTTTTGTCTTATTAATTCCCTTAAGCAGTATGAAATGTCCTTCTTTGTCCCTTTTGACTAACTTTGGCTTGAAGTCCCCTTGATCTGAGGATAAGAAACCCCTGCTTGTTTATGAGATCCATGTGAATTATATGTTTTCCCACATACTTTAGTATATGGATATCTTTGCGTATGAGGTGAGTCTCTTTTTGGGTATTATTTTTTAATCCAATATGCCAGTCTATGTCTTTTGATTGATGAATTTAGGCCATTTACATTCAATGTTATTATTGAGATATGATTTGTATTCCCTGTCATTTTGATTTATTTCTGGTTTTTAATTTGAATTAGTTTCCCCATTTATTTACTTTTATTTTAGGATAGTTTCTTCCTTTTCTGTTTTTCACTTTTATTTTTCATTTCTTCTTAATGAAATATCTTATTGAATATGTTCTTAGTGCAGGCTTTCTAGTTGTGAATACTAACTTTCGTTCATCATGAAAGGTTTTTATTTCATCATCAATTTTGAATCTAAATTTTGCTGGGTATATTATTCTTGGCTGGTGTTTACTTTCTTTCAGAGCTTAGTATATATTATTCTAAGAACTCCTAGTTTTGAGGGTCTGGGTTGAGGGATTAGCTGAGGTCTAGATTGATTTACCTCTAAATATTACCCATTGTCTTTCTCTGACAGTCTTTAAAATTCTATTCTTATTCTGAATGTTGGACATTTTCATAATAATGTGCCTTGGTATGGGGCTGTTGTAATTTTGTATATTTGGTGTCCTGTAAGCTTCCTCCTGTATTTGATTTTCCATTTCATTTTTTAGGTTTGGGAAATTTTCTGATGTTATTTCATTGAAAAGATTGTTATTCCTTTTGTTTGTATGTCTGAATATTATCCTATCCCAATAAATCTTAAATTTGATCTTTTCATGTTAACTCATATTTCTTGGAAGTTCTGTTTATGGTTTCTTAACATCTTTTCTCTATAGTCAACTTTTTTTTTTGGTATGTGGACATGATACCTCTATTTATTTATTTATTTTTATGTGATGCTGAGGATCAAACCTAATGCCTCACATGTGCTAGGCATGCACTCTACCGTGGAGACACAACCCCAGCCCCATCAACTTTGTTTTCAAGATTATATTTTTTTTGTCTTCATTGCCTGAAACTCTTTCTTCCATTTGATCTAATCTATTGGATGCTTTCAATTGAAGTTTTAATTTGATTTATTTATTCATTTATTTTGAGGATATCACACACTATATCATCCTTTACTTCAAGATAAGTTTGACTAATATATTCTAAACTCCTTCTCTGACTTTCTTCCACTGTGGTGTCGATGGATTCTGTTATTAGAGTATCTTGGTTTGTTTGGGGTGATTTGTTCCCTTGCAGTTTCATGTTGGTTGTGTGTCTGCTCATCTAACAGCATGGTTCTGACACAGTAGAATTTCTACCATGGGGACTTAGAGAGTCCCTGAAGGTTTTTAATACCTCACTGTTTAGGGGGAGGCAAGTAATAACAACAACCAAAGTGAATAATATACAGCATTCAACAAAATAGTTCTTACTATGATATCTACAATGTTAATTATCTCAATAAACAAATGACATGATCAGTTATTGCCTACAATAAGAACAAGTTTGCCAAAGCATTTACAGTTTCATATGGTGTACAGGGAGAGAACAGAAGTGATACAGTATGTGGTGATTATGAAGGAGGAAGAGAGAAGGTATAAGTAAAAAAAAAAGTTAAAGGAAGAGTGAAAGAGAGAACAGTAGAGATTGTCCATTAGTGGAAGAAAAAAGAGAAAGAGGATCAAGGGAGACAGATAGGCAAGAGTAAAGTATGTGTGTAGTAAAAATTTTTAAAAAATTAAAAAAATACAAAACAAAACTAAAATGTACTAATCAAACATCCTTAAGAAAACTAATCCATTAAAAATAATCAGTTTTAAAAATGCTAAAAATGAAAAAAAATATCAATATGTATAAATGTCCTTAAACATTAAGGTCATAATGAAACAGGGAAAAGAATAATGAAAAAGGGGGGAAAAAAAGAAAAAATGAAGGAAAAAAATTTTGATGAAAAATCAAAGAATTCTTTCTCTGTGAGTTCAAAAGATTCTCAGCTTCTCTTTTCAGCAATTTTAGGTGGGGTCATCTGGAGTGTGCTGCTCCACACTGTGGATTGCTGCAGTGATAGAGGTAATCCCATAGGCAAAATTCCTGGAAGCAGAGTTCAGGCTTTGGTGGGCTCTGGATCCTCCATGAATGCCATTTGGTCTGGAGATTTAAAATCAGCACATTGCCAGGGCCAGTAATTGCTGGTCTACACTGGAAGACTGTACCCCAGAGATCTTCCCTGTGTTCCACTCATGTGGTGGTGGAGCCAATTCTTAGTTCCCTATGTCACCTGTGACCCCCACATTTTCTGGTCTTGGGTTCAGTATCCAAATAATCTCTCCCACCTCTGGCCTTACAAATTCTTGTCCAGATGTGTCTCTCCCAGCTGGTCTTGCCAGCAGGTAGATTAGAAGGTGAGGGGTAAAGCCAGGTGGTTTTCCATAACCAGTTGTCTGCTATGTAAACTGTCATTTGATCACACTGTGTGTCATACAGTGTGTAGTTTTCTGGACCTGTATTTTGGGCCAAACTCAGCCAAATCCCTCAGCTGCCAGCCCCTGTGCCACAGCTGCAAAATAGTTCCTTCCTCTGTCCTCCACATGCAGCCTGGAGAGATGGTGACTTCTTTCATGCAAAAGGATATTGTGTAGAGCACCTTTCAAGTTTGTCCAGCAATGTTCTTTACCTCTAAATGCTCAGTACCCATACATGTCTCAGGCCTCCTAAAAATGTGGCTTCCTTTAATTCCCTTATCCCCCTACTTTGCTGTGGAGGGACCACTCTGGCTGATACTTTTGTGGTAGCAGCTGTGCTACTGGGGATTTCTTCCTTATTTTACTACATCCACCACCCTGAGTTCCTGGTCTGCTTTGAATGTCCAGTTTTAAATTCCAGTTAAGCTCCCCCTCACCATTTTTGTTTTTTTGGTTCACCCATCTTGCTGAGTAGTTGCCAGTCTGCTTTCTTGGTTTCATGCCACAGAGCAGCCAGAAAAGCAACATCCTCTATTCTGCCATCTTGAAAACCCCTGAGATTACAATATATATCCTTAACTTTCCATAGTATATTTACATAGACTTAAACTTGTGCTTTTTGCAAGTTTAAGAACCTTGCAGCCTTTTGGTCCATTTACCCTCACCCTCCATTCTTTATTCTATAGTTGTCATATGTATTATGTTTGCATTATAAACCCACAACAAATAGAATGTGGTAATTTTTTCTATAGATGGTTGCATGTATATCAAACAGGACGTTTTTTTTTCTTAAATGTTTACCACTTATATACTATTAATTCCTTCCTAAAGATTCAAGTTTCAACTTAGTGTCACTTCTATTCAATCTGAACAACTTCCTTAAACATTTCTTGTGGTTCAGGACTGATGGCAATGGATTCTCTTAGTTTTCATGTGTCAAAAATGTTTTCTTCCTTCTTGCAGGGTATTTTTTGTTACAGAGAATTTTGAGTAGACATAGTTTTCTTTCTACATTTTTAAAGATGTTGTTTCATTGTCTTTTGGCATCTAGTGTTTCCCATCAGAAGTCAATGGTCATTCATATCAACATTCCCCTGTATGTAATGTGTTTCTTTTCTCTGATTATAGTCAACAGTTTTTTTGGAGGCTTTGGTTTCAGCCATTTGACTCTAACATGCCTACCTGTATTTTTCTCTATTCTTATCCCCCTTGGGATTACTGGGATTCTTGCATCTATAAATTTAATAACGTCTTTCAAATTTGAAAATTTCTTTGTTACTGTTTTAAATGTTTTTTCCTACTTCGTTTTCTCTTTACTCTCCTTCTAGAACACCAATGACATATATGTTCAAGTCTTTTGATACTGTCCCTTTTTAAATTTAACCTTTCATACTGTGTTTTGCAGGTTAGGTTATTTCTATTGACTTTTATTTCATTGCTTTTTTATCCTATTATTCCCAGTCTTCAGTTAAACCCATCCCATGAATATTTAATTTCAGATGTCTATTTTTCAGTACTAGAATTCAAATTTGTTTTTGTATAATTTCTTCCCCCCCTACTGACATTATTCCTATTTATTCCTTCGTTACTAGCTATTTTTTCTATTTCATCCTTGAGCATAGTTATGGAAACTCCTTTAAAATCCATATCTGATAATTATAAAATCTGGATTATGTTGGGATCAGTCACTATTGACAACCTTGTCTTTGAGTTTAGGTCACGTTTTTCTACATCATGGTATGGTTAATAGTTTTGGATTGTGTTCTGTACCCATATTGTAAATAATCTCTAGTAGAGGCTCAGATTCTGTTATGTTCTTCTGAAGAGTATTGAACTCTCTGTTTTAGCAACATTGGCTGGACTCAGACTCCAAACTCTCCTCTAAGGCAGGCAGAAAAGTGGAAATATCTGTTCAGTTCTTGTAGCCTTAGTTGTGTTGCTTGGAGTCTGCTCTAACATGAATTTTGTGGGTGAGCTGGAGATTCAGAGAGTTTATGTGAAAAATTTTGAGCGCTCTCTTTTTGGCCATCTCTTTTCCAGGATTTTCCCTATCACTTTCCAGCTACTTTGGTTGCCTCAAAATCTGTTATTCATTCTTTAAGCTAGTAGACTGCCAAATTTTTATCCCAATTTTAGCTGCCTGGCCTAGAAACCTGTGGTCAGAAGCTAAAAATCTATGATAAAAGCACTTAGTGCTTATCTAAGTAAGGACTTTTTCTACTCGTCTCCATTTCTCACTGCTTTGGTTGCTTTTGAAGGCCTTATGGTTAATTTTTATATTTTGTCAAGAGTTTAGAGTCGTTATCTACGAGAAGATTAGTCTGGTAAGAGTTCTTCCTCTGTTCCCATGGGGTGGTGATTTAAGATTAAGAGTCTTTCAGTACCAGGTCGGGAGGGTATAGGCCTGACGGTTAACTTGGTGAAGCATCAGGAAATCAGTTTGGCAAGTGAGCAGAGAAATGTCAAACATGAATGCTTATTATTTCAGTTTCCTCTCCCACCAGGACAACATAACTACGGGACAACATGTCTCTCTCTCCCTCTACCTTCTACTCCTTCTCTACATCTCCTTATCCATTTCCTCCTTCTCTTGCCCCAGTATTATGTCACCTTCCTCATTCTCAGACCCCAAGCTTAGCAGAACTAATATCGATGCTCTTATCCAAGGACGTTAAGACCAAACAAACATTTGTAGGCTACTGAAGGAAAGTAACCATCACCTGTGCAATTTTATATTCTGAGCATTTCGAAGTCAGCTTCTGGATGAGGGATGCCCATATTTTTAACATAAAATTTCTAACTTTTAGCCCCATGGCAGGGGTTGATTGTGAATTCCATCCCTTCTTTCTACCAGCAACTCCCGAGAGGCCCTCTCTGCTAGGGCCTAAGGCTATGATAGCTAGAATTGGTTGCTAACTGGAGGAATAAATTACTTTTCAGTTCTCTTTTCCAAGAAAAGTTCTGTGCCTCTGTCTACTTCTCTGCCTATGGTGCAACTGACTAGACCATTTTCAGCTCAATTAGGTTTTCTTGTTTTACTAACAGTGGCGTACAGAACTATCAGGCGAGTTTGGGATGGTCCGTGCTGCGATTTCAGCCAACAAAATCACCCCAGCCTCTCAGCAGACAGCCAGCCCATCTGCCACAATGAGAGAAAATTGACTACAGACAACCATTTAGGCTGAATGGGGAGATCCGATCTTAACTCCTATTAGATTCAGAACCTCTTCTAGGAAAGAATGACTCAACATTTTGCAACTGAAAAATTGAGAGAAGAAGGAAACCCAAACATTTAAAAAATCTTCTTCCTTCTTATTATTTTAGAATGCAGAGTTGGAAGCTTCTCCTACCTTCAATCTTCTCTCATTTACTCATCTACTCTGGCATATACTTTGGAAGCAGGTTTGGTGGACTGTGAGAAAACCCAGTTCTGCAAAACACCTACCTCACAAAATAGCTACATTCATGGTTTAGTGTTCACAGCACTAAAGGGTTATTTGTTTTATAAAAAGGTTCTCTGATGTATTCCCTAAAAATGCCAAATTCCCTTAGTGCCTTTAAAATGAGAATCACATTACAAAAATCCTATTTAACAGAACGTTCCAGGAACATACAAGGTATGATTGTAAAAGATTATGGCTGATTTTTAAGAAAAACTCCAGAACTTATAAATTCAAAGGAGCGGTGTTCCCTTCAAAGTCATGGCTGCATGGGTCTTCACACTTACCTCATCCCCAACGCGGATGGTCTCCCTCCCAGTGTCACTGGAGGCTTAAATGAGATAACCAAGGAGAGAGTGCAGGGCACTAGTGCTCAGGACATACTAGTTTCCGTCTCAGATTCCAGGGAGGCCACAATGACTCACATCATTCACCACTAGAACTTCCATCTGAAAACTGTGCTCTGAGCCTCAGTGATGATTTATCTTTGGTCTCTGGGGTCAATTCATCGTCAAGCATGGAGAATAAGGTGGCTGAAGGAGAGTGTGTGCCACATGCAATCTGATTTGTTTGTTTTTAGGGGCCTTTTCAATTACTGATCTCACAGGACCGGTTGTGTCTGCACGTACACTTGTGTGCATAGTAGTTTGTTTTTATGAGCCCTTTATGTTATTGATATCACTGGAAGGATGTCTGTGTGTGTGTTTGTGTGTGTGTGTGTGTGATGGTTTGCATGTGGTTTGTCTCCACAAAAAATTCATGTTGGGGCTCAATTTCTCAATGTGACTGGCCGTGTTGAAAGGTGCAGCTTACTGGGCATTGTTTGAATTGTGTGGTCTGAGCCCTCATGAGTGGAGTAATGTCTTTCTTGAATTAGTTCCTGTTTTGCCAGGACTGGATTAGTTACAGGAAAACAGGTAGTTGTTATGCAAAGCCATTCCTCCTACTGTCTTGTCATTCTTCAACATGTGCCTGCTTCCCTTTCTAACTTCTGCTGGGAATTGAAGTAGCATTAGGCCATCGTTGGACTTGTCATACTCTTGGATTTCCCAGCTACCAGAGTCATAAGCCAGAATAAACCTCTTTTCTTTACAAATTCCCCAGTCTCAGGTATTTTGTTACAACAAAAAATGGAATAAAATAGCATATACTGTATACACACACACACACACACACATATATATAAAACATAAAGAATACTATGTGATTATTATGTATGATTATATAACTTAGCAGTGAGTGACATAAATGTTAAACAAGTGCTGTGTGTCTGTAGCAGGAAATATAAATTCAAATGCTTACAGCAGTAGATCTCAATGATTCTAATTTGACTGTGGTTTTTATTCTATTCTACTTCTTGTCTCTGTGAACTTGACTGCACTAGGTAGGAATCATACAGTACTTGTTATTCTGGTTTACTTGGTGTAGTGTCCTCAGGGTTCATCCATGCAGTGGCATGAGTCAGAACTTCTTTCTTCTTGAAGACTGAATGTTATTCCACTGCATATATAGAGCACCTTTTGTTTATCTGCTCATTGGCTGATGGATGCTCAAATTGCTCCACCCCTCGGCCATGCCACCAAGAACATGGCTATGTAGACATCCATTCAAAGAACCTGTCTTTAGTTCTCTTGGGCATATTTCCGGGAGTGGAATTGCTGCAGCATATGGCAATTCTATGTTTACGAGCCACCATGTGGAACCTCCTCCATTTTAAATGTTTGCAACTAATTCCAATTTAAAAACAACAACACAGCAATTCTGCTGAGCTAGTTTTGCAGTCTCTAGACTGGTGTGAGGCAATTCCTGGCCTTGAATGATTCTTCAGTCCACAAGTTACTTTTCTCTGGGCCTCAGTTTCCTCTTCTATAAAATGAGGAAATTGGACTGAATCATGATTGGTTCCGTTTTGTTCCAACAGTTCATAATGTTGAAGCCAGTATGATTCTAATTTGACTGTGGTTTTTATTCTTTGAGCCTCAAGATTGGCATTCAGCTCAAATCCCCAAAGCCCACGTGATCCCTGCTGTCGAGATAAGATAGAGAAATCAGATCAGACACATTGTTTGGGTCCAATCTGACACAAGTAGAGTCTAAATCAGCCAAGATAAAGCATGTTTATGCCAGCCACAGAGCAGTGGGTATGCCCTTTTAAGGAAAGAATAATCTATTTTCCAGTCCCAACAAATTTCAACCACATTTGAACTGAAAAGATCACATTTCCAAACTGTAGGTAAAAGACGGCTGTGGTAGTAACCTGATTCTTTGTATGTTTGTGGCAATCTCTTAGCAGGAGATTTTTGTTGGAGTTTTAGGAAGATGTAGGCCCAGTCTTTTGCTTATATTTTTGAGAGCCCTTTACGTTACTGATCTCACAGGACTAAGGTACAGATAGACTGTGGTTCCCCAGAATCCTTTGGGGCCTCCTGCCTCTTGGGCAGTCGCCATGGTTTTTGTACCTAACAGATTTCAGTTTGAACCTCAATACCATCTCAGCAGATAGACGGCTTCTCTAAACTCCTGTTTTTCTTTCCCTTCCCACTTTGAACTTGATTCTGATTTTTTTCTCCATAAAATTCTCACCAAAAGGAAACCAATTTTCATGCTTTCAAAAAAAATGTATCAACCATTTATTTAGCCATGTCAGAGGTTCATGTCATTCATGATTCATGCTGACAAATGTGTTTGGTTTCTGCTGATTAGGGAGGAAGTGATCCCAGGGTGGAGAAGGCATGCGATGTGGGGCCAGGCGGGTCTAGGTTCACCTATGAGCTCTGCCATTTGCTTGCTCCGATTTTCAACAAACGGGGCTTTGGTTGGTCATTTATAAAAGGGAGGCTGTCGCTCATCTGGGGTTGTAATGAAGGCTAAATGAACAACATGCGTGTGTGGAGCTGGAGGAGGGACATGGCATGTAACAAGTATTTAATAAGGGGAAGCCAGTCTTGACAATCTTTAACTCCTTTTCAGGCACTGAGAAGAAATCATGGTGGCTGGGAACAGGTAATCGTGGATTGATTCTGTTACTAATTAACTGTAATCTTGGGAAAGTGGCATACTTACTGGGCATCAAGTTCTACATTTTCTATTTAATAAGTACGAATTAGGTGCCCACTAGTAGGCAGGTCCTGTGGTAGGGGCTGAGCACAGAAAGATAAATGGGTTATGCATGTAGCCCGTACCTCTTGTAGCTTACCAGCTAGTTGAAGAGGACAGGCACCCCAAGGCTGTGCACAGGAGTTAGAAGTGCTCAGGGAGCATCAGGGACCCGTGGTGCAAGGGCGCATTAGCATTTGCCTCAAGTTGCAGTGAGGGGGTGCAGTGAGGGGGCTCTGTGAGCCATCCTTTGATGGCTGTTATCTAATTGGCATTACTTTCTATTCGGGAATGCTTTAACAACCCCTGCAGTGAGGCAGAGGCCCCCTCTGTGAGCATCAGGCAGAACAATAAGGTTTCATACAAAGGGTTATATGTAAACTTCTTGTTGACTGGATCTGATAAGAAAACCACAAGAAGCCCCCAGGGCTTTGTTATTTGCTTTGCAGCAACTTTGCCACCAAAAGTGACCGGCAGGGTGTCTGGTGTTTCAACTCCTGCTTGAATGAAAATCATTCTTTGTTAATCATATTGTAATTGTGAAACACCGTGTTTGAGGAAGAGTTTCAAGGCAGGAATAGCCTTGAGGTCTAGTTCCCTTGTTTTTTAATTTGGAATGAAGGAAATTCTCTCATCTGAATTCCCCTAGAGCCTGCAGGCATTGGCATTCTGAGAAGCCTGCACACAAGAAAACAGATCATATTTTAAAAGGGTCTTCTTTCTCTCACTCCATTTACCTCTGTACCATTCAAGGGAATGTGTGGAATGGGAATCTTCTATTTTTTTTTAATGTCTTAAAAATAACATCAAAACATCAGTCTTCACCATTTCTATTGTCTGGGGGAATTGGCACATGTCTTCAGTGCTGAGTGTTCCCTTCGTGTTGCTTTGCATTGCAAATGAGCTTCACTGGGGAAGACCTAGCAGAGCAGAAGAGGCACCTTTACCATTTGGTTTCCTGCTTTCCAGAGGGATATGGTGATTCCATGAGTCCAGAGTGACCCCTGGGTAAGATGCCTGGGGCCAGTGAGTGGCAGCTTTGGCTCCCTGGCTAATCCTGAGCACCCTGCAGCACCCCCACCCACTGTCCTTGGAAATATGCAGGAAATTAGGATCCAGGACTGGTGTGGGGACAGGAATACCTGTAGGTGTAGGCATGGAAATGACAAGGCAGGTAAGTTTCTAACAGAGATGGAGGAGGGGTATAGACAGGAACATTTACTTTGAAGTCATGTAGAATGGTAGAAACACCAAAGAAACGCATTTATTTCTTGCATCATTTTAAACTTATTTAGTACCAATGTACTATGAAGCCTCTGAATTCTTGCTGCCTGTTCCTTCCCACCCTTGGTCTTAAGAATGTCCCCATTCTAAGCCCTAGCACACTTGAACACCCTCGCAGGGGCTGACCTCCACCTTGGAGGAGTGGCCAGGCCTCAAGGTCCTTGTCACAGCCCTGCTGGGGCAGAAGGGTGGCCCTTAGTCTCCTGCCGTCTCTGTGCATCTCCAGGTTTTGCTTTCACATGCATCCTTTAACGTTCTGTTCCCCTTAGAGTCCTAGCGACTGTCATGTCTGTGCATTAACTGAAGACAAATGCTGAAAAGGCACCTTGCCTGCAGCCTGTGCTCCAGCTCCCCGGCTTCCTCCCAGCCCAGCCTCGGCTTCCTCTGCCTTATGTTATAGTCATTAGCCACCAGTCCCATTCCCCACCCACTGGCTTATCGGCCTCTCAGCACGCCACCAACCCCATCTTTCCCAGTCCGTGTTCTGTGATACTGGATCCTGTCTGTCTCCCCAACTAGACTGGAAGCCTCTTGAGCAGAGGGGCTCTGCTGTGCTGTCCTGTCATCTTGGCACCTCCGACAGAGCTGACCTGCACTTAGTAGGCACTCAGTAAGCGCTGGGGCTGTGTTGGTTGCACATATGGTTCTCATTTTCTAGGAATGTCTGTTTGTTCTGATTATCTGCCAGGCAAGTGTACTCTTGGGTAGAGAAAGGGAAATGGACTAAAAGATGTGGTTCAAGGGGTAGTCAATAGCCTGCTCATAATTACTAGTGAGAATGGAATAAGCATAAACTTTCTTGCATAACTAATCAATATATTAATATATCTCCATTAGTGAGGGTGTATTTTATGTTATTGATATTAAATATCTACCTATTGTGTCAGAAAGGTTTCAGAGTAATTGTTATTGATGGCTAAACCTTGTCGGTTGCTGAACGAAGATTTTTTTAAAAAAATGGATGATGATTGGCTGAGATTTATTTTTCCTGTATTGCTATAAGCCAGAATCTCCATTAAGCTATAAAATATTATGATACACTTGAAGCAATGTAATGTGATCCAAACACACAGTTATAACTCATTTCATTATTAGTCGCATGTGCCAAGACATTAGCATAGCAGTTAACTAGTACTGGGATAAGCTTGGTGCTCAGGAATATTTTTTAACAACGCAATTGCATTAGTGCCCGTTATCGTTTAATTATCCTATGGTTATAAGCACATGCTTAATGATAATTGAGCAATGGAATGGCTGCTGACATGAGTTTTTGAGGCAGAATCTCTAAATACGGAAATCCCATCTAGAGAGCAGTATGATATCTACAACCTCATTAGTAGTTTTCGGTTTGCAAGAGGAGGCTCTAGTTCACTTAATTCTCCTCTGTGGTTGGAAGTAACTGAATTGGAGCTATTTAGGGATCGGTTTCTGGGACAGTCCGAATACTCCGGGCCGTTGTGCTGTTCTTGTATTTCCCTATAGTGTCCTAAAGGTATGAAATCACTTCACCCAGGCAGCTGTTTATATCCAAAAGTTGTTCAGAAATTCAGCTCATCTCATCTGTTATCCAGCTATTTGCTGTAGCCCTTATCACTTCTCCCGATGGAAAGCTGCTATGGGAGACTGCACGAATGGCCAGTTCTCTACCCTTCCCCGTGGCCGCATCTCTTGCAGTGAGACTTTACAGTTCCTGCCATCATGGGGGAGTGATGCTTCCCTGCCCCTCCATTTGGGGTTTGACCATGTGACTTGCACTGGGATGTTAGAGGTCACGTGACTTGCACTTCACTTCCCTGATCTTTTCCTCCTTGTGTTCCAGTTGTGCTAAATTCTGTGTGTGGCCAGCATGCATCCTGCACTCTTGTGCTAGACATTCCCTCGTTGAGCATTATTCTTTCTTATATACCCACATCCACAGTGCCCTGAGGGCTTCATCTTTTTCTGAGCAGTACTGGCTCCTTAGTCAATACTCAGCCCAGAATCCTCTTCGCCCAGAAGCTCCCTGCCCCTCCCACGTTCCCCTTTGTTCTTTAAGCCAGCCCTCTGCTGCTGTGCCTGTCTTGTCTTATAACCACTAGCTTCTTTTTCTATGAGTTCCCTGGAGGACAGGGACATATTCCTCTTTGTATTCCCAGGGCCAAGCACAGTTCCTGATACCTAAGAAGCCAGCCAACCAGTTTTATCCCTTTTTCCTTTTGCTATCACCTGCCTCATTCCCAAACAGAATTTGTGTCATGTTAGGGAAATTGAAAGTGGGATAAAATTAAGTTGACAAAAAATTGGGAAGCAGGTGCAGTGGTGCATAACTGTAGTCTCAGCTCCTCAGGAGGATCACCTAAGCCTAGGAGTTCAAGATGAATCTGAGCCGCTTAGAGAGAGCCTGTCTTAAATAAATAAATAAACAACAGGAAAGAAATCAGAGGACAAAGAGATGAAATTAGGATTCAGGTTGGAACCCCTGGATGCCCAGAGGTGCTGTATAGTTGTATTTAAGGCTCTAATCAAGTTTTGAGCTTCCAGGTAGCCAAAGTAAAGATGAAAAGAGGAATGGGTATAATAATGTTCAGTTTAGATAATTCACAAAAGGAGATGTGTGACTGACCGATAGGACTAATCATGTGAAGCATTTTTCAATGTGCCTAAGAAAATGCAAATCAAAATTGTGATGAGATATCACATTATACCCACCAGATTTGATTAAAAACAAATAGTACTAAGTGCTATCGAGTAGGTAACTGTTATCCTGCTAGTAAAAGAATCAAAAAGTTAGGCAGTCTCACATAAAATTGAACATATACTAATCTTGTGACTGAGTAATTCCACCAAGTATTTAGCTAAGAATGTATAAGTCACAAATAAGTTACTTATACATGAATGGCAGCAGAAATTTTATTCATACTAGCTAAGAACTGGAAACAATTGTCAGTGTGTGAATCGATAAACAACCTTGGTATATTCAGCTAATGGAATACAACTACTCAACAATAACAATGAACAAATGCGGATGCATGCAGAAAACGTGGATACACTTCACAGACATTATTTGAGAGGTAGAAGCTGGACGAAAGCAATATGTACTGTGTGATTGCACATATATAAAATCCTAGGACAGGGAAATTTCATCTTTAATGAGAGAAATAAGACCAGTAGTTGCCTGGGATGGGTGTAGGGTATGGAAAATTTATTGCAAAGGGGCATTAGAGAATTTTCTGGTGCTATGGTAGTTTTAAGTGAGGAATCGGCAAAGTTTTTCTGTAAAGGGTCAGGGAGTACATATTTTAGGTCTGGCTTACAATTTCTCAATTCTGTCACTGTAGCAGAAAAGCAGCCACAGACTATATGCAAATGAATAAGCATGGCTCTATTCCAATAAAATTTATCTATGCACATTGAAATATGAATTTTGTATGTACTTCATAAGCAATTAAATATTATTTAAATTTTTCCCAACCATATGGAAAATATAAAAACTATTCTTCATTTGCCAGCCACATGAAAACAATCACTGCCAATTCCTGTCCTAAATCTCAACTGGGGTATTGGTTACCTGGGCATATCTAATCTGTAAAACTCATTACTTTAAATCTACACTCTACATTCTAAATCTTTTGTTTATTTTACACATTATTTAAAGCATAATGCAAATTTTATTTAAGAAAAGATTCACAGTTTCCATAAGATAAAAATATGTGTCTGTCAATCATTTGAAACCCATCTTTTCAGGATAGAAATTTTTTCTCTGGGTTTAAATGAGGTCAGGGTGAGGTGGCTCTATGAGGCTGCTGATGGCTGACTCTTGCCTGCAGACAGGTTTTGCTTGGGCTACAGACGGTTAGAAAGATATATTTGGAATTGACTAACCCTCACCAGGCAACCCTCTGGTTCCACAGAATTCCTATTATCTTTCCATCCTCTGATATTGACCTTACACTATTCTTATTTTTAAATTGTTTCTACAAGCAGTATATATTTGGACTCTTTACTCTTTTTTATTTGTTTGTGGTGTTAATTAGTTTTTAGCAACTGCTAATAGATTGAATGTGTCTCCCAAACCTTCATGTGTTGGAGACTTACCCCATATTTATGTTAATGATATTTGGAGGTGAAGCCTTTGGGGTCAGATAAGGTCATGAGGGTGAGGCCCCCATAACAATATTAGTGACTTTATAAGAAGAGGAAGAAAGACCTGAGCTAGCATTCTTGCTCTGTCTTACCATGTTATGTCTCTGCCATGTCATAACACAGCGAAAAGGCACTCACTAGATACTAGTACCTTAGTTGGACTTCCAAGCCTCCAGAACTGTGAGCCAAATAAATTCCTATGCTTTATCTGATTTCAAGTATTTATCAGAGCAACAGAAAACAGATTAAGACAGTATCTTTGAATTACTTGTGGACCAAGTTGTCAAGTTGATATGATTTTTAAGGGTTATATTTTATTACATAGTCCTATAATCATGATTGATTTACTCAATATCCTATATTTTGATTGTCAATAATTATTGCAGAATGTTGTTTTCATAGTTTCGTCTTTTCCAAGTAAATATTCTTTTTTCCCATTTCATTATGTTAACTGAAACAAATCAGGCATAGAAAGACAAACATTGTTCACTTTTATGTGTGGATGCTAAAAAACTCTATTTGAATGTAGAAGAGTGATTACTAGAGGCTGAGAAGGATATGGGGGGGCTGTTAAATGGCTACCCACGTGAGATTTGATAAGTAGTAAGTTTTAGCATTCTATGGTAGGGTGACTGTGGTCCACAGCAGCCTATTATGTGTTTCATGACTGACTAGAGGAGAGGAACTCAAAGGGTCCACATACTAAGTCATGAAAAGGAGACGGAAATGTCAATTACCTGGGTTTGATCAGTATATAGTGCATACATGTAACAAATAGATTTAAGCTCTTCAAAAACATACATTTGCCTATATTTCTTTAGTTGTTAAAATCCAGTCACACTGGTATCTTTGAATTACTTCTAAATCAGATTTGAAATTTACTGTAAGTTTAGGTTCTTCTTCCTCTCTTCCCCAATTTTGCTTATATTATTTTCATTTTAAATCCTGATGATAGTAATGTGATGCATTTTTTTACATTGTATGATTTTTCAATTAAGAATAAATTTTGATATTTGCAGTTGAATTTATAGTCAAATTTACAACCATGATTGTTTTTGTATGTACACTAGTCCTTTTACATCTGGATTTCTTCATTTTAAAATATCCATTTTGTTGAATCATTTGGTGGATGGAATTACTTCCAGTGACTTTCTTTGAATGGAAAGACAGATGAGGAATATACATTTTTAGCCTTTGTATATCTGAGAATCATTTTGTATTGTGTTTATACATAGAACACACATGGGTTTCTGTTTTAAGCTGTGGATCCTACTTAATTATATTTCTGGCAATTAGTGTTATATAAGAGAAGTCTGAGTATGACCCAATTATTTTTCCTTTCTTAGGTAGTCTATTGTTTCTTATTTGAATGTTCAAATAATGTTTTATTTATTCAGGTATTTTAAGGAGTCACAAAAATTAATATAGGTGAACTGTCCCTTTTTATTGAATTTTTTTTTCCTGGTTCATGATGAATCTTTTTAAACAGAAAACAGCAAATCCCTATTTCTTCAGCCTAAGACATTTCTCTTTATCTTTTACTATTGCTTTTGTTTTACTTATTCTAGTATTTTCTCCAGAAACATTAATCATTCGCTTCTTTACTTTATATTCTTTATTTTTTGTCTTCCATTTTCTTCTTCTGTGTTAACTGTCTTTATTTTAATCTCTGCCCAAAGCAATTCAAGAAAGCATCCCCAGCTAATCCTGTGATTCATCGGTTGGACTTTTTATTTCACTATCTTTACCGCTGTCACTGTAAGTGCATCACTGTTTTTGGTTTTCGGCAGTCTTTCTTTATCTTACTTTTCTCTTTATACAATTCTCTCCTTTTCTTTTCCTTCAAGCTGTATTTTCAATAGAAGCTTCATCTTGTGTCCTTTTAAATCTCAGCTTTTCTTTTCCCCTATATTCCTAGGTAAAATGTTTTCAGAAGTATGTTCCGTCTCAGTCTTCAGAGGCGTGTCCTTTCTCCTTCCCCTTGCCGTATTTTCCTGCACACCCGTGATATTCATTGCTTCTCTTTAAATGAGGCAAGATCCATACAGACTTGGATTTCAGAATGCTGGTGTCGGTGGGTTGACCTGCTCTTGGATCTTTTCTCTGTCCATCAAGATGATGGTGAATGCTCCCCATTTATTTTGGGACGTGGAAGGGCACGACACTGATGTGAGTGCAAGTCCCCATCTCTAGCAGACAACTCAGAGTTCACTGCCTTGTGTTCTTTCTTCTTCTTCTTCTTTTTTTTTAGTTGTAGATGGACACAATACCTTTATTATTTTTTTTTAAATTTTTATGTGGTGCTGAGGATTGAACCCAGCACTTCACACATGTGAGCAAGTGCTCTGCCACTGAGCCACAATTCCAGCCCCTGCCCCCTGTTCTTGTAAGCTTGAAACACATGTGTGCAGAAGCTATAACCTCTAGAATGCTGTATTTGGGCTCCTCTTGCCTCTGTTCTCCATGCCTCTGAAGCATCTGTAGAGACTTCATTTCCCAACACGCTAGGCACCACAGGTCACTTGGATTACTTAGAGATGGATACAGAAAGTCATTGTTTCTGGTGGCAATATGGAAAATTGTGAGAAATCCACATAGTGGCCCCCTGCAGGAGCAATTCCTACACAGATTTCTGGTCCATACACAGCCTTGATTTTTGAATAGGGATAAGGTGTGAAGTGTAATTCTATTCCTTTCAGCACCCTCTGTCTTCCAGTCTCCAAAGTCTTTCGTTTCATAGAGGCAGATCATGTATATGCTACAGAGTGAAATTGGGGAGGGGTGCCTTAGTTTAATACATAGTAAAGATTAGGTCCGGGAATTGGATTGATCACCAGGCTGGGTTTTTCTGTTGAGAGTTTTGGAATCTTTCAGTGCCGTTGCAGTCTTTTGTGGGAAGTCGGGAGAGGGTCTGTGATGGTATGTCAAAATCCTGGAGGCTGAGAAATATAGAAAAGTAAGAAGGTTTATTTGGCTCATGATGCTGGTGACTGGAAGACCTAAACAGCATGGTGCTGGTGCATAACATGGTGAAGAAGAGGAAAGGGAACAGGCTGTGTGCACAAGCAAGGAAGAGACTGGGTGGGGGGGGGGGCGGGCTCACTCCTTTGATAACAACCTGCTTTCCAGGGAACTAATGTACTCCTATCATCTCTACCTACCTCCACGACTCAGCAGTAATCCATTCATGAGAGTGGGCACTCATGACCTAATCCCCTCACAGTAGGTCCCGCATCTTTTAAGACTTAAAATTTAACCTTTAAAATGTAAGGTTCTCCCACCTCAAAGCCATCACCCTGGCGTCCAAGCTTCCAGTGCGTGAGGCTTTGCAGAGCAAACCGTTTAAGCTGTAGTAGGAGATGGTGCCGGGTGGATGGTTAGTAGCTCAGTAATGTCTTCAGTTCAATACTTGACTTATTTTCTCTCAATTAGGATTTCCCAGGCAGCCACCTTGCTTATCACTTGATTGCTCCTCCTTCCGAAGCCAGCAGTCAGCTTACTGAGGTGCACCACGATTTCCTTTTAATGGGCTTCTGCCTAGGCTTGCCTCTGCAGGCCCACCCCTCTTCTCTCTGCACAATTCAAATCATATTTTAAAGGAACATTTAAAGCTGGGGTTGTACAGTAGTATCCTCAACCCCAGAAACCTTGGTGAGGCAGCATCAAAGAAACCTCAGTAAGCACAAGAGTGAATCTTTCCTCATGTGCTTCGGCTTTGACAAAGGGGTTGCGGTCCTTTGTTGCTATTATCGGTCCCACTGGCAACTCACACATAAGAACTTTCCATTTTTTTTTTCCTGTTGAAGTTTTGAAGAACTTTCTGAATCTGAAGGTCAGTTTTGTGTTGAGGCCTTGCTATTTATTTTAGAATTTAATTATGCAGTGTAGTGACATCTTGGCTCAAGAGATCTGGGTGCATAGAACCAATTTGGAACAAAGTGGGAGATCAGTAAAGAGGAAAATGGTGTGAAAAATGGAATTTAACTCTACTTCATCACTTTAGAGCATTTACTAGGAAGTAATTTTCTCATCGAAACATTAATGGTAGAAAATGTTAATGTCGGAATGCCAAGAGAGAGATTGCAGTGAAGCTTGACATTTATGGAAACATATATTATTAATGAGAAATTTGAAGTTGTTTGCAGATATTTACCACCACTTACTAAAAGCCCCAGCGGTGACATGATGCTGTGCTTCAAAGTTGGGAATGCAAGCTCATCAGTGGGCCAGCTCACACTATTCTTGCTTTATGCATGGTTTCTCACTTTGTGCTATGGCAGTAACAGGGAATGACCAAATGTGAGTCTAACTCAAACTTGCTGGGCTGCTTTGGGGAATTCAGATCATCTCTCTGAGCCCCTTTCCTCCTATGGAGGAAAAGAATGTCTTGCAGCCTCCTTCTAGCTGACATCATCTGATTCCTTGTCAAATGTGCTTTGCAAACACAGGTGGCTTTTTCATGAGGTAGGAAGGTTTGCTTTTGTGTGGTTGGTCTACGCTAACTAACCCACGAGCAGCAGGGCTCTGGAATTATTTGTTGTGCTTACTCTCCGGGGTGTCCTAATGAGCTATGGCAAATTGGAGCTGTTGAATCTTTCAGGCAAGTCCTGTTCTCCCAGTGATATGTCCTGCGATTGCACATTACAGAAATGAAGATGTGTTTTCATGGACTCTATGCTATAAAATATTTATGCCCTGCCTTTGGTTATATAAAGTATTTTGCAGTGTAGGTCATCTTCTCAGCAAAATGTTCCACTACGAGAGCAGCTTCCTAAAGTCCCCGTGGATCTTCAGGGCAGGCACAGAAGACGGCCCTACAGAACAAGGCGCTGTCAAGACTAATGCCTGAATATAAATGGATCATGCATGACTTAACCCTAAAAGAAGATTTGGCATGAATAGAATTTCCAAGATGTATAATTAACTCTTTTATATTAATGAGAAATATAGCCTCCAACGATGTTAGCTGTCTCAGGATATAGTCTGCTAAATATTAACTCTTTCCCATCTCCAAGCAGAGGAATGTTCCACTGTTCAAATCTACCAAGGTGTGCAGACTTTCAATGCCCTTTGTCTTGTCCTCCCTCTTCAATGTACTTATTTTGGGACAGTTGGATGTCATAATTATTTTTTTTTGGATCTCTACACTCTACATGCCAATTTCTGGCTACTCTACTAGAGGCAGTATTTATGTACCTATCAATAAATCAAGGTATATATTCTGTGGAATGTAGTTGAATTCTAATTTATATAATGTTGATAGTGAATATGATCATGATTATACAAGTAAGGATTAATGCCAGTTGGAGGAGTTAAGGACAACTTTTTGGGAAGGTGGGAAATTAGCTGGCCTGTGAAAGATGGGCAGGATTTAGGAAAATGGTAAAAGGGAAGAACTTCTGTGGTTCCCGGGGTTTGTAAAGATACAAGAAAGACCCTTGATAGCTATAACAATCAGAATACATGAGGTTTTGCTGCAGTAACAAACAAACCCAAAACTTAGTGGTTTAAGTAAGTTTATTTTTCACTAGAGTTACAAGTCCATTGCAGGTTGATTGCTGACTCAGCTCCACATTGTTGTCCTTCTTCAGGGATGCAGGCTGACAGAGGTGCTGCCATCTGGAATGCCTCTGGTCCCAATAGTAGAGAAAGAAAAGGGAAAGTCACACACTGACTCTTACAGGTTTTTGACTGGATGTGAAACTTACTGCTGCTTATTTTTTATTGGTCACTGCAAATCACAAGTATATATTCTCTTCAAGGGAAAATGCATTCGTTTTCCGTGATAGGAGGAAGACAATAGGAAACATCAGTGAGTAGCTATGGACACTGTCATGATTGGAACGTGTCCCCCAAAATTCATGTGTTGAAAATTAACCCCTCTTGTGATATTACTAAGAGATAGGGCATTTTGGAAAATGATCGAAGCTTCACCCTGATAACTGGATTAGTACCTTATAAAATGGGTTGGAGGCAAGTAGCGTAGGCTCTTTCCTCTTCCATTCTTCCTCCACATGAGGACAAGGCATTTGTCTTCTGGAGGATGCAGCAGCAAGGCACCTTATTGGAAGTGGAGTTCAGGTCCTAATCAGACACCAGGTCTGTCCACCTTTTGATCTTGAACTTTCCAGCCTGCAGAATTGTGAGAATGAATCTCTCCTCCTCATAAATTACCTGTTCTCTGGTATTTTGTTACAGAAGAATAAGCAGACTAAAAAAAACAGCAACCACATGTCCAGTATGAGAGAGACTGTGAGACAGTAGAGAGTAGAAGGATGCTGCAGACAGATGTCCCTGGGCTAAAGGTTCTGTCACTTGCTAGCTGGGTGACCTTTGGAAAATTCTTAGCCTGTCAGACACTGCATCTGTAGAATGAGATTAATAATTCTGATCTAGCAAGATTGTTGTGAGATCTACATATATAAGTAAACATTGATATATGTAGTCTACTGATAGCTTTCTATTTTTTTTTCCTAATCTTGCATGATATCTACTTCTTGCTCTGGGGTTCTAAGAAGTATGCCTATAATTTTACAATAATCTTCTCTTTCTTGGTTAAGCTAGATGTGTAGATTTCAGCCATAGCTTTTGCTGATCCATGGTGTGCCTTTGTAAAGTAGAACAAGGCATTCTCTTCAAGTGGGGCTGCATGGGCAGAGAGTGACTTTGGGTGAATTAAGAAAAAGTGCCCATCCTTTTGATAGCCCCATGCAAGGCTGCAAAGTGTTGAAGCAGAGCATGGGCCATATTTTAACTCCACTTCCTTCTTTGGATGGTACCCTTGTGCAGGGAATAAACTATACAACCATATGCGGTGGCCCTGGATTTAGGTCCTATTAGCAGATTTCTGAGACAATAGTCCACTTAGTGTCTGTCTTTCCTTTATGAGGGGAGGGAGAACTTTCAAATGATGTGTGTTTATTCTTGCAAAAGTATGCAGTGCATTCATTCCCAGTATATTAATTCCCAAGAAGATCGCTAACAAGCATTATGCTCTCATGCTCTTAGAATATCCTTACTTATCTGCTATATTTCGAATCAATAGTATAGTTATTTATAAGCAATTCCCACTGATCTTAATGAGTTTAATGAATAAAGAATGAGCACAATAACTGAGTTTAACTTCACGAAGAAATAATTTGTTATACAAAAGAAGTTTGATATTAAACTACCCCCAAATATAATATAATTAAATCACATTAATTCTCTTAGGTATAATGCAATTGTCTGCGCTGCGCATACATAAGAAGCTAAAAGGAAATTTCTGGTGTGCCTTTGAGAAGAATTTGTTTAACTTTAAAAATAACTCAGAGGAAAATAGGATCAGCATTGAGAGGGTTTTCTAATGTAGGAGTTATTTTCATTGACATCACTTATGGTGGAGAAGTGTCCAGTGGTCTTGATTCACAGGATCATATTAGGGGGGTGACATTGGGGGAAATGTGGACTTCAGCTTTCTCCTTGTTTTGTATGGGGAGGAGGCCTCCCATAGAATGCAATAAGGCAAGAGAAAAAAAATCTCTGTGAATAACAAATCTAGTGCAAATGGCAGCACCTTCTTTTGTGTGCTCTGATGCTGTGAAATTTGAACGGAAGTGTGGTTGGCCAAAACACAGCCTTCCCTGCAACCCCAGGATGTAGGAGATGTCTGAATCCTAGGAACCTGTGAATATGTTGCTTTACATGGTGAAAGGTACTTTCACTAAGTTGTGGATTTTGAGTTGGAGTGTCCTGGATTATCCAGTGGTCCTAATGTAATCAAAGGGTCTTTGTAATTAAGAGGGAGCAGGACAGTCAGAGAAGGAGATAGGATGACAGAAGCACAAACTAGAATGAAATGTCCACAGATGTCAGGAGCTTTAAAACAATATATATTTTTTCAAGAGCCAAAAGTTTTATTTAAAGGATAGAATGGGCGGGGGTGGGGCACAGAGAATTCCTTCAGAGAGGAGGGGGTCCAAAGCTGGTGCCTCCTTTTATAGATTTTATAAAGTCTGTCTTGCTCCTTTTATAGATTTCAGATTTTCTTTGTTCTCATGCCCAACTTTAAAGGTAGAATGGGAATGAAGCCACCCGGGGCATAGGCAGGAAGGGAGCTGCCCATGGGGCATTCATTAACAACACCTTGCAGGGAGAAACAATTCCTCGGAGGCAGGTAACCTTGGCCACAGGTTGGAGGAGAGGAATGTGTTCTGGAGATATAGCATTTTATTTCCTTTGAATTAGCCCTCATATTTCTGACTCAATCAGTCATTCACTACCTATACTGACTGTCCTTTTGCCCCTGTTTCAATTCCCCCTTCTGATTAAGGAAACTCTTACTTCTGTAATAGGACATGGATGATGACCACTCTGGCTGCTTTGGGCTGAGAGGGAGCAGTATGGGACAAGAAGTTTGGGTTTCTTTTTTAGGAATGAGTCAGTTGAGGGGGAGTCTATGGCAAAAGTCTAGTTTGGAAAGAACAGTTCGTAAAATCATTTGGGAGGTGGGTACTTTTATGAGAGAAACAAAAAGACATGAGTATTGGAATGAGATTAATAAAAAATAAATGTCATAGCATCTGGAACATGTCAATGAATATCATGATGACGACAGAAACCAGTAATCTCTCACTGCCAGAAGTTTCAAGAGCTAAGAACTTGTTCCCATAACAAGGCTGGTGAGGACATTGCCTCTATTTAGGAATATAAATCTTTAAAGATATTAATCACATTGCCAGAGTTATCAGGAATGTAAACACAACACTTAGCTTTTATAATGTCACAGATGCCCTGATAAGATGTAGTTAAGATATCTAATGTCATCTGATTTTTGTAAAATATCTTTTTATTGGCATAACTTCTGTGTTTAGTAGAGATCTTTTTATTTCTGTTACTTAGGGCTAGATAGTCATACTAGCAAACATATAAAATGTGTCTTATAGGAGGTTAGGAATATCTGTAGGCCTTAAATTGACTATTGACTAAAAAAAACTAAAACCTTCTGACTCTTATAGTGTCTCCCTCTCTAATGGCCCTCCTCTTTGAAGCATGTGCACTGGTCTGCTTTCTGTTCTCCAGGGTCTCAGTGACCGACCCTGCCCCCCATCAGGAGTTCATGCCATCCAGAGTTGCAAAAACTTCAGAGAAGTTCCTTTGTTCTCTGGGTTTAAGCTGAATCAGAGGGCAAGAACCAAATATTTGCTATTTTTTCTTGGTCCTTTTACTTCCTCAACTTTAGTCTCTAAGCTGTGGTCTTAAACATCATTCTTAAAGTAAGAGTACTAGGTTTTAACTTTATTGTCTATAACTTTACAGTTATTTACCCCTTCTATTTAATTGGGGCCAGTATTAGTACTGGAAGTAAGTCTTACATCTTGTCTGTCCTATAGGTGATGGCCTATTATCACAAATTAACTCAGATTGTTATGTTAGAAATTATACTTTTGTAAGGCACTAACAGATAACAGTTATAAAGTTTACAAGGAAAATACAAAATGAAATTAACAAGCATAAAAACAGGGGCTGGGGATGTAGCTTAAGCTGTAGCATGCTCCCCTGGCATGTGCGGGGTGCTGGGTTTGATCCTCAGCACCACATAAAAATAAAATAAAAGATGTTGTGTCCACTGAAAAACTAAAAAATAAATATTAAAAAAATTCTGAAAAAAGCATAAAAACATAGTTTGTATAGTAGCTATGGACCAAGAAACATAATTTTTTTATAATCCAAACTCTTTTACTTTAAACTTTAATTTGAAGAACACCAATTTGGTAAAATATTCTTTTAAACCTTATATTTTAAAGATTGTTAGACTTAGCCCATAGATTTTTAAAGTTGGAAGAAACAAGGAATAAATTTTCCTCTGAAACTACCAGGAAGAATCACTTGCTAGCATCCAGTCTAGCCCTGTAATACTCATGTTCAACTTCTGACCACCAGATCTGAAAAAGAATAAATTTTTGTGGTTTTAATCCATTAAGTTTGGTATAATTTGTTCTAAGAGCAATAGAAAATTATTACAGGGAATAATATTGAGGCTTTATGAGGATAAACTAGGGAGAGTGAGAATATGGACATAGTAAGTATCCTTGGGTCAATTTATTGGAACAGGAGTCAGAAAACTACGGCCTGTGGGTCAAATTTTTTGCATAGTTCATGAGACAAAGATAGTTCTACATTTTTAAAAGGCTGTGACATGTGAAAGATGAAATTCAAAATGTTATGCCCATAAACCAAGGTTTATTGAAGCTCAGCCATGCTCATGTTATCTGTGGCTACTGTTCTGTGCAGCAGCACACCATCCCCACAGATGGCCTATTCGTATTCTCTTTATTCATCCAAACTGAGTCCACTGCAGATTATTTTAAAAATCAAATCCTAAATGTCATATCATTGCATCTGCAGATCTTACGATATTTATCTGTAATCTTTTTTTTAAAAAAAAAATAAATTGTATGGTTTAAAAAAATTTATCTGTAATCTTAAAAAAAAAAACACAACCGTAATACTATTAAAATATAATTTTTTAAGAATGAGGAGCGGTAGATAAAAAAAAAAAAATAAGGTAGGAAAATAGATGAAATTAGGCAAACTTCCCAGAAGTTGTTTCAAGAGAATGTTACTCAAAACAAATTGAGGCCCAAGGTTGTGACTATTCTGTCACAAATAGAGATATGTGAGAAAACTAGATTATTCTAAGAACCAAACATGGGAGCAAAATGTCATAAGAAGTAGCAAAAGAAGTTGTTGAGAGAAAATATGAGATCAAACCTTGAAGCAAAGCTGTCGACGCGGTGGTGGTAAAACCCTGTGGAGTAAAGCTGTGAGCCGTGGGGGGAGATTCACTCTAGCCAAGGTACCCTGAACACTGCCAGAGAGCTGTGTCCACAATTCTGCTTGCTTTTAATGTTCCCTTGGCATTAGCCAGTTGTCTCTGTGTTGACCGTGGAGAGGATAGTGAATCGCATGTTGATCATTACGGTTCCATCTCCACCTGTAGGTGATCATGTAGGTGCCTGAGCTTGGAGCCATGGCATTGGAAGGAGCAAGGCCAAGGGTCAGTTATATCCATGAACAAAAATCAGCTTTTCTACTTGTTTTTGACCCGAGTATTTTGCCTATCCTCCCTCATAGGCTTGTAGTGAGCATCTAATGAAAGTGTGTATGGGAACATTCTTTATGACTCAGATAGTGTGATACCGATATAAGATTTGGTATTAGATTATACGGAATAGGGTAGATTCTTATTTTCAACGAAATTTATTTTGTTCCTCCCGTGTTCTTAGCTGTGTTCTGTGGGTTCTTCGAGGACTATTAAGAAGCACTGGCAGGTGCTACAAATTCTCTTTCTTTTTTATTAGTGTTTTTGTTTTCCTTGTATGGCAGGGAAATGATATTTTATGTCACTTTGACCTGACTTCGCTGCTGGGGACTATGGTTCATGAGTTTCTGCGATGTAATCTAGTGAAGGGGAAAGCAGACATTTTTCATCCTGGAAAGCCCTGTGTGTTTGCCACATTGCTCTGAGCAATAGTGATGGAATTTCTAAATTCCTGTCAGTGAGGGAACAACATATTCTTTGTCAGGGGGGCAGAGAGGCCTGCGGGAAGAAAAACTTGGTTAAGAATATGTAGGAAAGAGACGCAGAGAATTTGAATCCGGGAGGTCTTGAACTGCAAGCCTGCTAATGGGGCCGAGGTCGGGTATTGAAGGGATGTGTATGGGGAGATTGCTTTGGGACTCAGGCTATGGCTCCTAAGAAATAAGGTCATTCCTCCAAAGAAGCAGCATCTTGTTTGACCCAGAAATTGAAGCCTATAAAAATAACTAGGCAGAAGTTTTAAAGAAGAAAACAGATATAGTTTTGAAATTGGAAGGGGATCCATTTGGGCTATGACGATTTATAAGGGTATGGTCAGGTCTGACACGCTTGAAAGATTTGCTTTTTTATCATTTACCACTCATTATCAACAGCAGGGTTGCCCCACTGTGGGCCTGGATTGCTTTAAGAAAATTCAATATTTATAACCCTACAATTTTATAAACATGAATTAGAGACATCTACGACTTTATTTTTCCATGTTCTATTATTTACCTAGGACTGCATGCGGGAGTAGGAGTTACTATTTTATCGTCTTAGAGCTTAGTTACAGCAGCTGGTGTTTGGCTTAGATTTTTGTTGATGTTGTTTCATGTATAGAAAGGGAAAATCATTGATAGTATTAAATTGACATCATATTTCTGCAAGTGCAACTCTTGATCATACATGGAAGGGAGGAACTGATAAATATTCATGAATCTACACATTGAGGGAAATGGACTAAGCCTAACTGTAGAATTTATGAGCTGACTGCACATATAGGAAGTGTATGGGAAAGGGATCTGTAAAATGCTCTTCTGCTCCGTGGATGGGGTGCATGCTAGTGGGATCATCTCCCATTTGGAGCTTTGTGTTATGAGAATTAGATTGTAGCTCCAGGAATAGGTTTTTCTTTTGCCCTCCCTTGTTGGGGCCAAGCACTTCATCTCTTAAATGAGTTTCTTTTCTACCAGGACACCGGGAAGCAACACAATATAGAGAGTATAGGTGTAGACATATGGATGTGTACATGTGTAGACTGGATTTGATGCATATTTTTGTAAATGGATGTGTCAACAGACTGGATGATGCAAGACACGTGATCCAGTCACCCACCATGCCAACCAACATCCAACCAATGATCACACATATGACCAACTATCCTTGGTCTAACTTCCAGTTCTACAAGTGAGCTCAGCCTGTATCAACTGAGCTGGGGCTATGAACACTAATAAATGCTTATTGGGCTATGAAAACATTTCCGGGTGGTTTGTTATTCAGCAAAAGTTAACTTAGACCTGAAACCAAGATGTGTGGCCTGCAATTGACAACACAAATTTTTCCAGTAAAATTTCTACACTGTTGGTTTTGAGCATGACTATCTGGTCCACAACCAATGATGTAGATCTCCTACCAGAAACACAGATCCAGTTCGAGTGCCACCTTTTAGGTTTGACAAGTAAAGCCTCAGAGAGATGAAGTGACTTTATTCAGACTTCATACTTAGCTAGTGACAAAGATGATACTAGTCTTCTGTGTGTAATCTGAGTTTATTTCCAGAGCATTTTACTGCCTTCAGGATTGGTATGTTTAATCACATTAAAGTGATGACTAGGGTTTTAGGGAGTTATTATGTCAGCTTATGTTATCTTTATCCTCTCACGAGGGGAGCAGAAATCAAGTTAACCCACAGAATTGAAAAATTTTATTTAAAATTTCTTTGAATTACCTTGTGTGGCAGATTGACTCATGCCCCAGAGATGGGTTGAAAGCTTCACCTCCAGCACCCGTAGATGTGACCCTGTTTGGAAACAGGATCCTCGTAGATGGAATCAACTTGGGATGAGGCCATGTTGGATTAGGGTGAGCCTAAATCTAATGTGTCCTTATAAGAGAGAGATTTGACACAGTCCCACACGGAGGGAAGATGGCCACCTCAAGAGGGAGGCAGAGATTAGAATAGTACCTACCGCCAATCAAAGATTGCTGAGGATTGCTGGCCACCGACAGGAACTAGGAAGAGGCAAGGAAGAATTAATTCTCTCCTAGAGGCTTTAAAAAGAATTTGCTTCTGCCTTGATTTCAGATGTGTAGGCTTTGGATCTGGGAGAGAATAAATCTCTGTTGGTTTAAACCCCCCCAGTTGGTGGTACTTAAGTTAAAACAGGCCCAGGAAATGTACACATTTAGCTTCTTCACTTTTGTTTAGAATAATATTCAGTCTGCATTACACCTTGGATAAGATAGGCAGAAGAGAAATAGACAGAACAGGGAGAACAGGGATTCAAAAGCAGAAACCAACCTGCCGCTCCCTTAAAAACAAGCCAACACTTAGAAAATGTCTGGTGGTCCCTGAGAGCTGGTGTGTGTGGATGGATGGTAGCAGAGCAACTGTCTGAGGTTTCTTGCCTTCAGCCAAGGAGGCAATCAGGCCACTCATTCCCTTTGGGCATTCTATCTGGTACAGTGGAGTGGGTCTCTCAGGCAGGATATTTTCCAGGGTTCATAAAAAATGTAGAAATTCAGTCTTTGTGGAGGAGTTAGTATTCACTGAAAATTCACTGAAAATGCATTTCACTGGGGGCACAACAGACATCTATATCTTCATCTCCCAGGAGTGCAGACGGACACATCCAGAATTGACGTCATTTCCCTCCTTCCTCCTAACTGTACTGGGATCCTAATGCTGTCTTCCTCCTCAGCAGAAAGTGCTGTGGGGCTCAGAGAATCACTACCTTCTGCGCTCTCAGTAGTGAGCAGCGCCTCCTTTTCTTCGTTGTTAGTCATAATCCATTTACAGTCATTTGCATTGAAATCCTTGTTCTGCTGCATCAAAGTATTAATGGGGGGTTCAGGGCAGCTGCACGGAGGCAATTTGCTTGGCTTCTGTAAAGCTCCTCCTGATAATCCAGAAAAATCCGCTACTATAGGGACCCCAATTTGTCTGATTACCTTTCTTCTGACAGATGCTAGGGTCATATCCTTAGACTTGTATTTGTTGCTCTCATCTGGCTAATTCTATTAGTGACTTACTCCAGACATGAAAGTCATTTGCTATTAAAAGCAACTGTTGTCATTTCAAAAGGAAAATCCCAAGGCCTTCTTTCTGTCTGAACCTCAAATTAATAGAAGAGTTCAGACACTCAAATCAAAAGTGCGGCTCGGCATGAATTGTCCTCTATCCACCTGCACTTCTTAAGTATCAGGGAAATAACTCCTTTGAGTGAAGAAGAAAAAGGCCATGATTAACACAGTAGATGTTACATGTTAACACAATAAATGGAATGAATTTGAAACCCTCTCTCAAACTGGATCTGAACAGCACAACCAACTTTGACACCAACTCTAAAGATTTGGTGGGTGCGTTTGTCAGTGACCTCCAGCTGCCTTCAAATAAATGTTCACCCCCTTCTTCCTCAAGTGCTGGGACCACCAATATGCTCATCTGCAAAGCTACATGTGCTGAAGGAGAGGAAGATCCTTTGCAAAAAGTGTGCCACTTGGAGGACTCTCCCAAGGGCAAAGGGTGTTTTCAGGCCCTTGTAGCAAGAGACCAGAATGTGGAGTACAAGGGGACCATCTGGGACAAGGACTGCTTCATCTGTGGAGCTGCAAGCAAGTCATCGGGACAGGAAGCTTTTTCCCTGAAGGGGAAGACTTCCACTGCGTGACTTGCCACAAGGCCAAGTTTGCCAAGCACAGTGTCAAGTGCAAGAAGGGTGTGGCAGAGGCTCCAGTGTGGTGGCCTATGAAGGACAATCCTGGCAGGACCACTGCTTCCACTGCAAAAAAAATGCTCTGTGTCTCTGGCCCACAAGTGCTTTGTTTTTCAGAAGGACCAAGGGTATTTCCCTGACTGTGCCCAAAAGTTGTAAGTCGACACGGGCCCTGTCCTGTAAAATGGAATGTGCATCATGTTCTTTGTGTCCTTGCCCGCTCTGCACAACACTGTCCGCAGGGGAAGAGTGGTCTCTCTCTCTGCAAAGTTGCACCTTCTGTCTTTTCTCCATTTGACAGTATTAGTCACATAAGGGCACACAGTGATCATGTTAGGAATTGGGAAAAAGCAACCTTGCAGCAAAGCTCATTTCTATACGGCTGCAATGAAAAAAAAAATCAAACCCCGAACTTGGAAGCATTGACTCTTCTGCATGTTTACCATAGAAGCAGGAAAGTGCTGACCATTTAGCTCCTTTGTGATGTAAGCAAGAAGCATAAGTGATAAAGCCCCCGCCCCCAGATACCTTTCGTCACTCAGCTGGGACCCACTGTGTAGTGACATGACATGCAAGAGTGGCAGAGGCTGCTCCAACTCCCTGCTCACCCTCTTCTGTGAGCAGAAAAAGAACTTGCTGGAATGCATGGTTTAACTTTCTCATCAGAATTCTGGCTTTCCTTCTGTTCTTTTGTGCTTTCACATGACTAATACGAATTTCCCCAAAATTAACATTTGAACTTAATGGTAATTCTCACCTGACCTTTCCCTGAACTAACGTTTGATTTCCTGTTATGGCATGTTTTCCGAGTGTTCTGCTTTAAAACATGGAACATACAAGTGATTTGGAAAGTGTAATCAGACCTGAGAAAATAAGCCTGCTTCAGAGAAACAGTGTCGCAGTGAGTAGTTATGGAAGCGTAACAAAACTAACCCTGCTCTCCTTTATATATATATATTTTTAATTAATGATTTTTTCTTTTTCTTTTTAGTAGGGAGGATTGAACACAGATGCACTCAACCACTAAGCCACATCCCCAGCTCTATTTTGTATTTTATTTAGAGATAGGGTCTTTCTGAATTCTGTAGTGCCTCACCATTGCTAAGTCTGGCTTTGAACTCGCAATCCTCCTGCCTCGGCCTCTCGAGCCCCTGGGATTAGAGGCGTGTGCCACAGTGCCTGGCTGATATATTTTCTTTAATTAATAGTAAAATTAATGGGTTTGGAAACTTGCATGACAATATTTGAGCCCTCTCACATGTGCTTGCAGTTTTGAGATTCATCCAACAGAAGTGACTGTAAAACTCTTGACAGGTAGCTGAGCAGGCAGCAGGGCTGTCATTAACTGGTCATGGCATTTCAAAACTGTGAATCCCTTGTAACACAGTAGTTGTCTGCTCTTTGTTCATGTGTTCAAGAGGAGTGCAAAGTCCCTTCTCTTATGATTCCTGGGACTTTTCCTTAAGAATTTACCTGGAGAGGCCACCCTCCTCACCAGCAGAACCAGATTTCATCTCCTGCTTCCCTGAAGTGCAGGATCACCTACTTACTGTCTTCTTCATTATTACGTAATGTAGTATAATGAGACAATAGCAAAAGTAAACATGAATGACAATATATATTCACATTCTAGTAGAAGTAGTCATAGCAGCCAATGCCTTGTTTCTACATTTTGTCATTAGATGTCATCATCTAATGTTTCAGTGTGTCTTTACAGAAATAAAGCTGCATAGACCGGAAGGAAAGGTCCCTTCAGCTCAGTGTGCAGTGTTCTCCCTTTTCACCTCTAGTGGGTTCGCAGAAGCTTCTGAAAACTTCAGGTCGTTGCAAGTCTGCTACTTTTGTACATCCTGTTACATTTCCACCATGTTCATGGCCATGCTCACTGGACCTTTGATCTTGTAATGTCAACTCAGAAGCCATGGTCACTGCCATTTTTGTGGAGAAGGAAACAGGTTGGACAGATCCCAAGCCTTAACTGTTGACCTTCAAGTCTAGGGCTCAGATGGCAAAGTGTCGTTTTCATGACGGGAGCATGCATCAAAGTTTGTAGGAATCCACCCTGAACAGTTGGAACTTTGGTATTTGTCCATCCACCCACCCACTGATTCACTCGTTTAGCGAGGCAGGTGTTCAGGGAGTGTCTGTCATGTGGTCCATAGGAACACTGTGGCTAGTGCCTTAGATATGCGGCCTGCTAGGAGTATGGGGCCCTGGCCTCGGTGGTAATTCCAGGCCAACCTAGGGTTCAGATAGGGTCAGGAGTTGGTAGTGAGGGCCAGTGGGGAGCCGGAGCTTGCTCATCATCCCTGGGTCACTCATTGCTGTGTGTCCTTCAGGAACCAAAATGCAGTCTCCTCCACGTGCCCATAGAAACCCACTAGGTCCCACTGAAACACTCCCCTAGGATCCCCGGGAGCTGTCCAGAGTCTCAGGCGGGGTCCCAGACTTCTCCATTTCTGCAGAGCCATACATGGACTCACCTGGATGTGGACAGAGCCCCTACTCTAACAGGCCCCTGGTCTGCTGGAAAGGGAAGGCCTGCTGCCTGGATCAGGGGGCCAGGAGCCTAGGACACTTTGACGGACCCTTGGCCAAGTGGGAGCTTGGGAGGCTGCCGACCACATCCTTTCTACTTTCCTGATTTCTTATTTCCTTATTCTCAAACCTTAGTTAAATCTCATACGAATTTAGACAAGATGATTCCCTCATTTTACAGATGAAGAAACTGGTTCAGAGAGGAAGCAACTTGCCCGTCTTTCTGCTACAGTTGACCATTTGGCTCTTTGCCAGTCTTCAGACTCTGTGATACTTGTAATTCTGTGCAAAATCTTGAGCTCGCCGAGGCTCACCTGCCAGTGGTACTGTGAGGAGCCTGAGGCGGGCGGAGCCAGCAAGGACGGAGAATTTTACTGCCTTATCGCAGGGGACCCAGTGATCTGTCATAACTCTGGCCTCTTGCCTTCCCCATAGCCCTGTCTTTTGCAGGGAAAGGAGAGACTCCTTCAGGGCCTCATGTCCTGGTTGATGTAGATTCCCAGGGCCTGGCCACTCACACATCTCCACCAGTCCTGGGCCCTTGGCCTCTGGGCCTCTCTGCCTTGGCCTGCTGTGGACCTGGGGACTTTGTCGATTTCCTTCCTACACCCCATTGAAGGTCTTGACCTCAGGGGTCCAGGACCTTCACTAACAATGACAGGATCTCGGCCCCCTGGGGTGTCCCCTCTGTCAGGGCTCTCCCGGTACCTTTACATCTGCTCTGTGCTCAAAGTGTGTTTAATCCCCATCCTCCTAAGGTCCGGTTGGAGTTCTTTCACACACACATGAAACTGCGAGGCTGGGAAAAGCTATTTCTCTCTCTCCGGACTACACAGCTGCTAGACACAGCTCACTCCTTCCATCATGTAATTCTATCTCATCAATAATAACTGCTGATAGGAGTCAGGGACTTCGTACATACTTACATGTCATCTGCAATCCTCATAACAACTTGGCTGTTGAGTCCCCTTTATTTACCAGGTGATGGAACTGAGGCACAGAGAAGTTAAGCAACTTGCCCTATGTCCCACAGTTAAAAAAAAAAATTATATTTAGGATGTTCAAGCCTGGGGCTGTCAGACTCCCAAACTCATCTTCTATTCCCTTTCCTTCTGGGCCTTCTTAGCTTCCCCATGATCTCACTGAGTCCTTTTCAAATAATCCATGAATGGTAGATATCTGGTTTAAAAACTGTCAAGAACAGAGGTGTGTCCAGGGAGACGGCGGGAGTGCAACTCTACCCCAGCCTCGCGGGTCCCTGGGCTGACTGTAAGGACATGTGTGACCCGCACACTTTCTTTTTAAACATCTTCTGTTGGTATCACCTCCTTTCCTAATCTCTGGCTTCCTGAGTCTTTGGTTCACAGCCATCGCTTCAAGCTCTGATACTCTTCCAGCTAGGTGCTCTGAGACACCTTGGCACCAGAGACACCAAGGGCTGAAGCGTGTCTTTTCTGGACCCAGCTCAAGCTCAGAACATGCAGCCCAAAGCAGATGGCCAGGAAGGGGCTAGCTTGGGGCAACGTTTAGCATCATTGCTGTGGTTTCTTCCCTACTTTGGAAAAAACTGCCTATTTTTTTTTTTTCAGAGAACTCTGCAACTCTCCCCTATGAACTCCAAATCTGTGAGGGTAAACCCCACCCAGCTCCCCACCAGGCAGTGAGAACTGCTGGACTTCATGTATCTTCTAATCTGATTACGTCTGCAATCTAACCTCCTTCATTTATCACTTCTTAATTGATTTCCCTGCTACCACCTTCACACTTGAACCTTTCCTCAGCAGTCGTCTTGATCCTTTTAAGTCTTAATTCTGATCATGTCACTCCTCTGCTCCAGTGACACCAGTGGCGTCTAATTTCTACAGTGGCCCTGATGACTCAGGGCAGGGGCGGCATGTTCTTCCTGGAGAGGGCTGGATGCTTTGCAGGCCACCATGTCTGTGTGGACATCTGGGGCAGCATGAAAGCAACTGTAGACAATGAATGAGTCTAGAACATTCTTCTATGTTTCTGAGTGGCTCATTTTCTCACTTCATTCAAGTTTCTGCTTAAGACAGATTTACTAGACAGCTTGCCCTGGCCACCTTATCTGAAATACGTCCCTTCTTGTATTCTAAATACCCTGTCCTCTTTACTCTGCTTTATTTCTCGAGAGCTCCGCTACCCCCTGACATACCCATTTATTAATGACTCGTTCAACAAATTTCACCAAGTGCCCCAAAGACCAAGCAACTCTCCTGGTGCTGAAATTCCACAGAGAACAAAACAGACCAAGACCTTCCTATCATTGAACTTAAATTCCAGGGGGGAAGACAGATAACAGAAGTAGCTTAAATAAATAAAGATGTGGAAGGAAGAGATAAGTGCTACTGAGGAAATTAGGCTGGGCAAGGAGACAGGCTGTGGGGCCCACCTCTCTGTTTCTCTGTTTTTGGCCTGGCATCATTATTAAGGCTCACTCTGCTCCAGCAACCACGTGATTGGCTACTGTTCTTCAACTAGGAGGCTGATGCTGGAGATCTGGAGCTGCTGACAAAATTCCCAGTACCAACAGGGGGCGCCACAGACTGGAGAGAACAGGGGCTCTGCACAGAGGAAGAGTGGGAAGGGAGATGAGTCTGCAGCAAAGGGACAGGGAAGTTGGAAGGTGTGGGATGTGACAGGATCTGAACACAGCTGTCCGTCCGCACCACAAGTGTTTTTCATGGAGAGCTGCCTACACTATAAGACATTACGGAACAATGCACTTCTAAGTTAGATGCTTAATAAATCAGCCAGGCATGCATTATGATGCCGCAACGGGGCCCTTGTTGTGTCTTAATGCTCAATTATACAGCTCAGAATCTGGGTCAGGCTTTCTATCATCTTGGACGTGTGGCAGGAACTGGCCCAGGCCTAATTGCTCTGCATGGGAATGGATACATTTGTGTCTTGGCAAAGTGACGTACTTTGATTGATATTTAGATTGAAGGGCCTTTCCTAGTATCACAGACCCAGAGAACCAGATCTTGAGAGACCTTAGATGTGAACCTAGTCACATGGCACCGATGAGAAAAATAAAGCTCACCGAGAGGAAGTTACTTGCCTGAGGTTGTAAGATAAGTAGCTTTTAGGGCCGCACGTCAGACTACTGATTCTGAATTGGTGCTTTCAGCACCATGAGTAGGTTCTCAGGACAGCACTATTTCTGATTCTGAAGTTGAAGACCAATTGGATCAAGCGGTGCCTCATTTATTTGAATTGATAATAAGTTAAAAAAAAACCAACTTGCATATTTTATGGATGCCCCAGGGATTCAGTGAACTCATGGTCCCAGATTAAAAGGAAGAAAAAAACCACACACCCTTCTTCCTGAACTCTGCTGCCCACTGGTTCCCCCAGTGCCTGGCACTCTCTCTCTCTCGAGATACCGTGTTCGCTACAGCTGGAGAGCATGGTTGCTTGGAGGTTTGCATTCTGGATTTTATATTTGGTTTGTATGGCTCTGCATAACTGGGTGCTCTGGGCATGGTTTCCCGCTTCACTCCATCTTCACAGCGTCCTTTCTCCACACTTGCTTGGTCGCTTGGCTTCCTCAGCTCTGCTGGATAAGACTTGACTGGCATTTGATCTGGAGAAATATCTAGAAGCGCCATCTCTAGGAATGGCTGAGCCTGGCTGCGGAAATCAGTGATGCGTCAAAGTCCCATCATTTCCACTAAGCCTCCATTGTACAAGTTGGCTTGTTGCAGTCCTTATCTCTTTGTCTCCAGGACTGACCACCTTTATAAGTGTCCATGGGGTAGCCAATGCAATCAGAGGGGCTTTCTACATGTAAAGGGTAAAGAGGCAACTTCAAGATGTTATGGAAGAGATGGTCAACTTTTAGGCACCAACATCAGTGCAGGAGGATAATAGTCCTAGATGAGAAATGCAAATTAAAACCATAATGAGATTCTACTACCTACCCATTAGGATGACTAAAAGACAAAAGACTGATAATATGGAGAGATGACAAGGATGTGGGTTATGGAGAACTCTCATACCGAGTTGGTAAGAGTGTAAACTGATACTGTCACTTTAGGAAATCATCAGACCGGACCATCTAGGGGTAAACGTATACCTCCCCTGTGGTCCAGATATTCTATTCCAAGGTCACTCAACAAGGGAAGCAAGTGCACATGTCCACCAAAACATAGGTACAGAATGTTCAGTCATGATGGGAAATGATTGGAAACTATCCAAGTGGATGAACAAACTATCCATGTGGGTGTGCTCTGTGGTGCAATAGTACATGGTAACAAAAAAGAATGAACTGCTTATACATGCAACAACATGAGTGAACCACAGATGCAATATGTAGCAAAAGAAATCAGAAAAGAGTCCATATTGTAGCATTCCATTCATGTGAAGTTCAAGAACAGCCATAGCTAAGGTGATAGAAGTTTGCATTGTGATTTCTTCTGGGGAAGAGAATGGACCAGAAAGGGGAATGGGGAGCCCTCTGGGATGATGGAAATATTATATCAGTATGTCAAAATTCATGCATTTGCTTAAGGTCCTCAATAAAACAGAAGGGGACAAAACCATCAAAAATCAGGACTTGGGTGAGAAAGCCTCCAGGGTTATGTCCTGATGACATATTCCTCATCTGTGACATCCAGGACTTGGCCTCTGTTTCTGAATTTCTGAGACCAGCTTGCTTTATAGATTCTGCTCTTCAGTGTCTCTTAATATCTGCTTTGCTACTTGCTTAACAGCTTAATATTCAAACATGCCCTGAGCCTGTCATCAGTCTGTGATATTCGCATAATATATGCACACCTTCAGGTCTGTCCAAGTTCAAGTTGAGCTGAGCTGAGGCTGTCAGAGTCTGCCTGCACCAAAAGAGCTCATTCATGACCTGCCTTTCCCAAGCTCTAGCCCCATCGATCCAGCACTTTGTACTCATGATGAGATGGGCCCAGAAGCTCCCCCTAGTATGTCCTCCATCAGCTGCCCACTTCTGCCACAGATTCCAAGGGCAACTGCAGGGGGAATCTTCTAGGTCAATGTATACTCTATTAGTGGTCAGATAATAAACCTTCATGAGATGGACTGCAGAGAGCCATCTGCACACCTTTGGACTGACTTAAGTCCTGGAATAAAAACAGTTCTCCTTGTGTTCTTTCCTCTAGATTAGGGATGGAAAATCTTCACATGCATTAACCTGTCCTCAGCACCTTCATATCTCATGGCAGACATCAGTAATCAATTATAGCACCTTTCTCATAAGCCTGGTGGAAAAGGATCTCCAGGGAGCTGAAGAGACAAAGGATGTGCTTCAGCCTCTAGAAAGAGCTGCTAGAGCAGTATCTGTAGGTCTACGATATACCAGCTTCAGAGGGGATGAGAAAGAAGTCCTAG
Organism: Ictidomys tridecemlineatus; assembly: GCF_052094955.1. Lineage (NCBI taxonomy): Eukaryota > Metazoa > Chordata > Mammalia > Rodentia > Sciuridae > Ictidomys > Ictidomys tridecemlineatus. The sequence continues at coordinate 181,824,820 of NC_135483.1, forward strand.
TTCTGGTTCCCCAGAAGTCGATGGGAAAAGGAGGATTTGTCTGCAAGAAACTTAGGAAGGAAGTGCTCACAGGTCAGGGGAGGGAACAGAGGTGAGGTGAATGTGAAATCTCAGGCCAATAGCCCCCAGAGGTAACTTCCTTCTGATGGCTGGGGAAATGCTGGAGTTAAGTTGCTCTGGAGTGTCCAAGGGAGATGGGCTTGCCCCTCGGCACAGATGCCTGCCACTGGTCAAGGGCCTCCCAGGGAGAGGTGGATTCCTAGGTACTCCTGGCTGGCAGTGCGGGCGAAGTGCTCCAGTGGCCCCGGGGCCATCTTGAAAAGACGAGCCTCAGATGGGGACATGGGAAGCAAAGGTGCATCCAAACTAGGGCACATGAAAAGAGTAAAACGTCAACGCTCTCCATCAGGATTTAAGACCAAACTGACCGGAAAGAAGCTGTGCCTGGAGCACGGCAGTCCTTCCTCTCTCCCCACCGTGCAGGGAAGCAGCGAGGAGCACGGAGGCTGCTTGAGCTGCTCATGTCAGAGCCAACCCGACCCATGGTCATCATCTCTAGTGGGTGGAAATGGCAGGAAGGGGCAGCAAAGCTGCCTGCAGATGCCACAATTACACGTACATGCAGCGATCTCCTGGGAGAGGCTGCTGGCTCCTGCAGCTCCCATGGTACCCACTAGAACTGTGTTCCCTTCTGTTTTCACGGTGCTGTATGGTTTCTGAGGCCTTTTGTGGACAAGACTATATTTTCACACCCTTCATTTTCATCAGATTTAAAATACAAAGGGCTGATGCTGCTTCTAGAATGCTTTGTTCTGCTTCTCCATTTTATATTTTCATCTAGCAATGACCCTAATTACCCATATTCATGGCTGATCTGGGAGGGTAAGGAGCCTGTGTTGATTTCCCACCTTTAAACAGTTCTCTCCTTGCTCTAAGTAATCGAATGACTTTTTTTTTTTCTTCTTCAGAAAGGTGTGGAGTCTGGACACCTGGCCCAATTTTCAGCTCAGCCACCTGTGAACTGTTAAAATTCTTTAACCTCTCTGGGCCTCAGTTTCCTCATTTGTAGTATAAAGAGGTAGACGTAGATCACAACGCCAGTCCTCACTCAGAAACATGTGTGCACACATGGCTCCAGGTTATGGGAACCATGTTTCTTTGTTCATTAGGAACAAAAACCAGAACTTACATCTTAAAGGTTGCTACTATATTGTGACTTCGATACCGTCATTTTTAGGTAACATTTTTTTCTTTCAGAGGAGGGAGATGGCTGGTATATGGAGAGCTGCTCTTTTCTTTCCTTCTCCTTCCCCTTCTCTCTTTCTCCCTCTCTCTTTTTCTTTGTTAAACATTAAAGCCTCTGTCTTCAGGGAAGAAGAGGCAGTTGGATGTGTGGGAGTGTTTCAAATCCAAGCCTGCCATGATTGGAGAGCTAAGCACCTTCTTTCAGTAACGTGAAGAATCTCACTTATGAGGATAATGGAATCTTCAGAAACCCTAGAAGACGTACCAGGAAAGACGGGACTCACCAGGGGAATTTTCCTAAATGTACCCCCCTCCCCTCCATTTGTCCATCAGGGGGTCTCCTGTGCAGACTCGGAAGATATCTGCAGCCTGATTGGATCATTTGGGAGCTTGAGCACCTCGGGAGCTGGATTTCCCGACCCTGCCGCTCCCCCAGCCAACCCCAGGCCTGACTACCCTGACTCCCGGGGCCAAGGCTGCCAGCACGGCTGGTGTGAGTCTCTTGGCAAATGTTTCCACTGAAGTCCAGGCCTCCTGTGGCAGGAGCTGGTTCCCTTCCACCTTCTCCCCACAGTGTTGCTTTAATAAAGACGAAGGTTCCAATGCACTATTCTGGGACAACATGTGTGGACTCCTTTTAGACGTGGAATCTGAAGCCTGGGGTTTATGGGCCTCGGTTGGATGTTAAATGCCCGCAGTCTGTGTGTGCAGGCCTTGACTCGCTCCATGTGCCCTGTTTCTACTTGGGAGGGAGACGGGGAGAGCTGGCGTCTTCTCTTTTATAGGATTTCTTGAGATGTTGCCAAAATTCATTCCAAGCTATTTAAAGATTAAGAAATACATTTTTGAGAACTCGATTCGATGTAATTTCAGGAAAAGACAAAATCGATTTAGAAAAGACAATGTAAAATCCTAAAAGACCCAGTTGAAAGAACGAGTCGATGTTTAATTAAAAGCAGGGGGGCTTGAATGGATTGTGCACATTTTCGAGGATCAAGTTACCTGGAAAGAAAGGAAAATTGTGGGCTGGGTATAATATAAACAAAAAGGGGAGTTCAAATGAGGACCTTAAGAAATTAAAATCAAAAGAGACTCTTCAAAAAGAGTGTCCATCTTGGGAATTAACCTCCAACATTGAAATGAAAACAATTTTGAAAGGCTTAAAAACAAAAAACAAAACAAAAAAGAAGCAACCCACAATCCGGCCGGCTTCAGATCTCTTGGCCTCCAGCTTTCTGTGGGAAGCCTCGGTTCCCCATCCTTTGCTGGGTCTAGCATTTATCCTCCGCGGTGTGCATCTAGGGTTTGTGAGTCCAGCGTTCAAAACACACCGTGCTCTAACCAGGAGACTTGGATTCTTGCTCTTGGGTTTCTGTTTTTCCCTCATTGTGTGACTCAGGAAAAATCACTGTTTCTCTGAGACTCAATTCTGTGGCTGTAAAATGAGACCCTTTTCAGGGCTGTCCAAAGGGATTCTCTGCAATGATGGGCATGTTCTCTGTTTGCCTCACGTTATGACAACCGCTGTCCAGTGACTATCGGACCCTGGAAAAGTAGCTACTATGACTGAGTAATACAACTTTAATTAATTTTTATTTATATTCCAATAGCCACATAGCTAATGGCTAACAGATTGGACAGAACTGATTTAAATAGTGTCTGAGTCCATTTTTATATTACTTTATCAAAGTATCTGAAGCTGGGTACTTTTTTTGTGTGTGTGTGTACTGGGGATTGAATTCGGAGGCACTCAACCACTGAGCCCCATCCTCAGCCCTATTTTGTATTTTACTTAGTCTCACTGAGTTGCTTAGGGCCTTGCTGGTGTTGAGCCTGGCTTTGATGTCATGATCCTCCTGCCTCAGCCTCCTGAGCCACAGGGATTACAGGTGTGCACCACTGCACCTGGCTGAGGGTGGCTATTTTATGAATAAAAAGGGATTTATTTGGCTTATAATTCTGATGGCTGGAAAGTCTGAACAGCATGTCCCTGGCTTTTGGTGAGAACCTTCTGGCTGTATTCCAGCGTGGCAGATTAGCTGGTGTGTGTCAACGGTGTGTGAGAAAAAAAGCAAGAGGGAGGGACGAGGAAGATGAGCTGGCTTTTTAACAACTTGCTGTTGCTTAAACCAATAGGACAAGAACGAATCCACTGGCACGAGATGGGGATTAATCCCGTTGCAGGGGAGGTGCCCCCAGTGACCTAATAACCTCCCAGTAGGCTCCGTTTCTCAGTACCATTACATTGGGAAACTTGCTTCCAGCGTATGAACCTTTGGGAGACAAACCACATCCACATGACAGCAGATGGTGGCTGAAATCCTTCAAGTCCTAAAATTCTACGATCCCACACTCTATTGCTCTGGCTGGCTTGGCTGATAAATCACAAATGTTTGTCACACTGTTATTCAGGTCCACTTCTAAACAAAAATGAGTAAGAGGGTCCTTGTTCCTTGAGAGCTAACAGTCTTGTGGGAGAGAACTATAAAATTGGAGAAATTGTAGGCTCTTAAGGTTGACACTCCTGGGAGAGGCAGAGCCAGCCTTCATCCGTATCTGCTGCACATGGGCATCTAACAGTGGCTGTGCAAGGATTCAGTGACAGGCAGTGTGTGCTGGCTACGTCTGGCCCACTTTTCCTCCTTAACCTCAGAAGCTAAAAGTAACCTGGAGATTCGCCAGTTGCTGAGTCAAAACTTGGTTATTTTTAGCTTTAGAGGCTTAAAACCTAGTTAGAGAAAAAAAATGACCTACAGGAATAGGACCGGGGGATTTAGAGTTTCACTCACCAGATATATACTAGTGCATTAAGAGCATTAGACGTTGGATTAGGCATGGGGACATGGCCACACATTCAACAGGCACGGACCGTCCTTCCCTTGGGGCAGCTGGCATGGTGTTCTAGGGCGGAGGTGGAAACACATAGGAGACAACTTCAGTGGTAAGAGGAAAAGAAGATGGTAGCCACTGGTACAAATAATAATAATTTAAAAAATCACAGAAACCCCATCAAGTCAGCTGATTTCCTGTTTCTGGTCTCTGAGCAGCTATTGGGATGGAGATAGTGGATGCCAGTGGGAGGGATGGGTTCCAGACCTGACCAGGCTGCTCACTCTGGTGTGTACCTGAAGGAGGACAAGCTTGTACTGGACAGAGTAAAATCGTGTGTCTGAAAGGACTTGATTCAGAGTTGAACTTCCTCCAGGGGTCAGGTTCAGACCCTGCCTGGACTCCCAAATCTCCCTGGAGATAGCAGTTGGCTAGTTGGGCATCTCTGGTCCAGCACCCAAGAGAGAAGGGAAGATCTGGGAGAGCGACTGAGATCATCTGGAGGAAAATCCGAAGGATGCTGTGGGGCAGGAGCTTCGGGTTCTGGCTTCCCCAGAAGGGCTTCTGCAGCTGTTATTGGCTAAGAGGCCAGCCCCGGGGGACTGACCCTAATTTAGCTAGAACCGTCTGATCTTAACTGTCTTTTATGTTGGAGGCATGTGTAAAGTGTTACTGAAAGTATATTTTAGGCAATAAGAAAATTATTTTGAAAGTTGTTAGATAGATGCTGAGAGTGGGTAAACTCTCCAGGGGAGGGGTTCTGGGTCATTGGAGGAGCACAGGCCAATTTTCTCCTACTTTGGACTTTGCTTCTTCATGGGGCAAGGTGGATGTGAGACTGGGACCCCTAAGAGTCTTGAGGGTTTCTGCGACAGGATGGGAGAGGACAGTGGCTATATCCGGCACTTGTCCCTTATTTAAAGAACCCCTATGATTCCCACTGTGTTACTCAAGTCTAGCAATACAGCTTGGACCCAAGAACAGATAAAACTGGGAAAAGCTGTTTATAAATGACTTCAAATTCTGGATGTAATCGTAGCACAATAGGTTGCAAAAGTCCTAAACTCATCTCTTTCTCAAATGCCCCCATTTAATAGACGAGGAAACAAAATGTGAGAATGGGAAGGGACTAGCCCAAGGTCCCAGAGGCCCTGGTGCCAGGGCTCCAGTGACTGGGACTTGGATCCTCCTGCAGGAGCAGAGACCCCAGAACCAGGCGAGGTGAGGCTGAGGGTCTTTTCTGCTGCAACTTTCCCTTCCTAGGATGCCTCGTCCTTGTCGCGGGCTCTCCCTCTTGACCCCCCTGCAGGCCTACTCTCAGCCCTCCTCTGCCCTGCTGGGCCCCTTATGGGGAATGTATGAAGGGACCCCCTTGCCCTCTGGGTTCTTTTGGTTTAGGTAATGGGAAGGAGGAGATGTTAAGGGAGGGAGCAGAGAGAGGCCAGTGCACTTATTCTCTCTGCTCTGTTGCTGTAGGGTTGCTACCCACAGGTTGCAGCCCTGCATCCAAGGCCACAGCTGCCAGCATGGAGCCCTGAGCTTCCTTGGATGTGAACACCCACACTTGTCCCAGTGTCCTCTCAGGCCTGGGCATGATAATGGCATCCACTGTTATTAGCCTTGGGGCACTGTGCCTCCTCTGTGGTTTTGTTACATCCTCCATACATACTCCTTTGTAATTAATTTCTTTTTTGGTTAATCCTCTTTGGGTTATTCCAAATCCAATGTGCTCTTTTCTTTTTTAAAAAAAATATTTTCTTTCTGAGTTGTAGATGGTCACAATAACTTTATTTATTTATTTATTTATTTTTATGTGGTGCTGAGGATCAAACCCAGTAGAGCTAGATGAGCCCTCTACCCCTGAGCCACTACCCCAGCCCCCTCTTTTTTTTATATATATATTTGCACAATAGAATCCCACAATGTAACTGTGCATTTCGCCCCATCTCACGAATGAGATTGAAACACAGAAAGGTTAGGATATGTGCCTAAAGCCTTCCAGAAGCGAACCCAGGGGATTCCAGAAACTTTGCCTTTGAACAATCCGTTATAGTCCCTCTCAGTGCAAGTGAGGGGTGGGCGGCTGGTCCAGAGCTTGACTTCCAGCACAGGGAGTTTCCTGTGCCCTGTTTGAAGTCCTCTGGAGATCTGTGCATCCTCACTAGCCCATCCCTGGCTGTCAGCCCAGCTAGGGCCAGTAAGTGCCTGGCAGACTGCCCATAAGAGGTGACAGTATGGTGAAGCCCGGAGAAAGTGGACAGCAAATTTTGTTTGGGCCGTTGAAAAACAAACACAAAAAAGCAAAAACAAAACAAAATACCACCTCCCTCCGTGCCAGAAAAACCCCCACCAAACCCTAATTAATTAAAGGAGCAGAAAAGAGCCTCCAGGACGCGGCAGAGGCTGACGGCTTCCCCGGGATGATTTCATTTGGTGGCGATGGCTCTGTCCATACGACGTGCTGCCTGGAACCACACACAGTCTCTTCTCCAGAGAACATTTTTTTCCCCCTCTGAGTTGCACGAGCTCAGACTGCGAGTGACAGAAGCCAGCCTACAGCTCTGCTGACCTACTTCCCGGCTGGGTCTCCAGCCAGCAGCCCACGCATCATCCATTTTAACCAGCTTTTCAAGGTCAGGACTTTTCAATGCAGAGGCTGGCTTTTGCTTGACACAAAGCCAGGTACCATCAATTGTCCTGTTTACTAAAATTTTCAGTGTTGCCTTTCTTTAGCTGAGTAAAAAGTATGGGTTGGGCTCCTGTTTAGGACAGATAACAAATGCGGTTGCTTTGAGACTAAATTGGCCACTTGGTCTGTACTTCAGGTGCTTAAAAAGCAGGTTTTCCACTATTATGGAACAGCTGGGCAAGACCGAATACAGACAGTGAAGGATTTAGGCCATCCCGGTGGCTAGTCACACTCCCCCGCCCTTTATTTATTTATTTTTTTTGTGATGCAGACAAATGTATGCTCCACATAAACACAATGTCTTATTTTTCACTTTTATGAAAGAATCGTATGAAGCCAGCTCTTCACAGATAAAAAGTACCTGCTTTGTGTATCTATTACTGTAACTTTCATCTCGACAGGCTTTGTGAGCAGCTCCCAGCTGGAACTACATTCTTCTCTGGTTTGATAAAGATAAATTGTATTCAGTGAAAGAGAAAGAGGAAAATTTTCTTGATTATTCTCTAAATAAAAAGTCAGGGGAGATGTGATTTTTTCCCCCCTTAATTCTCAAAGAAATTAGTCCCCCTTTGAAATGACCCCATATTTTCTGTGCTGCTCAGCACCTTCAAGCTGTTTGATCTGAAGATAAGCATATTTCCATCTTGGGCTCTGTGAGAGCTCGTTAGAGAAGAAAGGAGACCCAGCACTTTCACCACACGCGAGTGTTCATCGTCAGCAGTCAGGTACAGGTGACGTTGGGTGGTAGTTTCCAGCCTGTGGTGGATCTCAGCTTTTCTCCTTGCTAATTGCATGGATTTTGGACAAGTTACTTACATTGTTTGTGCCTCAGTTTTCTCTTCTGGAGAGTAGAGATGATAATAATAGTGCCCTTGTAAGATGTGTGAGAGGTAAATGGAAGGTACTTCAAATATGTTATTGGATTTGTCTTAGTCCCTTTGGGCTGCTATAACAAAAACACCAGAGACTTGGTAATTTATAAACAACAGAAAGTCTTTGCCTACAGTTCTGGAGGCTGGGAAGTCTGAGAATGGGCAGCAGATCTGATGTCTGGTGAAGGCCTGTTTCTCATACATGGCACCTTCTAATGGTTCCCTCCATGGTGGAAGGTGTGAACAAGATTCTTTAGACTTCTCTTACAAGGACACTAATTGCTTAAAAAGCAGCACTCTAAAGACCTATTCACCTTCCAAAGGCCCCACCTCTTATTACTATGGCATTGAGGATGAGATTTCAGTAGAGCATACTGTTCAGAGGCTTGCAATTCCCTGAGACGAGTGAAACAGGGGCATGATGCTGGTCACTCCTCAGTGATGTCCTGTCATCTAAGAAGTCCCTCCCCCTCCATTTTTTTTTTTTTATAAAGCCTGCAGCCAGTCACAGTCTTGGGGGCTGCTGGAATGGGCCATGCAGACTGCAGGTGCCCATGGCCTGGTCTGGGGTCTGGAAGATTTTGACCTTGTCATTTTACTCCAAGGGCATGGTGCATACAAAAATTCTAAGAGAAGCATACCAATATTTTTTTAATATATATTTTAAGTCACCCCAAATAATTCATTTTAACATCCAGATCAATATTCTGATAGCTACAGTAAATGCTTTTTGACTTTTTTCCATCTTTAATGAAATTGTTTTCCTTTGGATCAGATACAGAGATAATGAAAGTGAGAAAAGAGAAAAAGAGGGAGGCACAGGGAGGGTGGAGAGAGAAGAAAGAGAGAAACATAAAGGAATATACATGTCAACACACGGACACAAAGAGAGAAAAATGCAGAGACAAAGACAGATTCAGAGAAAGTGGGGGATTCACAGTGGCAGTCAGACAGGGAGCCAGCAAAACAGAAATACAGAGGAAGAAATATCACACACAGATGCAGGGACAGAGAGGGACAGAGAAAACCACACACACACACACACTGCACAAAACCCACACTGAGGAGACAACAGTTGTCCTGAAGCATTGTCTGCTAAATTTTTGGATACAAGAAGATCAAAATTCCCAGAGAACAAACAGTGGGTCGACCCATCTTCAGGGTCAAATGGCAGGATTAAGGAGGTCAAATGTATAAAGTTCCTCACGCAGAGCTGAATGAATGGAAGTTATTCATTTTAATGGAAACTCCTTTCAGCCCAGACACTGGCAGTGAGTATCCCTTTCCTGTTTGGGGGATCACTTTTATGAGAGCTCGTGGATTTCTTTCCTTTGGGCTGGGTGTGTTCTGATTCCAGAACCTCCTCACCTGGACACGTTCCCACTCTTCCTTTGTGTTTCTGAGTTCTGTGGTGGACAGATAAGATGTAGCTACTGTTTCCCCTGCACAGGGAAGCTGGTCAAACCCTGCAAGGACTGGAGGGATGGGGGCTGGTGGGTAAAGGAATCTGGTAGAACAGACAGAAATAAAATGGCCACGTCTGGGGCACCATAGATTGTGAGACTTATTCTGAACAGTGTTTTATAGAGCTGTTTCAAAGATCTCAAAATCCTTATGGTTTCTTAAATCCCAAGGAAATGGGCTCGAAGACACAGAGAATGTAAACTAGATCTTTGAAATTCCCTTTGGTTATTCTCTAGAAACTTCTTTCTGCAGAAGTGCCTTCTGATTGACAAAAGCTTGCTTTTATATTCACAATCTCACCCTGTCAAGGTCTAGTCTAAAATCACCCTCAGAGAATATTGTGCAGTAACTTTTTTTTTTAAAACCCAAATCCTCTCGATTTATGTATTTAATTTATTGTTTTTCTCTGTCAGAGCTTTCCTTTGTATATAACCAAATCCCAATTTTGAGCGCCTATCATACACTGCTAAGCCATAATGTTGGACGGCATTTTTTAATTTAGAGCTTGAAATTCCCAGAGTTTACTTTCAAGTCCCTTGTCCTTTGGAAATTTATATAAAACTTCCCACCCCCTCCCAACCTCCTACTTTCTTTTCCCTTTGGAAGCAGTTAATTAATTTCATTTCTCAAAGATGCTTTCTTTCCTTAAGTAGTTCAGTCTGGCTAGCCTTCCTCTGGGTATCACTTTTCGCCAGTACTTTATGCAGACTCATTCAGAAATAGCTCATTGTGGGCCAGTTGTCTCTGTTTTTGGTAAGACAATTGCTTAGGAGGTCAAGGTCTGTAGGCATCACTCAGGAGTACCTGATTTGGGCCATGCACCCAAGACAAAAAGGCCCGACCTCTGTGAACTCCTGTTCTTACTCTGTCAGGCCCCAGCAGGCAGGACTGAAGCTGGTGGGGGTCCTCACAGACACTTTGGGGCATTTAAAAGTAAAAAAGTGAAAGCCAGTAAACAAGGCTAAGCCAGTGCCTTGGACAGGGCGAAGACAGACGCCGAGAATGTGCTTCTCTGTCAAGTCCGCAGGACTAGAAATGGTGTACAGAACCAAGAGGCAGCCTGCAGATCAGAAAGGGATTAGGTGAGTCGGTTCCAGGATGCCTGCTGTGAGCGCTGTTGGGTGTTGACAGCTCAGATTTATGGCCAGGTAGGTATGCAGCACATGGGATTCGGTGCAGGTATGTGGTAGTTGGATTCAAGATACACCCACCAGCCCTCAGGCCTTCTATGCAATAAGGGATGGAAGGGGGTAACCCCATTTCACTCAGAGAAAAAACAGAGGCACATCCCAGAACATTCACACTCAGGGCCTGAGTATTTTGGCTTCTGGGTTGTCTCCTTTTTTAAGTCTGGAGCTGGACAAGGTGCTTGTGATAATCCAGTGTTTCTTTTTTTGCCTTCTGTCTCCTGTCTTGGACTGAAGGCTGAGAGGAGGAGGTTTTGGGGACAGCACAGGTGCAAGCTGGCCAGGACAGCAGGGAGAGGTGGTTGAGGAGATGAATGTGTGAGGATGGGTGCGGCTGGGGGTACAAGTCAAAGTGGTTGTTTGCTGGTGTGACTCAGGGTGAGGCTAAGAGGTACCTGTGAGGCAGATAGTGATGTCTGACCTTGAGAATGACCTGATTAATGGAAACAGACAGTCTGGGGTAGAAAAAGTTCATTGCATTGGAGAGTGCATCTACCATTATGGAAATTACACTGTGGCCATAGAAGGGTGGTAGCTCATTATAAAGTCTAAAATGATGATTTTCAAGGACTTTTCAGGTTTGGGCAGGGCGTGGTGTGTAGGCCATTTCTAGGGGGTATTATGTTGGGGGGAATTGTGCTGGATTTAGCATTTATGTGGGGGCTCTAGGGAACTCCCTGCTCAACCCTTGCCACTTCCAGGCCTCGTTGTGACAGACTTCACCTTTAGCACATCCAGTCAGACATTAGGCAGGGCTAAGACTTTTTGTAGAGGAGACAAAATTAAGTGATGCGCAGAATTCTGAAGCTACTGCAGGCATGACTGGGGATAGGCACCCCCTTCCTTTCACCCTGAATAACTTAATGAATTTCCCTTGTGACTGGACGGAGGTGCCATTTTTCTGGAGAGAGGTCTTCAGAGTAGGGTGTTTTGCTGTTTCTTTGTAGAATAAGAAATTACCTTCCAGTTTGAATTATTAAAAATAATCCCACCTCCCTTGAAGGTTCAGGAGTAAGAAAGTTGACACTCTGAAACAAGCCAGCATGGGGCATAGACGACCTGGGTCATAAATGACAGACAAGGATGAGGTGTTTCACTGGTAGAAAAGGCAGAAATGACAGTTCTAGGCCTCAGCATCAGAGAGGCCAGGTGAAGGGAGAGTCACAGCAGCTGGGACTCCAATGTTCCAGCTGAGTCCTGTCTTCTTGTCGTGTGCCAGACAGGTGAGCGAGCCACCTGAAATGCCCAAGCCCTGCTGATCCGCAGACACTCGCATCACGCGAAGCAGAAGAATCATCTGGCTGAACCCAGCAGATGCATTTCTCATGAGATGAAATAAAATAATTGTTTTAGACCAATTTCTTTGGGTGGGATGTTGTAGAGCAATAGATCACTATAAGAGGAGATAGATGCACCCTTTGTAGCTGAATCTAATATTGGAGTTGACAAAGTATGTCTCAGGGACCAAATCTAGCTTGCCATCTATTTTTGCAAATAGTTTCACTGGAACACAGTTACATCCATTTGTCTAAGTGTTGCCTATGGCTGCTTTAGTACTAATATAGCATTGAGTAATTGTATCAGAGACTATTTAGTCTGTATAGTGCTATGTATCTTGCAAAGACGAAATCTTTATTTTCTAGTGCTTTATTTACCATGTTTGCTGACACATGATCTGTTACACTAATCTACAAAAAGATAAAAAAAAAATGAGTAGACTGATCATAAAACAGTGAGGAAAATTCAGTAAGCAAAAAGCACTGGGTACAAAGGAAATGGCCTGAATCAATACAGAAAATGGTGTGTACTATTCTCTGAGCCATAACAATGATGGCTTTCCCTATAGTATACTTTCCTAGTACCACAGAGTATCTTAGAGGAGGTCTATGGCAGGTTACGTTGCAGTTAGCAAAAATTCACTCTCCCTTCTCCACTTCCATGGAAGGAGCATACTTCTCTTCCCCTCTAATGAATTTGGCTATGAAACCTGTTTTCTTTTGTGGAATGTGAGAAAAGGTTTTAAATGCATCTGTGGGGTTTGGCTTAACTTCTCGAGTCCCTGCTATTGGCCGTGAGAAGAGCATGTTCCAAACAGCTGTAGCTGTGTTGGTCTCAGAATGAGCGACCACCTGGCAGTACTAAACTGGACTTGTATTCTTGATGACAAGTTGGTCCAGATTCAGCTGAATCTAGCAGAGCACCGCAAGCCTGCAGACCTGCAAAAAGTAATTATTTCTTTTTGTTTTCTCCCCAGTGACCAACAACAGCAGTTCTGCTCTTTTTAGTCACTGGACATTTTAGAACTGTTTGTTACACAGTGTCTGTGCAGCCACAGCTAACTAACAGAGCCTAAGAAACATAGAAAGAGAAAATATTCTCTATATAAAGATGCTACTGGCTCATTTAGCTTTTTGTGGAAATCTTAAGTGGTCCTCCGTCATGATATTTATTTCCCATCTGTCAGAAAGTTGCCATATCATGATTATGCTATGATAAGCAATTACTAACATCAAACATAGATCTAATAATAGATAATCTAAGCTATAAGATCCATGATATAAATGTCATCCAATCAAGCTGGGTATGATGGCACATGCCTATAATCCCAGTGATTCAGGAGGCTGAGGCAGGAGGATTGCCAGGTCAAAGCTAGCCTCAGAAAAAGCCAAGCACTAAGCAACTCAGTGAGATCCAGTCTCTAAATAAAATACAAAATAGGGCTGGGGATGTGGTTTAGTGGTTGAGTGCCCCTGAGTTCAATCGCCGGTATCCTCTACCCCCTCAAAGGTAACCCAATCAGAGCTATCATCTGTGTTCAGTGAACAACATACACAACCATGAATTATTACTTTGTACTGTGAGATAACTCAATGATTTAGATCTTCTAGAATTAACTCTTGTAAGAGGCAAAAAAAAGAAGAGTATCATTAAAGACATTAGCTTGCTGAGTGATATTATTTTTGAGTGGCAGAGATATAAATTATTTTGCATATTTCTTTGCATTTCTTCCTGGACAAAATTCTAATCCCTTTCCTTGCAGGTTGGAACCTGGTTGCAAAGGTGGACCAAGGTAAAAGTGGTGTTTTCAGAAAGGTGGAAAAGAAGAGGCTGTTAAAAATGTGCAATTATTACCACGATATATTGCTGGTAATATTTTCACACTAGCTAGACCTTTCACTGGGATAAATTCAAGAACAAAACCTTTCTTCTTTGTCTCCTTTCTCTCCTTTATTTCCTTGTAGAGCAAAGAAGGATCAGCAGACTCTAGTTTACTGGAGAGCCAGAACTGAACTGGGCATGATTAATTAGTTTTTCCAAATGACTTATCTAAATTAGTTCAAGCTGAGCGGTGGAACTTTCTAAACTGCTTCTGTTATCTAACCTAAGTCTTTGCATCTTAAAGCTCTGATGGGCACATGCCACCTACAGTAACCGAGAAACCTAGGCTGTGCAGAAGGAAGAGAAGGAAAAGGAGGAGGCAGGCAGAAACGTGCTTTAAATTCTGGCCCTTCAATTTATGAATGACTAGAGCTTCAGTCTTATTTGCTAAATGCCAAAAATAATTCCATTTCAAGGGGTAGCTATGAGGATTAAATGAGATAACATAGAAGAATAATCTAGAAGAATGTGCTATGTAGTTGGCATTTGCCTTTGGCATCCTTTCTATTTCTCTTCAGACCAAAGGAAAATTTTGCTAAGTGAAAAGCACATCTCTTTGGTGTCTTCTCTTGTCTCTTTTCTCATCTTTGCTGACTTTTCAGCTACATTTCTCTGTCTCCTACCTTCTTGCCATCATCTTGTGAGTGCCCGGGTGTACATTTTTGTTTATGCAAAGTTGTGAAAACTAGAGCATGATTGTGGTGTGTTTGCTCCTTGTTCAGTTAGTGCAGGTAAGGCCCTGGCACGTCTGCATCTCTTACTAGATCATAAGGCCCCAGAAGATAGGGATCTGTGAGCCTTACTCACACTGTGTGCCAGGGCCCAGCCAGTGTTGGGGAACAAGCAGGGATGCCTACTGAATACAAATTGTATTATCCAACAATGAATGAGAGTGTAAATATTATCATATCGTGATTATTTTGTCACCTATCCATGTAATAAATTTTTATCACTTGTGGACCATCTGTATATCTGAATCCTATGGCTAAGGGTAGAAGTGGTGATGCTTTTGGAGACTTATTTAGAAGGTAAATGTTTCTTAGTACTCTTCTTCAAGCTTCTTGGTCAGCTTAAGATATCCTATAGAACACATAAGTAGAAGTAGAAACTTCATACCAATGCAGGGGTGAGACTGCACTAAAACTCCCCAAACTGATTTTAGAATGTCTTATTACTCAAAACTACCATTCAAAAATTTTATTGCTTAAATTTTCCCTACGTAAGTGTTATGTAAATTTGAATTTACAAAATGCAGTGTTAATAATATCTGTATGTCTGTTTTGAATGTTGACGACCTTGATAAGATTTAAATTGAGAATACAGTGGTCACACTTCTTCCTTGGCATCCCTTTTTAGGCCTGACATAGGTTATCACCTTTGGCCTCTTGAAAAGTCCCCTCCTGTGTGACTGTGGGCAGCACAGCCCACTTGTTCCTTATCTCACTGCTCTCAGACCCAGCACATCCCACAGCTGCTGAGTACCATAAAACCAAACTCACCAGCGAGTCCCTTGAGTGTGTTTTCTTTGAGGTAGCCAACCACAGCCCCTTCAGGTAAGCCTGTGGGGTAACATCCATGGACCTCATGAAGGTAGAGTCCCTCAGGTCTTCTCCCTCTTTCCCTGTTTGCTCTACTCTCTGTGTCTCCCACCCAGTTACGGCTCAACTAGAGAGTGGCTATCTTGGATTATGGCCACTCTCAAGACCTGGTTAAAAAGAAACTGTAAGAATAGAAATCACAACACCACAAGGGCTGAGAAAACCCTTACAAAAACTTTTCCCGCAAAGGTCTAGATAGTAAATATTCTTGACTTTGCAGGCCAGATGGTCTCTATTGCATTTACTCAGGCTATTGCAACATAGAAGCAGCCACGTTTAATGAAAGTGTGGGTGTTACTGTGTTCCAATAAAACTTTATTTACAAAAACAGATAGTGGGCCATGTTTAGACTGTGGGCTGTAGTTACTAATCCTTGGTCTACAGGAGAGAGGGAGGGCATTGTAATCTATAAACTTGGGTGAGTTTATTCTGTCTCATCTTTAGGGGCCACATCTGCAAGAAGGCTATTAAAAACCTACCTGGAGTGAGGAAAAGGTCAAATAAGATAGGATGTTAAAACACTTAGCACTGTCATAGGTTTTGTTTCTCAGGTAAACAATTCTGTAATTAATTCCTCTCCTTTTTATTACTCTGATCGGAACTGTTGCATTATTTTGATGCACTTATTTGAGCTAGTAATTGCTGGTGTTTAATAGTTATGAAATAGAGCACTAACACTTAATAGGGGAATCTGTATTAGAAACAAAGTTTATTAGCTTCACTGACACTCCAGGGAGAAGATTCTGGAGCCAGAGCCCTCTCTCCAATCTCCCTTAATGTATAATATTAATTTCTGACTCACAGTGTTGTCAAAATGAACTACATGAAATGTATAAACCAAAGGTTAGACTGGCGATGTTGTTTCATTGGGGACCCTAGTGATTTCTCTGTCCCTGAAAGCTAGAATTGTGTTTGGCACATAAATATTGTCAATAAGTAAATGATAATCATCATCACCATCATCATTTTTATCATGGAACATGAAAGTAGATGTTAATCTCTACTGTCAGCACCATTTACCATCGCTTTCAATCTCCCCCTCTGGTATGACTTCCATCACTGGAAATAATTCATGCATGATTTTTAAAATGCATTGCTATTGTGAATCCCAGTTGCAAACATCAGAGTTTTTAGAATATCTGAAACTGAGAAACTGGGGAGTCAGTCAGTTAAGTGTCAATGCCTGCTCCATTTCCTAGCGGGTGGAGTGTAAACTCTGAGTCTAAGTGAGATGGACTTAATAAAAGTTACTTTAAAGGCCATTGGGAAGATTAAGTACCTTGTAGTGCCTTAATAAATATTGGTAATATTAATAGCCACTTTTGATAATGTAAATTGGTAATATAAGTCACCTTTTCATTCTTTTTTTTAGACAAAATATAGGAACTAGGCAAAGTCTGTATATTCTCCTTCATCTTTCAAACTTTATCTCTTTTAAGTCACTAAAGTATAATCCCCTTTGTCCATTCACATTGGATGTGAAGGACTGTTGACAGTTTGAAGTGTAGTGACTCTGGGTGGGGAAATAGGAATGGATGGGGCGGTGGTGGTCACTGTAACATGTTCAGGCCATTACTGCACACTTAGTCCATTTTGCATTACTATAATGAAATATCTGAGGCAGGCTAACTTTATAAAGAAAGAGGTTTCTTCGGATCATAGTTTTAGGGGTTGAAAGTTCAAACAGCATGGTGCAGGCTTTTGGTAAGCTCCCCACCTCACCTTGGATGCATCACCTCACGATGATGGCAGTGGTGGCAACCGGGTGTGAGAAGGAAGAGATGACATCTTTAAACAGGAAGAAGAAAGCGATTCAGAGGTGAGGCTCACTCTTAAAGCAACTCTCTCTCATGAGAACTAAGAGATCTCTTGAGGGCTCTTAATCCCTTCCAATGGCCGTTAACCCAAAGACACAACAGTCTTCTGTTAGGCCCTGCCTCTTCAAGGTGTCACCGCCACCGTATCACCACACTGGGGTCCAAGCTTTCAACACAGGAGCCTTGGAGGGACACATTCAGCTTAAATCCAAACCATTGCCAATGGCTACAGGACGGATTAGGGAGGTGTTGAAACCTTACAGGTGGGATGCTCACTTCCACTTTCCTAAAATGTCTCACCCTCTGAAAGAATCCTTTATTTCCCTGCTTCTGATAGAGAGATGGACATGGAGAACTATTTCTCCACGATGACAGTTCTCGGAAGTGGTCTTTTGACTCCTGGAGGTGACTGAAACCCTTTGAAGAAGTCTCTGTGCTCAAAATCATTTTCATAATAGTACGTCACTTGTCTTTTCCATCGTATTGATACTTGCTCTGGGGGTGCAAAAGCTAGTGGTAGGTAACACAGTTGGAAACTAATCACAGCTTGAGGCAGTGGCACCAAATTACTCTAGTTGTCACTGTATCCTTCAGTGTTTTGTACCCACGTTAAGAAATGTCAGTGGCATTTAAAATGCCCTTGATGTGTACATATCTTTAAAAACATTCGGTGACAAAATTGGAAGTACAGTGTATAGGAAGCCCCCTGCAACTGGAATGTGTTGGCTACCTCAGGAAAAAGCCCTATGTAAATGCTTGAGTTGCACTTTTTGGGCCACCCCACTCCCCCTTTAAGAAATAGTTTTTTACCTGAAAGAATGGCTGACGTTCAAAATATGTTATTCCCACTTGGGCTTCTGCCAGATATTTTCTCAACAATGAATGGAGTTAGCCTGTTACTTCAAGGAAAATGCCTGTCATAGTTTGTTGCCAATGATAAAGCTGAAACTTTCAGATGATATTAAAATAAGGAAAACTGTGAGCTTGATAGCATCCTAAAGACTTTAAAGACTTTTCTGATGAGATTGCAACAGAAAATAATGTGATTTTCTTGATGTTATATAATGAAATGTGCCAGTGTCAGAACATGTGTAACTGAGCGAACCAACGTTTTCCAAATCACCAATGCATGATGTTATTCAGTCTTGCGTGAATAGAAGATAAACTCAAAGTGTAAGACAGACCAATGAATTAAAAAAAAAAATTTAGATACTGACGGGCCCTTATTTTGTTCATTTATTTATATGCAGTGCTGAGAATCGAACCCAGTGCCTCACTAATACTAGGTAAGCACTCTACTGCTGAGCCAAAACCCCAGCTCCCAGACCAATGAATTTTAATGTAACAGAGTAGGATGAATTTTTATCATTGTAACTTTAGATTCCACATTGTAACTCACCTCTGGGAATTTACCATGTTTGAGTTTTGGTGTAGTACCAAAGAAGAATGTCCACCATTGTCTGAAGAGGCTATCAATATACAATATCTTCAATACTTATGCAAATGTGTGAGGTTAGGGTTTTTCATATGCTATAACCAAAATAATATATCATAAGAGATTAAATGCAAAAACAGGTATAAGAATACAGATGATTTGATTAAACTAGACATGCAAGATGGAAGAGACCTTCAAAAATATAAAGTCATGAAATTCTTCTTATAGTTTTTTTTATTTGGAAACCAGCAATTTTTTTTCTAAAAATGTTATTGCTGTTGACATAAATGTGTTTATATTTAAAACATATTTCTCAAGTTTTAATTTTAATATGGTAAACATTTATAGATATGACACACGTAAACAAAAGGTCTTTGGGTATTTAATCATTGTTAAGAGTATAAAGGAATCCTGAGACCAGATATTCAAGGGCTTCTACCCTAGTATGAAAGGTCAAGGACTCAAGAATAATGACAGGTGGTTGTCAATGCTTGTCACTCTCGGGGAGTGATGAGGGGTGGTGGGGCTTGTGATAGTTTGTGGAATGAGTACTCTGTTCAAGTGGGAGTGGGGCAGCTATCCTTTAGCAACTGCAAGTTGTTGCTGTGGGAGAAGAAGGACCAGAATGGCCAGGTGTCATGGTTCTTAAAGAAGAGCCAGAAGTTCAGAACTTAATGTGAAATCTCTCAATTTTAATATTGGTAGTACATTCAAGAAACTTCTAGCACCCTGTGTGGGCCTGAAGAAATCTACCTGGGGACAGAATGCTGCGATGGGACCCTCAGGTCAAGCCTCTGGTTCCGGCTTACGCTGATAAAGCTTGTGGGAGTGATTCATGACTACAGTGAAAATATTTATTATTAAGCGTTTAAGGAATTAGCGAGCATTTCCAAATTCTGTGTAGGTGATAAAAAAATTCTTTTAAAAATCAAATAAAAGCACAAATTACTAGAAACTTCCCTGACTATTGTGTTCTACCTGGCAGACATTGTTTTCAACCCGCAGGAGCCTGGAGGAAGAAGTGAGGGCTTTTCCTTTCTTCCTCTTAATTTCTTTTCTGAAATGAGCACTTTTGTCTCGCCCCTTACTGTAAAGAAACCTACTCCAGACTGCATAATAGCTCTTTGTTTTATTACAGTATGGTTGTGTTCTCCTCAATGGTTTGCCTTCTTATAAATTGGCAAAAAAAAAAAAGAAGAAAAAAGTGATGCTAGGTTCCTTAAAGTTCAGCAGCTTGTACTGCCATTTGTTACAAAAATGAAAAACAACCTCAAAGTAGCACAATTGGAAAATTTGTCAGGATTGCCTGAATAAAAAATGCTTTTTAATTTAATATAACAGACTAATTCCAAGAGCAAACCAATTCATATAAAAGTGCTTTTATGTCCCTAAATCAAATGACTTTGGATTTGTAAAGGATATGAAATGACAAGGACTTCATATATTTAAATTTTCTTCAACATTTTTGATTTTCTGTTTATTTAAAACAAACAAGCCCCTTCACGACCCAACCATCAATTATTACTTTACAGCAATTTATGCCAATTTTTTTTTTTTTTTAGCACTGACATAATCCATTTTCCTCCCTCAATTTGGGGGAAGTGAGAGCAAAATCAGCTTTTGAGGACTGTGGTACAATACAAAGAGGTAAGGTGGAGTCAGATTTTCATAGATTTGAAATTTCCCTCTTCCATTCATGCCTGCTATGCAATAAGACTGAGTAAAATGTGAAGCTCTGTGAAACTTACTTCATCTTTTTGCAAAATGGGAATGATGAAGCTGGTGATGAAAACTAAGGACATCTAGCAATAAGTACAGGCCCTGGCTGTGTGGGGGGGAAATAACCATAACAACATCAGGAAAGGTATTGATCCAAATACACCCAAGGATTAATTCATTTAATATACTGCCTGGGAGAGAGGTGCTAACGATTACCCCTAGAGATTAAGTAATTTACCTAAAATGCCAGCCAGGAAGTTGAGAAGCCAGGATTTGAACTTTGGCAGGAGAGCTTAACAATTCTTCCTTTCCCTTTCTTCTTTGAAGAAGTCTGTGTAGTCAGACACTCCCCTTGTGAGGCTCCTGGGTGTGTGATGTCTGTGAATTGGTGGTGGGCATGTCCGCGTTCACCTGCCAAGAGCTCAGGGGTTAGCTCGAAGAGAGCTCGTTCCCACTCAAAGTCCAACATGATTATGATTCTAAATTTAGTAAAATTTTTAGCAATGATTTTCAGTGACCCTCCTTATAAAAAAGATCACAAAATTTGGTCAGTGATGAATAGTTCTTTACAATGAAAAGGGAAAAAAAAATCTATTCTTAAAAAGCGGACAAATAACTCAAGAGAACTATGAAATTCAGAAAATGTCATCATATGACCATGATTTTATAATATCATTTTCCGCAATGAGAATAGAAAGATAATTTGGTTTATTGGAATTAAAAAAGTACGAAGGGTTCAGAAAAGTTCCTCTGAACTTCATAATTTGTTCTTGGTAATGTCATTTACATTCAGGTCGGCTGTCAGATTTGAGAAAACCACTAGCGAATTTCATTTGTAATTGAGCTGTTAGAGCTGATGCAGTCAGTTTGTGGTACTGCTATGGGTTTCCCCCAATAGATCCAGGAATTCTGATAAATTCAGTTCACATGTTTCTCATCAAAAAGAAAAAAAAAATCAATGGTGCATTTATAATTGTATATGCTGCATTATTGAGTGAATTTCCTTAATAAGAGAGAACTTCTGTTCTTATTAGACATTAATAAGAACCAAATCCTCTACTTACAATTTTAAATTTCTGATGATTGGAAAAATTTTCCACAGACTAGCTTCTGGTTCCACACATTTCAAATTATGTTTCTTCTCCAGTACCCACATACTTCCATGTTGAGTACTCTAAGATCTGGGAGAGTTTTGATTTGACTTCTGGTTGTGGTTCTGGCCAGATAAAAAGTTGACACTGTGGATGATAGGGGTGCTCCTAAAAGCCATCCCTATCTCACGATGGCTAATCGTGGCTTCCGATGCACAGGTGTGACTGTGAGTCACCACAACAGAAAACTGTGCTCAGCTCTGCCTCCCTCTAGCTAGATCTCTACCATGCATATGGATGACCACTCCAACAGGGTCTGCCAACGGGGAAGCTTGATAGAGGGGAAGGCTTGCTGGTCTTAACAGGTTGCAGTTTCTATATTTTACTTTTGCACATCTTATGAAAGTGGTTGACCATTCGAGCCATTTCCAGGAATCCTTAACTGAGCTTTGTTCCGAACTCACCAAGTAATTGCAGAGAGATCATGTCACCAACTGGTAGAGATAATCTGAGAAAGACATTATCTTGGGATGACTTTGATCAATGCTAATTAATCTCCTAATTCATTAAGTTAAAAAAGGCAAAAAATTTAACATAATTTAGTAATCAATCCTGAGGTTATGGCCTCATAATTATAAGCATTGAATTTCACTACAAACTAACCTTTTAAAGACCATTTGGAAATCTTATTCCACAGTTATGAGGGTAGGTAATTGTGAATAGGGATGAATTTTCTAGTGCAAAATTGAATAGTCCCTCTAGAAAACTCTGCAACACAAATGCACTACTGAGTTGTTTGTGAACATCTTAATGCAATTGTTTCGTCAAGTGCGAGACTAGAAAAGACACTGTGTTGGTGTATGATTTTGTATATCTTAAAGTATATGAATGCATATCTAAACTAATAAATTAAATGTTAAAATTAGATCTGCTGATTTCAAGCATATCCTAGTACAACAAGCAGCTGTAAAATCTCAGTGGTATGAACAACAGGCATGTGTTTAGCCCTTGTGTGTGGGGGCTGCCTGAGTGAAGCTGGACCTCAGGGCTGGACCCTAGGCTATGGGCTCTACCCAGGTTGGCACCTGTGATTCCCATTCTTCTGAGACCCAGGACTTGTTTTTCCCTGGCATGAGAGATCAGGTCCAACCATATGAGCACATTTCAAGTCTCTTCCTGCATCACATCTATTCACATGTCACAAACCTTGGGAGTCATGTGGCTGAGCCCAAAGTCAACAGTCAGATACAATTTCCATTTTCCGTGAGACATCATTCACCTCATGGCCAAGCTCTGCATCAATGGGAAGGGGATTGGTCAGTCACTCTGGTAGCCTCTGTGTGCAATAAGAGCTATACAAAGCTGCTGCTGGTATAACAGAATATAATGTTTTAAAGAACACATCTTTGTAAGCAGGAGGAATACACTCTAAAGTAATGATATAAAGTATAGTATAATAAATACATAAATGAATAATATAGCTGTTAGTTATTATCAAGTATTATGTACTGTACATAATATACATGCTATGCTTTTATTTGATTGACAGCACAATAGATTAAATTATATCAGCATCACCACAGACACAGGAGTGATGCATTATACTCTGATGTTATGGTGATTTCAATATCACTAGGTGATAGAAATGTTTCAGCTACAATATAATCTTATGGGACCACTGTGGTCTATATATGCTGCCTGTTGTTGACTGGAATGTTATTGTGTGGCACATGACTGTATTTGGTTGGGCTGCCTGGCTTACAAGGATTTCTCTTTCTCTGGAACCTCTTGAGATATACAGGGATCATCTCCACGGACCATAGTTGTATGGTATGTATCCACCTTCCTCAAGAGGGAGAGTCTCCCTTTCTTGAATTTGAAGTCTGAAACAGTGAAACATGGAGTAAAGTAGTTGATGGAGGTGTCACTCTGTGGCCATGAACTAGAAAGAGGGCAGCACACCTGGGTGGCTTGGAGTCTTGGCTCTACTATATGTGAACTCATTGAGCATTAGTAACTTTGTGTGTTACTTAAGTTTTCTTTCCCCGGTTTCTTTTTCTTTCCTATGGGGGTGGTGGAACCAATCTCATGACACTGTTTTGAGGATTAAGTGAGAAAACACCTCGAGAATGTACAGACCCTGTTTGTCACACAGTAAATTCTCAATGAATGTTATTTGTCTCCTGCTGAGGACCAGAAGACATCCTGGTTCCTACTTATTTAATCTTCCTTTTCATTCTGGGTAACAATCCAGAATTCTTCCAGTAAACACCTCCTCCCCCATTTTTAAATTGGTGCATTATAATTATACATAATGGTAGGATTCATGGTTGCATATTCATATATATGCACAATAAAGCAATATAATTTGGTCAATCTTGTTCCCCATTTACCACTTTTTTTTCCTCTCCCTGGACAATTTTTCTCTACTCTATAGGTCTTCCTTCAACTTCCATGAGATTCCCCCAATTTTTCTTTTCCTTTTTCCTCTTTAATTTCCACATACAAGGGAAAGCATATGACCTTTGACTTTCTGAATTTGGCTTATTTTGCTTAAGCCAAATATTTTTAAGTTCCATCCATTTTCCTGAAAATGACATAATTTCATTCTTCTTTTTGACTGAATAAAACTTTATTGTGTATGTATACCACACTTTCTTTATCCATTGACAGATACCTAGGCTGGTTTCATAATTTGGCTCTTGTAAATTGTGCTTGCTATAAACTTGAGTATGCATAACTGTAACTATAGTATGATGAATTTAATATGACCCCCTTTTTACTTAAGCCATGATCAACTACTACTTCTTGAAGCAAAAATAACTCTTAAAAATACTGATGTTCATGCCTAAACCTCCTGCATTTAGGGAAATTTTATATAACATGATGGCTGCCACCCACAATGTGTATTCTGGTAGCACAAAATGAGAGCACACATTCTGTTTGACAAAAAAATTAAAAATCAATATTTGAGGCAATAAGTACTAAAAAGTAATGTGTACTGATGGCACTTTACATCTGTGAATAGAAGTTGAGCCAGTTAGATCTATATAAAGAGGGATAGACAAATTGATCCAGATAATGATGTGTAGTGAAATGGATCATCATTAATATATTCAAGAGCTGATTATCAATGCTTAAATTACTAAAATATTGACTTAAATAACTTTATCTGCTAATGCTAGCAGAGAAAATTGCTGCATCCTACCATATTTATCAGCTTACATAGATCTAAATATATATAATATGCAACTATAAATAAAAATCAGCCATTACATTTAGGAAAGAAAGACCATTTTGATAGCCTATATTCCATCGCTTTAGAGGAAGTGAAACCTAAAATTATGCACCAAATACACTTGTTTAGCAACTTGCTGTCTTGGTGCTTTACATAAATTAGATATATAGCGGCAGGTTCAATTAACTCTATAGAATAAAAATAGCAATTTCTTAAAGCAACTTCAGAACATTTCTGTGTAATTCTGCAAGATGCCTTGATGCCATTCAAGGAATGTAATAAATATGCTGGTAAAAATAGCATTTGCATTGAATTTGCAGCGGAAAATAGAATCAGTGAGGATATTAATAAATACTAAATCTCCAAATGTATCTTCAAGTCCATTAAGAGTTTTAATGCTGCATTTGAAGCTCATAACTCCAGGCGATTCCTTGTCTAACTTAGCTTTGGCAAATGTTTATTTTAAGAAGTGCTCAGTCATCTGTTTTATATGCGGATTCTCTTTACACCTGAAGCTTTCCATAGAAAAGTTTTTGGCAGCTGGGCGTGGTGGTGCACACCCGAAACACCAGCTACACGGGAGGCTAAGGCAGGAAAATTGCAAGTTCAAGGCCAGCCTTGACAACTTAGGAGAATCTTTGGCAAAATAAAAAATAAAAAGGGCTAGGGATGTAGCTCAGTGATAAAGAGCCCTTGAGGTTCAATCCCCAGTGCCACTCCACCTCCACACACAAAATTAAAAAAAAAAAGTTGTTGGTATTAAAATTGACTCCATTTTTAGGAAGGCTTTAGGGTTGCGGACATATATGAAAAGATTACTGACCATTTATTTGAACTGGGAGGAATCTGGGAGGAATCTGGGAGGACATCATAGCTTGTCCTTTGCTTGTAGATTGTAACTTGAAGCCTAAAATGATAAAGTGCTCATGGAAGGCCAAAGAGCAATTTGGCAGATCCAAGGTGTCATGTCCACAGCTTCGTTGAGCCAGGGCAGTGGCGTTGGTTTTGGAAAAGCCAAACAAAGTGCCCGGAGACAGCATGGAAGACACATGATTTATGGAGGAAAGCTTACAGAAGATCAGTGACTGCTCCAAGAAATGTTCAGTGGTGACAGGTTGACAGAGAGCACCTCTGTCCCTCAAGGTGCTTTGCCAAGCAGCACCTCCTCTCCCTCATGGCGTTTTGTTGAGTGACAGCCAAGTGGATGAATGACACATATCCTTTCCATGGTGCCCTCAGCTCTGCATTTGTCCCCACTCAGAGAGGCTTTAGGTTAGGTTGCTGAAGCAGTGATGTCATCAACATTAGCTTGCTTGGTTTGCTTGTTTGACTGGCATCTTTGGTGCAACTCTCCTGGTATACACACAAGAAAGTCACTTTTTATAGCTAATACGAACTTGCCCTAGTTCCCAGGGTGTGTAAGAAAAAATCTTCAAGATAATGTGTATCAGATCTTTGTGGCCCAGGTTCCTCTTAACTGGGCTATGTTTTTAGGAACAGAAATGGGTCTTTGAGGGGTATGGTTTTACTCTCCCCCTTTTCTTTAGGGATTTTACACAAGTCATACCCAATTTCAGTCCCAGACTCTCTTTATCACATCTACATTAACTCTCATTTTACAAAGAAAAAAGATGAATTCTGGGAGGTCAAATGGCTGCTTAATGGATAATGGTGACTAGCAAGTCTTTTGATGCTTATCTGATGGTTTGGATCTAAATCTGTAAGGATCTGACTCAGTGCTCTGCAAAACATTCTGTGATCTAAAGATGACTTCAGTATCTTCCGAGATTATTAGGTTCTATTTTAATGATAAAGACACTCTTTGTTCATAATTGAAACAGAAATACCAGTGAGAAAAGCATTGTTTCCAATTTATGCCAAAGTACTCTAGACTTGCCCATATTTCACCAGCCAATGGGTACAAACAAGATCCCAGTAGCATTACGACCCAGGTCTTTCTGGCTCAGGGTCCTCACTGGCATAGACAAAAGTGGATTGGCTCTCCAAAGTTAGGTTCTTCTGGAATTCCTGACCACACAAGTGTGTAAGTCACAAATGGGAATGGGAAGCAGAGGTACCAGGGCCAAAATGTCAATGCTAGTTTCCCTTTAGACAGTCCTGAATATTCCCAGGATTATTTTGACAACTTGGTAATTGCTTTGTATTGTTGTCCATCAGTAGTATTGCAACCCAGATATCAAGGACTTAAGGAAAATAGTAGTGTCTCTCTGCATCATAGCCCCATTTCATTCTCTAGTAGCCCCCAAATTGGATCATGGCAGTTGACGGTGGGCTGCTACAACAGACTTAACCAAATAACTGCCCCAGTTGTAGCTCTTAATCGGAGATGAGTTTCTTTGCTAGAGAAGATTAACATAGCCTCAGGCTAGGTATGTGGACACTAATCTGGCAAATGTGTTCTTTTTCATCTTTTGTAGAAAATCAGATCAGTTTGCAGCCAGTGTAACAGACAACAGTCATTCACTGTACTAACTTTCCCCCCTAATGCATATAGTCTGAAGGGTCAGGAGCCATCTTGAATATTATAATGGTCCACTATATTGATGATAATATGTTAATTCAGCCAGATGAACAGCAAATAACAGATACATTGGAGGTCTTGTTAAGTCACATGAACTCTAGATTATGGGAAAGAAAACCTTATGAAGATTGAAGGGGCTTTCCTATTAAGGAAGCTTTTAGGGCTCCAATGCTATGGGTCATACTGGGATATATTCTCCAAGTAAAGAATAACTTATTACAACTTGCATTTCCCATTCCAAAAAATTAAAATGTGCTTCAAGTTATGGAGACATCATATTTTTGTACTGTTCCTACCTATTGACATGGGTTCATGGAAGACTATCTGTTTTAAATTGGGCCCAGAGAAGGAAAGGGCTAGAAGTAGCCTTGCTGCTTGAGTCACATGACCTGGCCACCCCCATGAAACTAGAGATACTGATAATAAAAAACAAAACAAAACAAAACTATGTGATATCTATAGTGAGCACCAACAGCAAAATATCAGCGTGGCCTCCTTGGATTATGGAACGAGACAAGTTCATTTATACCAGAGAAGGATACATCCCTGGAAAAGCTCATCTGGCATATCCTTGGGCCTTGGTAGAGGCTGATCATGAGATATCAAGCAGGCTGTATCAGACCCAAGTCATAAAGCTAGGTGGCCCATCAGCTATCTGTTGTGAGATGGTACATACAAGGATCATCTTCAATGGTAGAACATATGGGGCTGGAAACCCAGGGAATAGGGGCATTAAGTGATTCACCTGGTGAATTGTGGCTTCCCTTTCCCACAACTCTAGGCTCTCTAGGTCTAGAGGTTCTGAGTCTTTGAGGAGAATGATTCCGATACTTATTTGAACTTTAAACTATGACAGTTGACTGTTCACTTTGAGCTTCTGGTGCCAAGAGACCAGGAGTCTAAAACATAAATCATATTTTGTTACAAGGAATTGATCCTCAATATTTGGAAAAGGTAAAGCTACTGCTTTACACAAAGATGAAGAAGGTTTTTGAATGCTAGAAGATCCACTGAGATACCTCACGCAGTTTTAATGGGAAAAAAA
The DNA here is from genome assembly GCF_052094955.1 of Ictidomys tridecemlineatus. Taxonomy (NCBI): domain Eukaryota; kingdom Metazoa; phylum Chordata; class Mammalia; order Rodentia; family Sciuridae; genus Ictidomys; species Ictidomys tridecemlineatus. The sequence goes on from NC_135483.1 coordinate 181,852,750, forward strand.
CCAAGAATAGCAGCCATTGCCTGATATTGACCCGGAAGTTATAAGCTCAGAACCATAAGAAGTCACTAAATGTGCTGTTAGACCATAGAGGTTCTAGATAAGCATGACTGGAACCTAGAATAAAAGTGTTTGAAAGGAAGAATGAGGAGTTTCAGTACAACCTTGCAATCAACAACAGTAGAAGAAAAAGTTTTTCTTTGTACAAGTCTTTGTTTTATAAGTTTGTTCTGGAAACAAGGTCAACCATATCCTGGAAAGACTGTTCCTTTGGTGGGGCAGTCTTCCTACATGAAATTGTGGATATACATGTATAAGGGGTGAGCTGGATGGAGACTGCTCCATCCAGATTCCTCTTCATAACTGAAGCATCCATCTGCAGTTCCCGGGAATATTAACTGGTATTGGCTATCACCTCTGAGCCTCAGTAGGAATTGCTTTCAGGCACAGAGAACTTCCTCACCCAAGGTCCACTCCTAGGGTATGCCCATGGCCTGAACTGACTGAAATGGGGATAAAAAGGCCTTGTCTCTTATCTCAACATGGGACAACTCTTACAAGCTGTCCAGCTTCAGAGCCTCCCTTGGGCTTGCCTGAGGTCTTTATTGCAGAACATCATGGATTCCTTCCTCACTTCCTTATATCCCAACAGCACTTCTCAGTAGCCTTCAGCAGGCAGCTGTCCGTCTCAGAATCAAGTTTCAAGGATCCTAGTTGAGAACACCATGGAAATGGGAACATAATCTCAAACCAATTCTTCAGTGCTTGTACACGAAGCCAACCTTGATTGGATGGAATGTATCTGTCCTCATGGGATAAGGGTATAAAAAGGTTTTAACCATGTTGCTCTGAGCTATTTGCATCTGGATCCCAGGCCTCTGTTGGGGGTTTAAATTCATGAGCAATTTCTAATATAAGCCTAAAGGAAATGCCTCAATTTGGGTAACAGAAGAGGTAGAGCTGGGGGATGGGGAGAGAACTGGGGCCCCAGTGGGCCTTCTTATAAGGAGAAATCCACTTTGTAACCTGGGGCGGTGTTGTGCGGGAATCAGAGGAAAAGACAGGAAGATGGAAGAAGAGGGATTATTCTGTCAAAATTAATGTGGGCTGCCTTTATTTTATGTTTATATTTAATAGTAGTTTCCTCTTATTATATTTCAGATAGCTGAACAGTTGTTGGAAAAATACATCTGGATAGGGGCAAGGGATCCCTTCCTAAGTTTCAGAAATTATATACTCTTGTCCTTTTGAGCTGTAGGTGTGGCTTCTCCATGTTTGGTCAGTTCTGGGGGTAGGCGGGGCAGCCTTGATCATCTTGCTCACCAGTCTTTCCTGACTCTGGTCAGGCTGGATAAACAAAGGCTACTGGAGGTGGTAAACACAGAGGAGCTCAGGGCAACCTTATTAAGCTCATGTGTGAACTCTTAGTAGGGGAAGGAGGTTTGCATGTGTGGAGACCTTGGTATTGACTCAACTCCTTGGTGGGTCTTAGGTGGCCAGGTGCCGTGTCCAGAGGCTGGAACTGCAGCTGGATACTCTCGTGTATGCTTCATTCCAGCCCTCTTGGGTGGTACTTTGCCCCCAAGGCCATGGGGACCAATCCAGTTTGTGCAAAAATGGGTTGCCTGCTCAGGTCTGTAGATGGCTTGCCAGGCAGAAAAATATGGTCTGCAGCAGGCTTTGCCAGCTGCAGCTCGTGGGTAGGGGGTGGGGTGGAGGGAAGCCTGCTGGATAGGCAGGGGGCTGTCATTTTTAGACCATGACTAATAAGAAATCTGGATTTTCTCAGTTGTAAAAACTCTTCCCACTCTTCCCTTTCCCTCTCCACAAGGTAATTGCAGAAGTTTAGAGCTCTGGAGTTATTTTATGTTCTCTTTTGATGAGCTAAAGTGAATTAGAAGCTGGAAAACATGGTGCATGGGAAACACTATATGTGTATTATGAATTACATCTTAAGCTGAATGTTGCACAAGAACAAATGGTTTAAGGGAGTTTGTGCATACAAAAGAGATTGGCAATCATCTTAAGCTCAACATTTGGTTCAAATTAGCAATTTTCAAATATTCATGTTTATATTTGAATACAAAGATTTCTTATTTCAAACCAATTGCTGCTGATCAGTAGCATAACTTCAAATTTGTCACAGCCTATAGGAAAGGGGAGGAGAGAAGGGCCAGAGAGAAGTGGAAACTTTGAACTTGGAGTCAGAAGACCTTGGTGGTTAGCTCTTGCATTTGCTAGCTGTATGATCTTGAGAAACAGATTTAATTTCTGTTCCCTTTAGTTTACTCACTGATAAAATAATACTAAAGCTTTTTGTCTCATAAGTGTACTGGGAAGATCAAGACAGAAAATAAAAGTGAACCGTTTGAAAAATCATAAATTCTAAACAGATGTCAACAATTATAGGTGGAAATATATATGGAGGCGGTGCCAGAAAGGATGTAACATCCTAGAAAAATTCAGGTCCCAGTCCTGATTTTAAGATATTCTAGTAAAAAATTCAGAACCTGGAAAGTATCAGAAATGAGTCACAAACAGTAATATATATATAGCTCTAGTAATCAATGGCAGTCATTGAGTCCAAATCTCTACTCGATTGGTTTTTTTCCCCATAAGTCCTACATCCCAATAAAATAACATTATTTTCCCCATTTGCTCTAATTTTTATATAGTTATTCACTATTATCCTTCCAGCCTTGAACAAGAAATTCTTCTGCTGCATGATCTATTTCCCTTGGAAATCATTACTGCAACTTCTAGACTTATCTCCTAAGACTTCTTCAGCCTCTGGGAATTCAAACTATGCCAATTTTTCTTAAAAAAAAAAAAAGAAGAAGCTTCACCTCTCCCCATTTTATTACAGGTCAGCTTCACAGAATACAACTCTAAAGCCATCACACATTTAGTATCATTGTAATGAGAAGAGTTCAGTGCAAACTGAACACACTTAGACATCATCCCATCATTTTATATAATATTGATAGTACCCACTCTTTGTGTGAAGGCAAAGAGAGGAGAGTCATATCACCAAGTTAAATTTGTATTTTAAGACCTTTGCTAAACATTTCTATTTGCTGTAAGGAACTTTCATCTCTTAGGATAATTTTAGCTGCAAGTAATAGAAAAATTCCTCATTGAACCTAGACTAGGTATAAGAAAGTTTGTTATGTCACCTAGGAACTCCCTAGAAGCTGGCCAGGCTCCAGGTTCAATTCCTCAGGCCTAGCTTTCTTATCTCTTTTGGCTTTGCATGCCTCTGTATGTTGATGTTGCCCCTACACTGCTAGTCAGGTGGCTGCAGCAGTTCTAAGTATCAAAATGACATACAAAAGTTTTCCCAAGAAGTAGAGGGCAAGTCTCCTTCCAGTGTCTCCTTTGTATTTGAAGCTCCAGGTAGACTTCCTTTCATGTCTCCTGGGCTGGAGTGGGGTCACATGTCCATTTGTAGATCAACACTTGGCAAAGCAGAATGGATTGATCATGTATGGATTAGAATGAATCAGAGTCCACCTCTAGAGAGGTGAGTAGAGTTGCCTTTTTCAAACTCATGTGTGGATACCTAAGAAAATGGGATGGAGGCCTGAACAAAGGCCTGAAGGTGCTGATGAGTTGGGAAATGTGGGGAGAAATGGACTGGATAGGAAGCCAAGTGTATCTGCTGCTGGTCTTTTTCAGAAGGGATTTCTTCCCCTTTGACTTTAGAAGTTGTAGATGGCCAACTCATTGAGAGAACTACTATTCAGCCTTTCTAATTTTTATTTTTTGAGGTACTGGAGCTGAAACCCAGGGCCTCCTGCAAGCTAGGCTAGTGCTCTACTACTGAGATAGAGCCCCAGACCAGAAAAGTACTGTTATATGCAAAATGCTTTAAATAAGAGCCCAGATGGAGAAGGAACCAAATAGATGAGTATGGAGGAAGCATGAAAGGAAGAGGAGGTGGGAGTGCTCTTCCCATTTCTTTTGAAGTGAAAAACTGGAAAATATCTTTCAGATGGAAAAATTCCCATGAAGATTGGTGGAGGCTTTGGGCATAACTTTCTTGCTTCCCCTTTTACTTAAATGATCTGGAAGAAAAAAAGTAGAACTCTGAGGGAACATGGCTGAAGTTTGTGATAAGTTATTTCAGAATTAAGCTATAAAAGAGGAAAATCACGATTTCTAGATGGAAAAAAAAAAACACAGCTGGCAGTTAGGAAAAGCAATATAGGTTTTTGATTCTAAGTTGGCTTAAAACCCAAATCAATCCCAAGGATACCCTGACTCTGAAATAATTATAGTTCTAGGTGATTTGGAAAGAATTCTAAACAAATCCCAAGAATAAAGCTAAGCTGAAAAAAAGGGTGTGATTGATGATAGATATTATTTATTCTTTTATACACACTTAAAATGTGCTTTTTAAATGCTTACTCCATAAAAACCCTTGACTTTATTGGTAGCTGTGATTCAGGAGAATCCATGTTATGCTTCTAACCAGATTAGTAGAATCTCAATTGCTGTAGCATTTAAGAGGGACGCACCCCACTGTCTGATTTGGCCTCTGCTGGAGTACAGCAGACATCACAGGGGTGAGGTGACATGGAAGGCCTTCTTAGTTTCTGCAGGGGTTCCTTGCAGTGATTAGAGTAGGTGGTACCTCTGTGGCACAGGTGATTTGCCTCTACTTAAGAAGGTCACTTCTCTATCAACCCTCCCTGTCCTCTTCTTTTCTTTCTGTTTATTGCTAGATCTGCCTCATTGAAGATGACGTCCACGAAGTTTGAAGCATCGCTTCTCCCCTCTAACACAGTCCCTCCATTTCCGTCATCCATTTCTTAACTTCTTGGGAAAGGCCCTGGAATCCTCTGCCTTGCCCATGTTTCTAGGTAAGGTGGTTGCCCACTTAGTCCTGTTTTGTTTCTGTCAGTGAGGTTGATCTTCCTGGATCTGTTGCTGGTGAGGCAGGCAGTCACATGCCATAATAATGGCTCTGCTGATGAAACTTCCCAAGAACACAGGTAGGACAGTAGATCCACCCATGGACTCTCAGAGCAGGTAACTGGTAGCAAATTCCTAGGGAATATTGCGCTCCAGGTGTATCAGGAGATTCTGATTTTAATTCTGCAGGTATAACTGCAGATAACCTCTAGCAGCTCTTTATTGGCGTCCCTGTGTAAATTTCAAGTGTGCACGCTTATGTGCCAAGACCCAGAGTCCTTTTCCCAACCCCAGTTATTGACTGAAGTCAAGCCCCCTGTGCTACAGACTATGGAGTGGGGAGTGCAATGGGGAGGATCAAGTCTCAGGGAGATAGTCTGGGGGTCCTTGGCCAAGTTTGGACCAGACAGATGAGCATGCCACATGTAAGGAAATGGAAGAGGCAGATGAGTTTTAATAGGGTGGTGCTACAGTGGAGTGTGGGTAAACTCAAGCCCTGCTTTTGATGACCAGCAGGGCCATGTCGTAAGGATGCTCGGTTATGTAGACCTACAGTCAGCTATGTGGCTGCACGCTTTTTACCTGTGTTCTAATGATAATACAGGGATTTGTGCATTCATTTCTTTCTTTCTCAATGAAGTTTCTATGGGGAAGATTCCAGAAGCAGTTCCTGGCTCTGGAAAAGTGAGCAAAAAGATGAGTTTAGTGTGAGATTTCCTTAGGTATTTATACCACAACCCAGCTGTTAGATAAGTCTGTCCCTACTCTATTAGATGAGTATAGTTTTACTTTTAAAAATCTTACTTTTAATAAAAATAATAATCATAGCATCATTCACTGATTTTTCTTCTATTGTGTGCAAAGTATACTTTACATATTTATATTTACCTACTTATATCCTCTTAACTCTCATAAAGACGTCACAGTGGAACATGACTACCATCTTGTAAGTAAGGAAACTGAGGCTCAGAGAGCGAAGATCACAGTCAGTGGGCTTGGGTGGTGGGGATAGAAATGAACTCAGAGCAGTGATTCACCAAAGCCCCCACCTCTGTAGAGCACATGCCACCTTTCTTGAGCCAGGATGTAGAGTGAGCAGTCACTCCTCAGTCACCCCTCTCCAAGGTGACTTAAAGGCGAGTGGATGATGGTTATGCAAATTGGTTTTGCATAATTTAAGGATTCCCACATAACTCCACAAATAGCTCGTAATTTGATTTCTTTTCATGGAAGACTATAATGATTCTACCATTTTAAGACATCAGCATTTCTGTGTAAGAAATATGGTTTCTCTCCAAGTCTGGTGGCTGAGGGGAAGTGGAATCAAGTGTCCTGAATTCTGTTTTATAAGTCGTGATTAGATCCGACCCTGTACAGAACAAAAGGAAGTGAGTTTCAAGTTAAGATTGATGGCTACCACATGGCCTGAAAAGGGGGAAAAGAGTAACATTTAGCAGAAAAAGGTTAAGCTTGAGCGTCATCCAGAGTTGCACAAACCCCCATTTTAGCCTTGACCACTGCTCTAATGTATATTCCTCTCTTCCTCCCACCCGGTAATTAATTCGAGTTTGAACTATGAGGATGAAGAGGGAAATGTCAATGGAGTTGAACAGATGAAAGCTGAGGGGAGCCCTTGTTGAGGTTTGAGTGAAAATTTGGCTCAAAGTGTCTTGACTATATTTGTGTTTTGTTTCAGACTTCACGGTCCTGGAGTTAAAAATATGTATGTGTGTGGTGTTAATGTGTTTAGCAGCGTGATTGATTTAACAGATCCTCCGAGAGGCTGGCCAGGGGACTACTCTCTCAATGGCAGAACATCAAGCCCTGGAGGGCGTTTCATTCCGAGTAGCCAGTGTGTAAGACAACAGCTTCCGTGGGCTTGTCCCCCACCACTGCTGATGAGCTGTGTGTGATGCCTGGCACTGGCACCCCTATTAGAGAGGGTGGCTAGGGGGATGGCAGCGCCATTACACGTATTACTCTAAATCGAAGAATGGGAAATATAAATAAAAGATGGTCATGGCTTTCTTGGTTTTGGAAGAAAAAGGCTTTTCAACAGCAATGTGATTCAGTTCAGCTCCTGCTTTCTTTGCCAGCAGCTAGTTGAGGAGAAGGGGACTTGAAGGGGGTGGGGTGGAAGTGGGGCAGCCAGTAGGGCAGTCAGTAGGGCAGCCAGTGGAGCCTCATTAGTCAGCAACTGGAATCATCTGGGGTCAATAAGTGGCGTCCCCCACTATGTCTCCTTTGCCGCGTGTCCTTATGGTCCCCCAAACACATATCAACCCTGGGATGTATCCAGAGGGATGATGTGAAAAGCCAGTTTTCAATGCACAGAAAGGGACTCTTCTTCCCTTTCATGCAAATGTGATGCTCCTCTGATTCTGGAGGATCTGCCATTACAGCTTCCTAGTCGGGAGCTAGGTCACCGGGATCTCTTGGCTAAATCTCCTGCACTCCCAAATCTATTTCTTTGGGCAGAAGCTGTTGTGAACTCGACCTTCACTTGGTTTCTGCTCCAGGCTCATTTGGAACCTCCTGGGCAGTGTGGTGGGCACTGGGCTGTGCTGAGTGCTGAGTGTCAGAATGGGTGTTGCAGAAGAGCTGAGGGCTGCCGGTGGCCGGAGCCAACCTCTGCATTACCAGCTGGCAGGGACGGGAACTCTTTATCCAAGCTCCTGGCAGAGCTGAGCTCACTAGTGAATCTTGGCTTCCAAAGCTGGAAGGGATTTTGGAGATTATTTTAGATAATCCTTTTCATTTTATTGTTGAGGAAGCGAGCTTGGGGACAATGAACGACCAGTCTAAGAGCACAGAGCCTGTGGTGCAGAACCAGGGACAAATCTCTGGTCTCCTGGCTTCAGTTCCTCCTCTTGGCATATCACACCACTCACTGGGTCTCCTGTGGGGCATCTCCTGCGGTGCTTGCCAAGGTGGGCGGCTAGAATTTCCTGAATCCTGGTTGTGTAGCAATGGGGACTTAAAAGGGCCCCAGCTGCCTTCAAGGGACCCCATCCCCACCCCTGACCCTGTCCTTTGGGCAGCAGTCTATCTTCTTTAGCACCTTCCAGGAGGTAAAAGAGAATGCAGCCAATTACGTGTTTGGAATTCGGGAACCTTCTTTTCCACACTGGATTCTCTGGTCTCCCATGGTGTATGAGTTGCTTGTTAAATTAATGTTTGCCTGTCTGGAGTGCCAGAGGGGTAGACATTATAGGCCAATTAGAGATAAAAATCAAACCAACCAGAGTTGTCCTTTTAAAAATTAAAAGTCCTTTTTATGTGCTGTGGAGGTGTCGGCATTATCATAAAGACTAATTAGGACATTTTACAACATCCTGGTAACAGGAGGAAACAATATTGTTGGTTACTTTAAAGATTATTAAGCATCTTTGGCACTTCAGGTCAGATATTTAAGACGCTTTCTGTGCTCACCTGCTGTTGCTCCAGGAAGTATTTTATTGTCTCATAAGAAGAAATGAGCATTTTGAAGGCATAAATGCCCAGCTGTAATGGACACTTCTCACTTTGCAAAGCCCTGAAATGGGGTCTCCAGGAAGAGTTGACTGTGACTCCGCATGAGATCTGTAACAGTGTTTATCAGTTTCCACTCAAGGCAGTTTCCATCTTGGCCACCTGGAGAAAAGAAATCTCCTCCAAGGCAGACCTGACAGCAAGAGGCTTTGCTCTGGCATTGGCAGCAGGAGCAGGGAAGCTAGACAATGCACATTTTTGTTTAAAATGCTGCCCCTCACTTGAAGGCAGATGATTCCTTACATTCTGGCCGACAAGTTCAAGAGCACCCAGAGAAGGAGGGTGGGGGCAGGGATGGGGCCCAGAGAGCAGAGTATTTTTTTTTTTTTTTTCCTTTTAGGCGATCTTGTTTGTGATTTGCCAATTCCTCCTGAAATCCCTGTGAACTGGAGCACATTCTTTGGAACTTGATAGAAGACAAAAGGCTGGTGGCAGATGCGGGTTGGCTGCTCAAATTGCATGCCATTGTCATTTAAAGAATTGCATATTGTCTTCAAATTCAAATGTCCTTGAAGAAACAGGGAAACTGCACCAAGGTCAAACAAAGGAGGGTAAATTTAAAGTGCCAGGAAAGTACCTAAAACTCTATGCACAGAGATTTGCAGAAAGCTGAGGACACAGGAGGCTGTGCATTAAAAGTGTTATTTATCTGTGAGACTGTTAGAAACCCTATCACATTTTCAGCAATTTTAATTGAGACTAAAACCACACAATTAGGCTTCACTTAGTTATCAGTAAGAGCAGTAGCTATTTACTTTGTAGTCTTAATGATATAACAAGTGTAAAGAAAACACAGGGCAGAGTTAATACTTAATTCTTAGCTACGTGCTCTGGGATTTGGCCATGTGCACTAAATTCACTTGAATCAGGATTTTTAACAGCAAAATTTCTAAATACAGTTCTGAAATTTACCATTTCCTGTCTACTGGTCTGCCACACCTCGGTTTTCAAACGATGCTTTTTAAAAGATCTTTTTAGTTGCAAGTATAATGCAATCTTATTAAACATAATCTGAAGAACCAACAGCCACCACCCGCTCAAATATTATTAATAACTCTGTTCTTTTTACCCACATTCCTTGTGAATAGCTTCACTTAAGTAAATGTAACCTCTGTATTTATATACTTTTATATCCTCTCCTTTTTGATTAATATGTTATAAGGTTTATCCATGTTGTTATTTCATGGTGTTTGTAAACATAGTGTTTAAGGGCCTCATAATCTGTTATTAAGTGATGATATTATAGTTTGTGTAACAGTCTTATCTTTTAGATCTCTAGGTTGTTTCAGGATTTCAGAGAGATTGAGAAACCAGCCTCTACCTCAGAGCAAAGCCTGTCCAAGGAAGGGGGCACAACCCTTGTCCTTGGAAAGACCCACAGAGCACTCCTAGGCACATACTCACCCTGCTGAGTTGTTTATCTACAAATAACAGGAGAGATCTGCTGCACCAGGTGTCCCTGACTCAGTCAGGCTAGGTGGGGACCCATAGCAACCCCCTAGCAACCACCAATCAGCAGGAGACAGGGAAAATACCTGGGATGCCAGGTGACCCTCCCAATAGTTTATGGTGGAAACCATGTAGTTCAGCACGGACTCCCCTCCGAGCGGTTTAAACCAATCAGTTCAAAGGAATCCCCCACCTTGTACTAGCCAATCACCCTTACCCAACTTGTTCCCGCCAGTGAATGTGCTAATCATGTTTTAGAGTTGTTTTATGATTTTCCTGAGGTGTGTGATGATTTGTTAAGAGATCTATGATGTATGTGAAGTCCCTGCCTTCCCCCAAAGAGTATATAAAACTGCTACAAACCCTGGGCTTGGGCCCTCTCAGTGTCACCAGTTGCTGTGTGCTCAGAGGACCCAGCTAGCTCGCAATTAACACGTCTTTGCTGCTTACATCGATCTTGGTCTCTGGTGGTCTTTTGGGGGTCCCCAATTTGAGCATAACAAGATTACACACCTAGTAAGAGAAGTTTGGTTTGAAATCTTACCGAAATCTGCATTTTTTTCCCCTGTTGTTCCTGACTGCAAATATGTAATATATGAAAAGACATTTCACTATTTGCTAGCCGACATGGGTCTTTTTTTTATATATGAAAACTTTTCTCATTTGATAGATCACAAATGCTATTGTGGACTAACTTGCTTTTTTTTTTTTATTCTGAACTCAAATTCTGTTTTCTCATGTTCTGTCGACTAGTTATACCTCAACCATGCAAATTTATTTCTTGATTTCCCTCTTTATTTCAGTTACTTTATCTTATTATCCAGAGGTTTATAATTTTTATGCAGTTAAAGCTGTGTAGATTTTCTTTGTGGTTTTTCCTAAGCCTTTAAGCTCAGAAATTCCTCTTCACTCCAGAGGGTTGACAAATATTCAGTTCAATTGCCTTTTAGTTTCTTACTATGGCTTAATTCTCTTCAAGGTTACTCTTTAGTGCATCTGGTATTTATTTTGGTGCATGGTGTGAGATATGGATGTAAATCGTTATTGTTTCCAAATAGCAAAACTATTTTGCTTATGGAATTTTTCTCCTTTCTGATGTCCCTCTTTTTGAAAACTCATACATTAAACTTATATGTGTGTTTCTGCAGCCTGTAGATATTTCTCAGTTACTTTTCTGTATGTATTTATTTTTGCATGGTGGTAGATTCTTTTGACTAGGCAATCGTGTGCTCACTTTAGAGTCAGAGAGATGAGGTAATTGTGGACAACTGACTGTATTGTATGAGGATCTCTGAGAAGGTCAAGGAAGACCAGGATCTAGAGGAACTGCCTGAATTAGCAGCATGCTCTAGTTTGGATATATGTAGGTGTGCCCCCTCAAAGGTTCATGTGTTGGAAGTTTGATCCCCAGTGTGGTGATATTAAGAGGTGGTGACACGTTTAAGAGGTAGAACCCAGTGGGAGGCTGTAGGTCACTGGGGACATTGCCTCCAGAAAGGGCTCAGGTAGTTCCAAGGGGCCCTAGTTAGTTCTTGCAAGAGTGTTGTTATGAAAGAACAGGATTGGCCCTTCCCTGATCTTTCTGCCATCCTGTCTTGTCATGTGATTTCTCCTTTCCATGTGTACTCCTCCTGCCATGTGCCATCGGTCATGGTGTGATGCAGCCAGGGTGCTCTTACCAGATCTGGCACCATGCTATCTGAACTTTCGGTCCCCCAAACTCTGAGCTTACTAAATCATTTTTCTTTATCAAGTACTACTGAGCCTCAGGTATTTTGTCATTGCAATGGAAAATAGGCTAATACAACAGGCTTATCAGAATTACCTATGGACCTTAAAAAAAATCTCTAAATCTTGGGCTATATCACTAGTAGTTTTCACATAGTTGTCTAAAGTTGGGCCTGACTTGAGCATCTCTGTTTTCAAAATATTTCAAAGATGAGGGGCTGGTATTGTGGCTCAGTGGTAGAGTGCTCACCTAGCATGCATGAGGCACTGGATTCGATCCTCAGCACCACATAAAAAAAAATAAAATAAAGATATTGTGTCCTCCTAAAGCTGAAAATAAATATTAAAAAAAAAAGCGCTTCATAGATGAGTCTGATGTTTACCCTTGGTTGAAAACCGTCTTAAGAAGGGGCTGGCAAGTATAAAACACTTGCCAAATCCTAGCCTGCTGCCTATGGTTGTATAGATCATGAGTTAAGAATAGTTTTTATTTTTTTAAATGGTTGAAAAAAATTAAGCATAATATTTCATAACATGTGCAAATGATATGAAATTCAAATACAAGTCTATGAAAATAAAGTTTTATTAGAGCACACCTATGCTTGTGTTTTTCTATAATATCTACGGTTGCTTTGGTGCTGTAATGGTAGAGATGAATAGTTATATCAGAGGCTGTATAGCTTAAATGCCAAAAATTTGTTACCATCTGGTACCCAAAGGAAAAAGTTTTTGACCCCTGTTCAAAATTCAGAGTTCCTGAGTTCCAGAGTGTTACAGGAATGTAGTTTCAGAATGTTTTGGTGGTATTCACCTCAGCAGCAAAATTACTGTAGTTATAGCAAGGTTCTTAGGGCAAGAAACAGTGCTGAAAGATATTGTAAATTGCAGGTCTTCTGTTTCTTGCAATAATATGAATTTGACATCCTGAAATTCTACTACAAAACAGCCAAGTATGTTGCATAACATAGAAATAAGTCATTCTTTAATGCATGGCTGAACTGGAAAGAAAGGAATAGTAATCTTCAGAGGCATTGAACAAGGTGAAAAGACAAACCCAAAGAGCTGGGAGTGCCCTACTTTGGACCTGGCCTAACGGAATCTTCTCATCTCAGTGAACACCTGGGGGAATGGGAGAAAAAAATCTTGGGCCAATGCAAGATAGGAGTTGGGTTGTAACTCCCTGGAGGGCAATAGCCCCTGTGGAAGAATGAACTAGAAAATAAAGTCGAATAAAAAGAGACAACAAAGAAGCGTGTTACCTCAGTCTTCGATTCAGAATAAACATACTATTCTCCTCATGTAGATCTGGGGTCTGAATTCACACAATCTGGAATGTTTGAAGACCACAAGAATTTAAAGTAGTCTGAAGTTAGTGGTGTCCTTAGATGCCCGGAAGTAGTAATATCTATCCTTCCTGGAGGAATAAACCACCAACATGCCCCTCAGAGCACTCCCTGTATGAGTTTCCAATGGATGTGAACTCACACAGACACATGCACAAATAACAAAACACACGAGGAACTCTGGCACCATGAGCCAGAGTCAGAACAAACAACAGACAGCAGAAGCAATCCTACCAAGACTTCTGATGAAGGCGCTATCTGACACAGAATCTCAAATAGCTATGTTTTATAAGTTGGGGAAAGAAATAGAAGAATGAATCATAAGTATGAGGAAGAAACAAAAGACCATTCAAAATGACCAACAGATTTGGGAAATATGAAACACAATCTCTAGAAATAAAAAGTGTAATAAGTGAGTGCAATGTCAGTTCAATCCACAGTTTGACCTTTTAGGAGAATGGCGGACCACCCTTGATGGATGACATAGGTAGAGATAAGATAGTCTTGGAATGAGCTATAGAGAGCTCTGAGAGACAGGCAGAGGACTTTGGAATGTATCCTGGATGCCCCAAGGAAGTACATCTTTTGAGAAGGAATGGCAGAGGTCTTCTTGGGAACATTCAGGGTCCTATCACATTTAACTCCACTTACCATCCTCCAGGGCCTACAGCATGGATCTTCTTAAGAGAGTCAGGAACCTTAAGTATGGCAATTAAATTGTGGGGCAAAAACCAAAGTCAAAGTGGTGCAAGTGGTAAATCCAATCCTACCATCAAAGGGAGAAGACAACAAATGCATGTGTGTGTCGTTGACACTAGCTTGGCTACCAAGAGTCACGAAAACAACAGGAGCCCAAGAGAGAGACATGATAGACTGAGACAGTAGAGGAATTTTGTAGGCAAATGGGGATTGTGGCAGGGTGAGTAGCCTGGTAAATTAATGGGTGAGAGTGAAGGTGGAAGGGAAAAGAGTCCAGAGTGAAGACCCAAATAGGTAAGTGGTTGCTGATTGAAACCAGCACTCATGGTGTCAGTATGCTGTGGTCTGAGTGTTACTGCTAAATTCCCAGTGTTATAGGAACCTTAAGAAGTGGTCTGCCCTTGCAAATAGGATTAGCCCCTCGTAAAAGAGGCTGGAGGGAACCCACTTGCCTCTTCTGTTAGGTGAGGACACAGCAAGAGGGTGCCATCTTTGAAGCAGTGAGCAAGCTCTTATTGGATATTTAATTTTCTGTTACCATCATTGATCTTGGGCTTTTTGGCCTCTAGAACTGCAAGCAACAGTTTTCTATTGTTTATAAATTACCCAGTCTAAAGCATTTTGTTACAGTAGCTGAATGGGTTAAGTCACAATACACCAAGGAATTGTAAGTAAATCAATGCTATATGGATTTACGTGACTGCAGGAAAAAAGTGCTCTCATGCTGAAGATGAAAGTTTTGATTTAATGATCATTCATAAAATCTTTAGCTAGTATTATTTTCCTAATGTCTTATTTTTCAAAACCATGCATTAACCCCTTTTTGTACATTTATTGCTCTAATTAAGGTTGTTACTATTTTGATGCTGCAGCTCCCCTATCCCTTGACACTCTACCCCCACCTTTTGAATTCTAACTTTTTGAACATTTACCCAGACAGCTCCAAGGAGATTCTCCGATTCTGCTTACAATCTATGTTTTCTGTCTGCTCCTCATAGGTTAATCTCATTGTGAGATGGCATGCAATTAATGAGACTTATTATGTTAATGAACACACAAGTTATTTAATAATTGTTAGTGATAAAATAGTTATGGGTTAATTGTTACAATTACTATTAAAATAACAAGCTGAAGGTTGAATTTATGTCTACAGTTAATTAAAAAGAAATGTAGATGTGAAACTGTGAGCAAACAACTGGTACAGAGGGGTCAATGAATGTAGTTGATGAACATGAAAGTTGACAGCTATCAATCTCACCCAACAAACGTGGTACAAGGGAGTTTGAAACAAAGAAACTGTGTGGTGTGGTCTTAGGCATCTCCTAAGAAGAGCACAACCTCTGGAAAAATATTCCAGTTGGAAAGGACACCAGTGATAAAATATGAAGTCCTTATGGTAGACTCTTGAGTTTGAACCCAGTACACAGCCATTGTCAGGTCACATAACGTGATTTCTTGGTCACTAAATAGCCACTTTATCCTCTAAATATCTCCGTTTACTCATCCACCAGAGAGACTTTAAATGCTATGTAAATGAATATTTGTAAAGGCTTTGCCTTCCATATACCAAAAAAGGCAGCCACGTCTATTTGTCTTACTTTCTTGAGCGTTGACCTCCATTGAGTATCAGTGAATTGTGTGCATGTGTGTAGACTTGTGTATTCATGCACACTTGCATGCAGACACATGTAGATATATATGAGACCGTAGGCAGACGTCCATAATTAGTCTATTTGCAACTAAGATTTTTATTTTTTTTGTAAATGGTTTGTCTTAAAAATCTCCTTAAAACAATGTGTTGAAAAACTATTTGTTGCTAATGGCAAAGCAGACTATGAGGGCATGTCTGGGTTTGGGGAAGCGGTGTCATGATCAATAAACCTGTCTGACTTTTTGCATTTCCTTTATTTTTGTTTTAGATTTTAGTCTTTTTTTTTTTTTTTAAAAAAACAAAAACAAAAAACAACCTATCCATTTTACTTTGATTCGTTTCCTTTTCTTTGCTTGGTGTGGGCTTATTGACCATTGATCTGAGAGGAAACCTAGAGCTCATCTTGCCGAACATTCTCATTTTACAGATGACAAGACTGAGCACCCAAAAGGGGAAGGTATTTTCCAAAGTTACAGAGTAGATCTGTAGTAGATGCAGAGCTAGAAACCTAGCTTTTGACTTCTTGTTGGGTGCTTTCTCTGCCCTGTACTTTTCAGAGTTGATCATAAGGCATATTATTAATTATACAGTTTTATATATGTAAACGCTTTATAAATATTTCCAAAGCTCATTCACATATTATCTTAAGGGACCTTCATAACACCCAACAAGATAGTGTCAGGTATTTTTGTCTGTATTTTATTGATAAGAATCCTGGGGCTGGGGATGTGGCTCAAGCGGTAGCGAGCTCGCCTGGCATGCGTGTGGCCCAGGTTCGATCCTCAGCACCACATACAAACAAAGATGTTGTGTCCGCCGATAACTATAAAATAAACATTAAAATTCTCTCTCTATAAAATAAATATTAAAATTCTCTCTCTCTCTCACTCTTTCTTAAAAAAAAAAAAAAAAGAATCCTGAAATTCTCTTGTCCAAGGTCATATGTTTTGTGAGTGCTATGAGTGTTTCTAGAAACCAGTTCTTGTCAGTTCTGGCTTCCTGCTCCAGTAGAGTGTAGGCGGACAGAGGATAATAGTGATTTAATTCAAAAACTCAAAATCCACTTTAAGTTTACCTTGTAAATACTTTTCCAAAATGTCAGTCCATCAGATCTGAAGAATTTCCCCTCAGCATGTTTTAGCTGACCCTTCACAGTCTCTATGACAGCGAGGAGACCCAGACAAACCTTCGACTTGTGAACAGTGTGACTTTATAAGAATCATTTCCGGCACCATTCAGGCGTCAGGAATCTCAGCCCAGTGATGTCAAGCCATGCCATTACTGAAGCCTGAAGCCCCAGAGCCTGTACAGTTATTAAAAGAAGAATGCAAAAAAGGTTAGAATTTAGAAGAACAGAGAGAGAGACTTAAGAGACAGCAGTGAAAGAAGAGGACCCACGGGTCGGGGTGGGTAGAATGCCAGCAGCCATTCCTTTAGGTTTCATGGAATGTGGAGGTAGGAGGTAACCAGTGTCAGAGGCCTGGAGTTGGTATTGAGAGTTTTAATTTTCCAGCTCTCCAGATCTCTCTTTTGTTGGGGGGGGGGGAGTTTTCTGGGGATTGAACCCAGGGGTGCTTAACCACTGAACTACATCCCAGCCCTTTTTTATTTTTTTATTTTTAATTTTGAGACAGGGTCTTGTTAAGTTGCTTAAGTCCTCCCTAAGTTGCTGAGGCTGGCTTTGAATTGCGATCCTCCTGCCTCAGCCTCCTGAGCTGTTGAGATGACAGGTGTGCACCACTGTGCCTGCCTTCCAGCTGTTTATTGGCTTATATCCTTGCTCTATTTGGAATGGTCCAGGGTAAGAGTCAAAATAAATGAGTGAACAGTTTCTTGAAGATCTTCACAGAAATGACCAAAATAAGTGAAAACAGCTAAAGGCTATTAGGATGGACTAACATTTATGGAGTCTACTAAGTGCCAGGCACTGCTCAAAATCCTCTATAGGTGTATTAGTTCACTGAATGCCCACAATTCTCGGAAATAACTTCCTCTTTATAGATGAGGAAATCGATGCACCAAGAAGCAAACATCTTGCTCCACATCACACTGCTCCTAAGTGGCAGAGTTGGGGTTCAGCCCTGACTCCTTGGGACGATTCAGCATGTTATGTAAGTAAGTGTTCGTTGAAAAAATATGCAGCGATACCAGCGAGGGCGGCTTCCTCAACCTCCCGGATGCCACCTTGGCTTCCAGGCATGCTTCTGTGTTCCTTGCCCCAGGTATGAACTCTGTGCCCACAGGAGCACAGTCAGCCATAAAGGGATGAGTGCAGACTGGGCATTGCACACCCTCTATGACTTCCCCATGAGGCCGTGAAAACCACTTGACCGAAGGCCAGGCAAAGCCAGCCTCACCAGGTAGTGGTTCTCCACATGCATTAGCAGCCTCTGCAGATGTGAGTCCAAGAGTGTGGGTGTGACATTTCCACACCCTCCTTCACCTCTGGGTCCTGGGGGGACACATGTTGTTGTGCCCTCTCGTAGGAAAAGGGAGAGAGCCAGTCCCTAGAATTATTAAAATCAGGTCAGCTTTCAGTGAAGAAGGAGAAGAGGATTAGGGCCAAGTGTAATTCTCTGCTGATTTCAGAAGCTGAAATGTTGTGAGCACTCCTGGACCTTCCTTCTCCTTTTCAACAAATTTGTCTCTGGTGGGGGGAAGAGATTTGCCAGTGGAGGCTCCCAGTGAAAAGCAGAGCTTAGAGCTGCCACGGTCAGGAAATGGAACACATGATTTCTAAGCCAAAGCATTTGTTTCTCCCTCATCAGTTCAGTGGTCACAAGGGAGAAAGGCCATACAGATAGGTCCACAGGTAAGGTTGGTGGTGAGGAAATAGCCACTGTCTCAGTTGTGTTGGAGCTTCCGATCACTGTAGCTTGAGACAGTCTGACGGTTAACATGGGCCAGTCTTCCAGCCTTGGCTTCTGAGTCCCTGGCTTGAGAGTTTACAAAAATCTAAGTCATTGCTTGTGTGTAGCTGTTATAAGGCAGAATGATATTTAAAACAAGAAAAAATGATCTGCCTCCAGGGATGGAATACACAACATTTCCTTGTTCTTTCAAGGTGATCTTTGCATGTTATGGATTCTAGTCTGAGATGGTGCCAAAGATTGTTTGAATCTACCTAGTTGCCCGTCATTTTTAGAAGACAACTGAGAACAAAATACAGTTTTTACTCACGGGTGAACCATTTCCCAACTAAAAATCAATCAAGCAAACAACCCAATAAACCAATATTTAAGGAATCTGAACATATCTATCAGTAAAAAATCACAATTTGTGGGAGCATGTGTTTGGGAATACATGTTTTTTAAACGCAAAGAAAGAAGATGTGAATTTATTTGGCAAATTCAGGGCATAATTATTAGCAGAACACGTTGAAAGCTTTTCATACATTAACTTTCCCTTTGAATGCAGCTGTGCATGAGGGGGAAAATGGCTTCCCCAGGGGCTTTCCCCTAGGGTCCTGTTTATGAGTGACTTCAGCCAAGCTGGAGTTTCTTGCTGTCAAAGCCTTGCAGCTGTTGGGGACAGGCTGCTGTCAGTTTGAAGGGTGCCGGCACGTGGGCAGTCTCCAATCACTCATGGACACAGGTTCAGGCCTCAAATGTCCCTCTCTGGAAGTGTGAAAAAGAGTTGTTCAAACACTGGAGTGAGGCGAGGGCTTAGAAGGAAATGCAATAATCTGAGCATCGAAGGGTAGCTAGGTACTTAAAAATAGACGGAAACCTGAGTGACCCTGGATGAGAACCAGGAGTTGTTGCTGACCGTCAAGACCCTAGAGTCAGATGTGTGTGTCCATTTCAATGAAGTTGTAGGCCCCAGGCTAAAGGTAGATGTCAGCTCTAGGTAATGGGGAAGAGTCAGCCAGCGAGTCCGCCTGGGCTAGATCCGGGACCAGGGATGCCAGTGTGGTGGAACAGAAGGTCTCGGGTTCTTCCTCTTGGAGAGGAATCTGTGTGGAGAGGATGACTTTCTGTAATGCTGGATGCTGGAGGTGGAGGTACTGGTCAGGGACACTCGAACACTTTGTTGGGATAGCTTTGTCTGCTCTGATGAGGATAAAGACTTCTGAGGGTCCAGGGTTCAAGTCCCTGTTCGGGCGCTTCAGTTTTTGGCTTGAAAACTGACCAATAAAAATTACATCTGATGCTGAATTTGGTTTACGAACTGGCGGGACCTGAGGTTTCCAGGCATTCCCCAAAATGGAAGCTCACAGAAGGCTGGTGTCCTGGTGATGCCTGAGCAAACATGGGCAAGAATTGTGGTTCTCTCCCAGCTCCAGCAGAGGAGACACTGGGGCAGAATGCCTGCACCTGCCGCTGGTCCAGGAGCTCAGGATCACAGTTTACAATCAGGAACTTTAGCTGTGCATATATGTGGCTTCTTCTTCCCATTCCTACTGCTGTGTGAATAATGTCTGCATTCATTGTAATATGGAGATGGGAGAAGGGGAAAGGACTTAAACCAAATATAGAAACTAAGACTACTGAATTATCTGAAATTCAAGTTCAACCAAGGTGTTATATAATCACTAAACTGTAAATGAACCAGATTTTAACAAACCTAATAAGTTAATTTGAGCCAGAACTAAGGTGGTACTGTTTTTAACTTTTTGTTTTGACATAATTTCAGACTTACAGCCAAGTTGCAAGAATAGCACAAACCTTTTCCAAAACCTTTCATCTTGATTCTCCAAGTGTTAACATTTTACCACTTTTGTTCCTCTCTTTCTCTCCCTCTCTCCACTCCTCTCTCTTTCCTTATTTGACTGTTGAAGAAGAAAAAAAGTTGCAGACATGATGACTACTTGTAAATGCTTCGGGGGGTGTGTTTCCTTCACAGATGGACATTCTGTTACACAACCACAGTGTAATTATTAAAATCAGAAAATTAATATTAATGCAATATAATTATTTGAGCTATAAATCATACTCAGATTTTTCTAATTGTCCTAAGAATGCCCTTTAAAGGGATATAAAACGTTAGCTCATGTATTGTATTTTTTTTGTCACTTCTCTTTAGCCCCCTTCACTCTGGAAGTTTCCTGATCTTTCTTCAAAGAAATACCTGTTTAAGACCACCTAGGGTAGATTAAAGGAGAGAATCAAAACATCACCCAGGTCATCTTTTCCTTTAATCTTTGTGAAAGAATTCCATATGAATAGAATTTTTAGTTGGATACAAAACACCCTCTTAAAGACTACTTTTCCTAGCGTACCTTTAGATGTCACCATGGGACTAGGGTCTTGAGCATCGGGAAGGGGTACAATGTAATTTGTACAACTTCTAGTTCAAGTCCTTAAAGGGAAAGATTTACTTTCTCTTTCTTCCATTCTTTGTTTTGTGGTGTGGGGTAAGAACCTGAGGATGGTAGCAGACATGCTTTTTGGACCAGGAGACTAATCAACAAGTCATCTCTTGACAATTGTGAATCAGAGTCCTTAGTGCCTCATCTGATTACCACACCCTCCTTTCTAAAATTTACAAACTTAAGAAACAAAAAACAAAGCATAACTACCATACCATTAGCACGTCCAGGAAAATGAGCAATATTTACTCCATTTTAGTAAATATCTGCACCTCATTTTTTTGCATGAGAGGAAAAAATATGGAGATGGGAGAAATTCTATCTTGTAGATGTCACTGTGATTTTGGGTCTCTTTCTTACAGCAGTTACTGTACCAGTATCCTGACCAATGCAAATGTCTGAATTGTTATTGAAGAATTTGTTCAAGTCTCTGGAAAGATGTCTACCAAAGCAGAAAAAGAGCAGAAGATTTTATGCTTTAACAGTGTAACAATGAGGTGCACTTGTGTAAAATTTTATATTGGTAATTTTAGAGAGACAAGATTTGCCCCCTTGATGCTTTTATTTAGTTTTTTTTTTAAAAAGTCATTACATTTTCTCATTTGCATTAGTGTCAGTCAAAGTGTATTCTTTGTGAAATTACAAAGATGTCTTTGTTATGCAAATTTAAGTCTTCTAAGAGGAAAT
The DNA here is from genome assembly GCF_052094955.1 of Ictidomys tridecemlineatus. NCBI lineage: Eukaryota > Metazoa > Chordata > Mammalia > Rodentia > Sciuridae > Ictidomys > Ictidomys tridecemlineatus. The sequence continues at coordinate 181,874,063 of NC_135483.1, forward strand.
TTTGAAGATCTGCCCTGCAATTTCAGTATGTCGACATCAGGTGGCAGTAGAGGTATGTTTTGAGGGACCTCACCTGCAGTTTCACTAGGACATTAGCCTGCGTTCACAAGCTACTGATTGGCTCCAACTGTGATGTTTTTACTTACAAAATGCAATGCAAGCAAAGAAAATTGACCTCACAGAAAAATACAGAAATATCTTATATGTTTTTCATGTGTTCTTTAGCACAAGAGAGTCCAAATGGGTTCTTGATATTAAACTTGAATTAGAACTTAATTTTCCATTTTCTATTTCTCAGGAGACTGCTCTTATTAACAGCCATTTTTTCCCCCTAATTCCTTTTCTCAAATACAGGTGTTCTGTTCCTGTCTTATCTTGGCAAACAGGTAGCCTTTCTGATGAACTAAAGCGGCCCAAACTTAAACTGCTCTCGTTATTGTCATGCTCCTCTTTTTCCTAAAAATTTAGGAGAAGGAAAGAAATGCTAAATGATAGTTCCTTAAGCTTATTAAAATCTTGTGTTCTTTACTGGTTAAACTACATATGATATTTTCTTTTTTTTTTAAAAAAAGAATTTCTTTTTTAGTTATAGATGGGCACAATACCTCTATTTTTTTTTTTTTTATGTGGTGCTGAGAATTGAACCCAGTGCCTCACACATGCTGGGTGAGTGCTCTACCACCAAGCCACAACCCCAGTCCCTACATATGGTATTTTCTCACTTGGAATTCTTTTCAAATTTTCCTCTCCTACAGGTTAGCATAATTTGAGAATCCACTGGACCTGATCTGCATACATCAGTGTTTCACATAGTTAACAGTCTTGTTCAGCATCTGGGTAACTAAAGGTAACTCTCAAAAGAAGGCAGAAAATAGAAATAAAGTGAACAAGATTCAAATTCGGGTTGGCAACTTATACAAAGGTAAATGATCTCAGTGATTTGTTCTTGGCCAGCAAAGGGGGTTTCAGGGGTCAAAAAGGAAATTGTTTACATCTCTAAGGATGATGGTAAACAGCGAGGGTTGATTTGTTTGTAAGGGGGAAGATAAATCTGGTATAAATACGCTGTGTGACCTTTTCCTGTGTTTATGTCACTGTTTATGGAAATTAATGCCTTTTGCTCCCCAATGCATTTCATTTGGAATTGCCAGTGTCCTTTGAACTAAAAATGGCTATTATACATGCTAGGTACACAACTTTTAATTTTGAACTCTGTAATCTTTCCAGAGAGTAGAAAATAAAATTGGCAGCGCTTTGTCCTACCTGGGGCAAGTATGTCCCAGGAAAGCTGCTTCCCACACACAGTAGGTGGATTTGGGCCTAGAGTCCTGCCCAGCTCTGTCTACAACCTCATTATGGCCTCTTGGGGGTCTTTTTTCCTTTCTATTCAGATTATAAAATTTTACACCCACACAGATATATATATTATCAGTACAATTCATAAATTTATTTACATCAAGAAATTGTGTAAATGTCAAGACCCAAAATAGAATGAGATATTTATTTATGAAATATTCATTGAGCACTTACTATATATTTGCTACTGTATTTGGTGATGTGGCATCAGAGATAAAAACAATATTTTTTTAACTTCCATGGGGCTCATAGTCTCTTCCATGCAATATATATATATATATATAAAAGGTGTAGAGAGTAATTAATGAGAGACTCAAATTAATATTGAGGCTGCCAGTTTTCCTTTAATTCTCTTTTTTTAAAGGCATGAATCACTGAGCTAGGTAACATATGCTTAGTCTTTATTAGAGTTTCTCTTTAATACAGAAAAGGAAAAAAAAAAAAAAGGTGGGAGGAAAACTTAAAGCATAAGACTCCGCTACAAGGTGGTTCAGATCCCCAAATGGTTAATTTTCTGGAAATAGCAAAAACTGCCACTTATAATAAGTGGCAGTTTTTCAGTGACATTTTATTTCTGGGGTAGGACAAATATTCTCACTCTGTTTCCCCCCCCTCTTAAATTCTTTCCTATAAATTAATACATTTAGACCTCACAACAGTGCTAAGAAGTATTATTTCTATTCTCATTTTATATATGAAAAGGCTGCCACACAGGATGGGTTAACCTCTTGTTGGGAAGTCACACACCCAATAAGAGCCAGCCAGAATCCAAACACAGACAGCGGGACTCGACAATTGTGCTTTCAACCACTTCTCTTTGCATTGATGGTTTGAAGTGGGTCTGGGGGTGTCTGTGACAAGAAACGCACCCCTTATTTTGAAACTTTACCTCAACCAGTGAGAACTGAGAAATCAACAGAACTAGGCAGCAGTTTAGGCACTAGCGACCCAGAATCCATCAGTTGCAGGAAGACAGGTAGAGATATCACAAGTATCCAGGAAAGGCAGGAAGCAACCGAGCTGTAAGAAGCTTCCAGAATGCTCTGCCAGCACAAAGGAGGAAGAAAAGAGATTGTGTCACGATTTTAGTGGTTGGAAAATCTTACTTGGAGATAATTGTTGGTTTTTGGTTCTGTCCATGTTGAGTAGGACTTTTGTTACCCCTGTTATTTGGCATGGGCAATTCTTGGTTCTATTTTTGGATAAACTTTCTTTTTTTTCTTCTGTCCCCATCCCTTATTTGGGAGGAGTGCCCATTGACAATCAACAAATTTATAAATTTGTGTTTAGGCTGACAGTTCTGTCTTCAATGCGGTTACTTTATTCAACTGTCTTCATTAAGCTCAGAGAGTTTCAGGCAACTTAACTCACTGTAGGTTGACTCTGAACTGGCTAATACATCTACTGAACTTGAGCTCTTTTTGGGTGGATAGTGTATATTTCAGCTTGAGGTCCCAGTCCTAGCCTGGGGTTAGGTACTCACATACTAGGTATGATATTAGTGCATTTATTTCCATTTTCATTTTCTATATCAAAATACCTGTTACTGGGTAATGTATAAAGAAAAGAGGTTTATTTAGCTCACAAGTCTGGAGGACTAAGAGCATGGTGCCCATATCTGCTCAGCTCCAGTGAAAGCCTTCTGGTTCTATCACAACATGGCAGATGGATCATAGTGGAAGTGTGTATGTGATCGGGAAGAGATCACATGAGAGACAGGAAGCCTGAGAGATTCAGGGGCCAGCCTTGTTTCTTTACAATAAAACAACTCACTCTCACAGGTCCCAAGAGAACTGTATTAATCCTCTCTGAGAGCAATGCCCGTAGTGACCTAATTATTTTCCAGTAGGCCTCACTCTTCAAGGTTTTAGTACCTCTCAACATCACACACTAGGGACTAAGCTTCCAGCACAGGAATCTCTGGGGGACACACTCGAACCTTATACAAATAATAGCAGTTGCTCAAATACAAATGTTTATGGAATGAATAAAATGCAAATAATTGACCTGAGGAATAGGGACTCCTCCCTGACCCATCTATTTACCACATTGCCTGTCCTATACACTTTTGACATCCTTTTTATGAGGACAGAAGCTGTTCATTAAATAAATTAACCATTAAATTGAAAACACAAATGCCAATATAGACGCAGGCTATTAATTTGTCAGCCTCTGATGCATCCAGTGCCCAAAGGACCTGAGACCCTGCATGACTTTAAGCGATAGGGGTTTGAAACATGGCTGAGAGGGACCGGGCCCATGTTACACCGAGCTCATGCCATTCGATAAAGTTGTTTAAAATGAGACTCTCTTCTCTCTTGAAAAATGGATGCTCCTTGGCATCAAACTTTGAAAATATCTAAGTGATTAGGCCTATCTGTTCCCTTTTGACTGTTTTATTTCCATTTTAAAATAGATTGTACAGTCTCTTCCTTGTAATTTGGCCTAATGTTGCCTTGCAATAAGAGAGTGATCAAGAAAGAGAGAAGGAATCTTTGATCATTTGTCATACCACGGAAAACCTGACAGTGGCTTCAATTAACAGATGAGACCCCAGAGAATTTCTCAGCCTGATCTTCCCCCTGTGTTCTGTCTAATTGAGTGGAGGAAAACAGCATTCACAGGGACCTTGGATAGCTGCCGAATGAAGGCATCGCTGTTTCAGTGAAGCTAAGACCTCCACCACACTCTTGTTTCTTTCTTTCTTTTTTTTTTTAATGCTGTTCTTGTAGGCCGCTGGAGCTCAGCAGTCCAGGGATGATGACATCAGTGAGAGGTGGGGAAAAGCTCTGTAATGGAACCCGGAGTTGGTCAGCTCTATGGTGACCAGCTTGGAGGGGCTTTTCCCTTTCCTGGGTCTCGCTTTCTATGTTCATACAGGGTAGGACCAGAATCTCTCTTGGGTCTCTTTTCAATTCCTACATTTAGTGAGTCTCTCTTGCCATGGAGAATAGAGAAAGGATCTCAACAGAAATAGGTCTGGAAAATCCTAGCTTGGGGTGTACCCAGTTAATATTCCTAGAAATGGAATTTTTTAGAAAGCGTCTTTGGCAAATTGAAAGCAGGTGAGGCACATGAAGCGAGTGGAAGTTGGAGATGCATTTGTGAAACCCTTTCTCTCTCCTCCTGGCCCTACCCCCGTCCATTCTCTACATGACTGCTAAAGGGACCTACAGAGAATATGAATTAGTGTATTTTTTTCTGAACCAGATTATAACAAGGGCAGGAAAGACCACCACCCCATCTCAGATGTGTACCTAGCTCAACACCAGCGTCATACTTTGCCCATGGTGAGGGTGGATACCCATTGTTTATTGAATGAATGAATGAATGTATACTTATGAATGAGTTTAGTGGCCAGATCAGGAGGTCCCTTAGAACCTGTTCATCCCTCCCTTTGTGCGACACAGCAAGAATATGACATCTATGAGCAATACATTCTTGTCAGATACCAAATCTGCCACTGCCCTAACCATAAACTTTTAGGTTAATCATGGATTTTTTTGATTGCCAAGTTAAAATCTAAAGCTTTTATTCATTAATACCTGTGTGACTTTGTCCAGCAATCTCCTCTTTGTCCTCATCTTCTACAAACCTCCTGCACGTATTCTTCCTTCCAATGACATTAAATTATCTGTAGTTTTCCCCGCATATCATATATTTAACACTTCTGTGTCTTTGTGCCTGTTATTTTTGCCAAGAATATATTTCTTCTAATTTTCCTTCTAGTTAATTTGTCTCCACATAGGAATTTTAAGGGGACATAAACATTCATAAATTCATGGCATTGAGCAACCTTGTGAGGACTGAATCCAGTGCTTAGTGGTATGGTTTTGGCTCAGAGTGCCTTCTGAGCTGTCAGGGTGGTGGCTGGGCTTTGGTTGAAGGCCCAGCCAAAGCAGGGTTCTCTTCAACCCATTCACATGGTTGTTGGCAGGATATTATCTTCTGGAGTCCTCGCTTAGCCCTTCCTCACATAGGCTTCTCTATGGGGCAGCTCACATCATGGGCACTTGAAAGTTGCATATCATTGCCGCAGTCTGGCTGGGCACAAATCACGAGCCACTCAAGAGAAACAAACTTTATTTCTGAACTCCACCAGCACACTCCACACACGCTCCCCAGGAACTCTCCCAACGCCACTTGGCTCCTCCAGGAACCACCAACCGGAAATCCCTCCTCCGGCACTTCCCCAACCAATGTGAACTCTTCAGGAATCCCCTCGAGAGCTCAACCAGCACTCAACGGGGACTCTGCGAGAACTCAAAAGTCATCATCTTAATGGCTCGCTGGCGTCACCTCTCAACCACTACTTCTGGCAAAAATGCCATGCATCATCCCGACTTGGCTGTGGCCCTCAACATATCATAACTCTGCCATATGCTATTTGTCACATAGACCATGGCCTTGAACAGCATGGGAGGGTCTACTGGAGTGTGTGAATACCAGTTGGTTGGGATCATTATCAACCATCTCAGAGGATGGCTAACCCAGATAGAACTGAGACCTTTTGTCTCAATGAATAATAGCATTTTTAAGAACTTTCCAGATAGATGGTACTCAGTTTAGTGGTATGGTTTTGGCTCAGAGTGCCTTCTGAGCTGTCAGGGTGGTGGCTGGGCTTTGGTTGAAGGCCCAGCCAAAGCAGGGTTCTCTTCAACTCATTCACATGGTTGTTGGCAACCTAAGTTCTTTTCAGGATATTATCTTCTGGAGTCCTCGCTTAGCCCTTCCTCACATAGGCTTCTCTATGGGGCAGCTCACATCATGGGCACTTGAAAGTTGCATATCATTGCCGCAGTTTGGCTGGGCACAAATCACAAGCCACTTGGTAAATGTTTCTGTCATGTCATCAGTTTAGATGGCCTCTTGTGTGCTTGGGAATGATTTTCTTATGCATTTTGCTATGGTCTCAGTGTTTGTTTCCTCCTCAAATTCATGTTGAAAACTAACCCCTAATACAATAACATTAAGAGATGGAGCCTTTAGAAGATGATCAAGGCAAGATCAGAGCCCTCATGAATGGGTTTAGTGCCCGGGTCAAGGGGTCCTTTGGAATTTGTTCACCCCTCCCTCTATATGACACGGCAAGAAGATAACATCTATGAGCAACACATTCTTCTCAATACTGAATCTGCCACTGCCATAACCATGGGCTTCCCAGACTCTAAGAGTATGAAAAATACATTTCAGTTGTTTACTCAGTCTAAGGTGTTTGTTGTAGCAGTTTGAATGAACTAAGACACGTATTATTGATGCTTTGTAATTTTAATCCAAATACCTTTTACAATTTCACATACGCCATTTTGGCGGATGCAGCTTTGACTATTTAGAAGAAAGATGAGCATCTCCTACAATTAGGAGCATAGAATGCATTCTTGGCCTTAAGCCATCATATTTTTCTAGTCTCCAAATGGTAAATTAGAATCAAGGTTTCTAATTTTTGCTTTATAAGCACGGCGTTATTTTCAGCACACCGAGGGTGGGTGTCAGGAGGGCAGAGAAGTGCCTGAGGCATGCTGGAATGATAGATTTTTTTTTCTTCCTAAATCACCTGCTCTGTGGTTACTTCCACTGCTTGTAAATTATACTTGTGTATTATTCGCATAAGCGATTTTCTAATTAGAATAGAAATCATTGAGGAATGGTCGTCCATTCTGTTCCTCCTTAGATTCCAGTAGATAAATTGACATGACAGAAACATTTACCAAGAGAATACACTTTGGGGTCAGGCGTCAGAAGGGGTTCCATGAAGTGCATCAGCACACCAACATCCGAGGCCTCCTAATCCGCAGTTCTGTTCCTCTGACAGCTCAGCCGCTAGACAGAGGTTTTCAAAGTCACTTGTGTGGAGTCCCAGGAGCAGAGAGCAGTAGGGGAGGGTGGTGCTAGTTATGTCCTCCCTGAGAAGGGACAGTTCTAGCCTCTCCTCTCTACCCTTTCCCTAAACAGAGCAGATATGCATTTTTTAAAATACAAACAAAATAACAATTATATCTAGAGAAAAGATGTACAGCTTCAAAGAAAAAAGAGAAAGCTGAAAAGCCTGTGAGACAACACAGTTGGAACACTGTAGGGGGCCACCTGCAGCACTTGCAACTTTTTTGGCAAATGAGTTGGTCCCTGCTCAAAATTCTCCTTTGGGGAAACCTAGTTACTTTTTCTAATGATGTTGTTTTTGTTCAAAATGCCGTGAACAGATGAAATTACTATCAAAGGGCTCAGCTCTGGAGGCTGAGGCAGGAGGATCAAGAGTCCAAAGCCAGTCTCAGCAAAAGCAAGGTGCTAAGCAACTCAGACCTGTCCCCAAATAAAACATAAAATAAGGCCGAGGTTGTGGCTCAGTGGTCCAGTACCCCTGAGTTCAATCCCCTCTGCCACCCAAAAAAGGCTCAGGATATTCATCCTAATAACATTTTAGTGTTCCATTGGAGGATTCAGCGTCCTCATCCTGAAGTCACTTGAAGCTCACTCTTGTCTTCTCAGTCAAGACAACACTTGCCTTTTGGGCTGTATCGTTGTTTGTGGTGGGGGACTGTCCTGAACGTTAAAAGACCCCCAGTGGCAATGCAGTTGTCATTTAATCCTAAAAGATTCCTTGCTTGCCTACCTGATACTCCCAGTAGGTTCCTGCTTTTCCCTCCTGCCTGACTCCAGGCTTGATAAGAACAACAGCAGCTACAACAATGAAAGAAAGATTTCATTTGAAAACACTGTCTCTAATCTTCTGCAGCTGTGATGTATGATGCTACCAATTAAAGAACCTAGGCTTTGACTGTTCCAAACGAAGAGGCCACGTGCTGACCTCACAATCAGTCACCTCGGGGGCAGAGGATGGAGGGGCATCTGTTTGTGATTTCCCGTCACAACAGTGCCATTTGCAGAAACGTCCAAGAGCACACAAAGATGGTTTGAGTGTTCTTCCTTAGATAGCTCTTCTGTTAGTTTCTTTGAGAGAAGAGAGAAGGTGACTGATGGTGTTGGGTACTGGGGCTCTAATGAGACCCTCAAAAGCATGTGATCCTGGGGTAGCTGTCTTTGGAGGAGATGCCTGGTGTTCCTTAATGGGGACCAAAGACAGGAGCAGAAACTTGAGTAGAAAAGTATGGTTCAAAAGGCCTATTGGAGCCTCCAGTGGTCCTGGCATGAGAAATAAGTAGAAAGAAAGGTAGAATTTGTGTGGATGATATGCTTCCAGTGGGGCACACTTTGTAAATATCTTAAGGAAAAAACGAGATTTATTTTCAGACTAACCTTTCCTTACAGGCTCTTGTATTAACAGGATTGGGTTGAAAACCATAAGAAATAAATGGAAATAACCAAAGCTTAGCACCTAGTAGATAGATGTTCAATAAAATTATGAAAACAACAATTATCATTATAACTAAAAGCATGGATCTTATTACCTGTTTCCATGCATATCCATGCATATCCAGAGAAAAGGAGAGAATGAAGGTAAATATGGAGACGATTTAGATCTTCAAGGTAATACAGGCTCGATTGCCTATTTTAGGCAAGCTGTTAATTATCTAGATAATTCTCTCTGCCTTGTTCTAGTGTCCTGTGGCTGCTGTAATAAACCAGTGGCTTCAACAATAGAAATTTATTCTCTCGTGGTGGGGGGCTTGAAGTCTGAAGTCAAGGTGTCAGTGGGGCCATGCTCCCTCCTGAGTACCTGCAGAGCAGATCCTGTCTCCATGGCCTGTGTCCTCACAGGCAGAATAGAAATGTTAGGAGGTAGGGAAGGCATGGGTAGGTGGTGATACCGAACGACATATCCTAACAGCAGCATTGCTTGGATTTGTTTAGGAAAAAACACAAAACCAAAATAAAATACAAAATCCTCACAACCAAAAAATCAACTTTCCCCTGTGGAGGAGAAGGGGTGAGTTGAGAGGTTCTGAGTGGAGATGACAGGGCTTGGTCACAGGTTGACATAGGGGTGGAAGGCCAGAGAGGGGCTGCTGCTGATGGATATCTTGCCTTGGAGACCGGCAGAGCTACTGACAGATGTGAGGAAGTCCGGAAGGTGACCCATGGTGGGAGGGCCACTGGTGAATTTGCTTTTAGAAGGTGGATCCTGGCCTTAGGAAAGTGTGGAAAGCTCCCTCATCCCGACAGTCCCTGTGACTCACTGTCACTGAGGCTGGTTTTATGATTTGGCTTTCCTGTTGCACTGTGTGTGTGTGTGTGTGTGTTTCAGGGGAGGGTAGGTCATGTGTCATTTTTGTGACCCTAGGATGTCAGTCGTGAAGAAATTCAAGTCTCCTTGGAGCCTCTGTTTTTGACTACAGAGCCACGTCTACCAGCTATTTGTAAACGATGTGCATAGCTTTGAATGATTTATTATTTTCAAAGTTAGGAAAATATACAATATCTTATGCTTATTCAATAATTAGTGTACAATAAACCCCACCAAAGAACTTGTAATTTCTCAAGTACCAAATGTTTTACTTCTCAAATATCTGTTTTTCCCGGCCATTGAGTGCTATTCAGCCATTTAACTGGGTAATAGGAGCATGAGGATAAATAAATGAAGACCTTCTGACCTATAGACTTTGAGAGACAGCTAGGACTAAACCATCAGTCTTCCACCAAAAGAAAACACAAAGGCTACCCTTAACGAAATGAGACACAGGCGTGTTTCGAAGGTCAGGTAATTTATTTACTTTTTTTTGAGGGAGAGAAAGGGAAAAGAATGAAATTTTATTAATTATCTGTAATTTTTTAGTCTCAGGAAGAAATACCCATTTAAGTTTGCAATAGGGAAGAACTGCAGATGCAAAGTGCTATAAATGACAGAAGAGGTCTGGGCAGTGGGAGCTTTCTAAATTAAAGTTGTTTTTCTCTCCCTCCTGGGTCTTTGTGTTCTGTCACAAAAACACTTTTCACTACAATGATTTTGTACAATGTCAGTGTTTCTGATGAGATATAAACACCTGAAGAAATAGATATATATATTTTTTTCATTCTCTCAATATGATTTAGCCTTGAAATGGAAACATTGTCATACGAATTCATGATGCATGCAATCTAGGAGAACAGAACACTGGAATAACCTGCAGTTTGGAAACTACAATCCAATCAGACATGTACGTACACACGCATGCACACATGTACACAAACATACAAACATGCACACAGGCACCACCCACAGTATCTGAGGGAAAAAGTGTCCATCAGGAAGTAGAATAACAATGGGAGAAAGCTCCCAGAGGCAGGCTGGTTCATCAGTGAAATGCTTTCTTGTCACTTCCTCAGTTCAATATTGAATCGATCTGCTGTTCTCATGAGAGTGTATATTAATTTAATAGACACTTCTGTTGGAAATAGTTCTCCCCCGATCATGCAGATTTTATTTCTCTCTGCCTTATCATTCCTCCTTTCCCAAAGTGAGTCATTAGACATGCTGGGTGGGATCCCACACTCGGTGGTGGTGAAGTCAGTCATCGATAGACGTCAACGGCTCTGAGTCCAGTAGGGAGATGTGCTTCCAGACGGGAGAGGAGGGTGGGTTCAAATTAGGGGGTGTGTCGGTTTGCGAGTTTACTCCCTGGCGTTACCTCAAAAGAGAATCTATCACTCAGAGAGTCCAATTAAGGGACAAGCCTGTAGGGCAATTGCTCAGAGGTGTTAAGACATCACTGGAAAATTTGGAAAGAGCATGTTAACTAATTCAGGTTATTACAAGTAACCAGAGAAGTAGGCAACACCCCCCAAATAATGCTCTTCTCTAATGCCTCCTCTAATCCACTGAATAAGTACTGGACCTAACTGCTGGGCACACTCGGGTCTTGGGCTTCAGAGTAAAGTGGGTCCAGGTTGTAGGCTGCCCAGTGTGCCCGCACAATTAGAGACCACTCTGGCCAGAGCCTCGCAGCATGGTCCCTCACTTCCCTGTCACAGCCCACAGCAGCCCAGGTGTTCCCAGAGCAGAAGACAGAACAGGGACACCCCTCTTGTTTGATCTCAAATGAACTCTTGGCCCTGACCCTTGCCTCCCATAAATGTGAGTCCGGTTTATTTGGGATTATTTCCCCATTCAATAACTGATGCCATATTTCCCCCTTGTCTCCTTCCAGTTTCTGCCTGGAGTGATAGACCATCATTCCCTGTCTTACAGAGTCATAGTCTCTGTTCCCAGGCTGGCCTGACCCCTCCTCTCTCACTACCTCTGTCCTCCTATCCTTCTGGGCTCCAGTACAGCCCACCCCAGCTCTCCCCACTCCAGTGCTAGGCTCCTTCTCCAGACACCATCCCTGAGGCCAGGATGGACATGGCTGTGGAAGGGAGATTTGTTGCCCAGGGCAGTGTTTTAAAAGATCTTTATGTCCCGATAAGAGGCTGCTAGAATAAGGATATTAGTTTTTACTTTTTGTCTATAGGGCTGTGGAACTCTGTGGAATTTTATGTAGACCATGAAAAAACTTTCCATTCCAAAAGAAAGTTAGAGAAGAAATAGTGCCAAATTGGTTACAGTAAGAAAAAGAAAAGATGCATTATATGTGATTATAGGAAGCCTGGCAAGTTATAGGTAACTCCAGAAAACTTGAAAGGGTCCATTGCCCGCTGAGTGACTGGACTAGTAACCTTCTTGGTTTCTAGTTAAGCTTCAAGGAAAGCATTATATCCCAGATGATAGAGCATTTAGAGACCACTCTTAAGGATATAAATAGTCAGAATTCCTTGAAAATGTTGCTTGACAGTAAACTTCAGAAAGCAAATTCTAATCTGTACATTTAAATATTTCTAAAAAACTCCTGCTCCAAAGGAAAAAATTATTTTACTGGTGTATTTTCAGGTGGGTAAAAGACCCATGATTGTAATTAATCGTATTGACTCAAGAGTTTTTAAAAAATATTATTTTGTTTAATCTTTGTTCAACACCTATATGGATAAGCATTAGAAGTCGTGACGAGCTGCTATAACAAACAAATCCCCAAATTTCATTGGTTAAACCCAACAGATTGTGTTTTCATTTACAGAGCAGTTCAGTTTAGTTCTAGGACAATGGTTATCAAGGATCAGGTGAACAACAGCGTGGAACCTCTGTTCCACATAGATTCAGGGACTCAGGCTGATGGATGGCCTGCCTTCTATAACCTGTGGCTTCCATGTTTGCCTTTAATATCCAGGGAAAGAGCATGGGGTAATCAGTGTGGAAAGTTTTTGTAGATTTGTCTTATAAATTATTACACATGATCATTTTGGTACCCATTTCACTGGTTAGAACTGAGTGTCATGGGCACCTTTGACCTCAAAGATGACTAGCAAATGTAGTAATTTGCTGAGTATTCAGCAAGATGAAATGGGGCATTTGGTGGATAACTAGTGGTCATTGGCAGACATCATTTTCCCCATTTTATAGTTAAGGAAGCTGTAATGTGTTCAAGATAGCTCAGGTACAGGAAGGACTTTCAACCATAGAATGCCTTGGAATCGCCTACAAATCCTTAATTAAACTACTGTAGTTATTATAATTGGCATCTATTAAGCACTGTGCCTTTCACTTCACAATGCTAGTAAGGTAGTTTTTATTGTACCACAAATGCCAAGAAAGGAAACTGAGGCTCAGAGCTGTTCTGTAACATGTCTAACAAGAAGGAGATTAGACTGGGGTACAAACTGAATCCTTTCAGATTCAATAATCTATATTTGTCCAAACCAGCTTTGGATTTATAATGGCAGCTGGATGGAGGCTGGGGGAGGGTTGGGTCAGATGGGTTAGCTATAAAATTTCTTTGACTACATTTTGTCCTTTATCAAGCACTGCTTTTTTACTCCCTCTGTTTTAAAAAATCAATCCTCCCATCTATTCATGCAATTTTGATGTAAAGTCTTAGTGGCAGAATGCATCTTTAAACTGCATAATATTTATGGTAATACTTTCCCCCACATATCCCCAGACATTATTCTGCAAAAAAGGTGGAATGGGTATTATCATCATAAATAAATGTTTATTGAAAATCTTATTATGAAGGAGCTCATGATTCTGGGAAATGGGGAAGTGTACCATGGGATCCTTGTCCTCTCTGGGCTTACAAATGGGTTGGGGAGATCAAAAGTGGATGTCTAAAAAAAATAAATGCTGGGTATGTAGCTTTGTGGTAGAGCATCTGTGTAGCATGCTCAAGATCCTGGGTTCAATCTGCAGTAATGCAAAATGAGTGAATGAGTAAATAAAAATGTAAATAATAACAGGTGGACTTTGTTGTGAGCCCAGGGACTAGTGCCAACAATCGGTGCCGTAGGATGGCTGGAAGATCATTTTTGAGCAGCTGTGAATGTGCCAGACTCAGTCCTGGTGGATCTCTTCTGTTATTAAATTCATCCTGTAGGAATTTGGTGGTGGGAGCAATCACTGAGGACTGGGATGGCCAGACAGGTTTTAGAGAGGAGGTACGACTTGAGCTGGGTTGAATTATATGGTGATATTTTCCAACATTAATGAAAGCTGGCTGAGCTAAAACTCAGAGCATAATTTCTCACTGGCTGGCTGCTCCAGATAGTAATAATTTTATCCGCCCTTCAGAATGGAATTTTTCTCTGCCTGTGAAGATGTGTGAGGTGTGCCTGGCAGGTAAGCTTCCTTCTATTTGCTTTCCGCCATTGCTTTAATTAAACACACTTTGCTTCTCTTGGTGAGTTCTTCCAGCTCCAGAAGAACTGGAATGTTGCTGTAGCAGCCTAAATGACAGTTCACTGAGCAGAAATTATGCAGAGATCTTTTAAGTCCTTTTTCATATTGATGGGGTAGAGGCAAGGAGAGGGTGGGGTCGGGCTGAAGTACAGGTGCAAGAAGAATTCTGGGGAAGATTTCTTTCCTCTTCTTTGAGTCCCTTTTCTGATGGGATCGCTGCTTCTTGGTTTCTATTGGGTCAGCTTTTGCTTTGGTGTGACCAAAATACCTGACAAGAACATCCTAGAGGAGGAAAAGTTTATTTGGGGCTCACAGTTTCAGAGGTCTCAGTCCATGGATGGCCAACTCCATGGCTCTGGGCACAAGGTGAGGCAGCACACATCACTGGGGAAGGACCCAGAGGAAGAAAGTGACTCAGCTCCTGGGGGGGCCAGGAATCAGAAAGAGAGGGATGAAAGGAGGAATGGGCCTCAGATGCACCCTTCCAGGGCACACCGAGTGACCCACTTCCTCCAGTCATATCCCACACGCCTTCGGTTATCACCCAGTCCTTCAAACAAGGATGGCCTTGTTGGGTCATAGCTCTTACAATCCAATCTCTTACCTCTGGACATTCTTGCATGAACACGGGAGTTTTGGGAGCACACCTCATATCCAAACCATACGAGTTTCTTATACGGAATCCAGTTGACCACTCTTCTTCCAGAGGGTAGGAAATAATAGAAAAAAATATTGAAGAATTACTTTAAATTTAAACCCTTTATAAGATTATTTTATTTCACCCTTAAAATAATGCAGAGACATTTTACTGGTGGGGAAACTGAAGCCTAGAGAGGTTGAAACAAATTGCTCAAGATCACATTGCTAATAAGAGGTAGAAAGGTTGGAATCTTTTTTTTTTTTTACTATAACAGTTTTATTAAGATATAACCCGTATACCTTACTATTCACTCATTCACAGTATATAGTCCAGTGGTTTTTAGTATATTCAGGTATGCAACCATCTCCACAATTGATTTTAGAACATTTTGTCTCCTCAAAAAGAAACAACCCACTTCCCTCCCTCCCCAGCCTCTTGCCCCCAGTTCCCTACAAAGCCACTAAAGCTCTTTCTGCCTGTATAGATGGAGTTACACAATATATAGTCCTTTTTGACTGGCTCCTTTCACTTAACAATGCTTTCAAGGTTCATCTATGTTGTAGCATGGGTCAGTTCTTTTTTCCCTTTTTATGATTAAATATTTCATTTTATGGATAAACTACAGTTTGTTTATCCACTCATCAATGGATGGACATATTTGTGCTTTTACCACTTTCTGCGTATTACGAATAATGTTGCTATGTACATTTATGGAGAAGTTTTTGTGAATGCATATGTTTTTATTTCTCTTGGCTTCGTATCTAGGAATTGCTGGATCATAGAGTAACTCCATGTTTAACCTTTTGAGGAACTGCCAGGCAATTTTCCAAAGTAACTTTACCAGTATACATTTCTGCCAACATGGACTTCTCAGTGTTAATTGCTAACAAGGTAATTTATACTTTGACCACTTATTTGCACACACACAAAAAATATCCAAACAGCTTAGTAAAGCTCTAATAAAACCAATTAGAAACTGGAGTGTCTTAATGAGAAATCTTAAAGCTGAACTCCGGGTTCTGAGCTTCGGCACTTTTTGATTTGAGGACATCAATTGAGCTAAGTGCTGAAGTGGTAAATGAGGAGAGCTGCCATATTTGTATGCCCTTTGACTCCCTGAGGCATTAGAAGGATTTTCTGCTTATTTCTAGGACTGAGTGGTTTCTAGCAGTACACGTGCTTGTGCAGCAATAGCCCAGGATTGTCTGTTATTCTGAAAAGCCATTGATGTTTGCTGAAAGACAGCACACAAAAGAAGATATGCATAATATCTATGCATATGTCAAGCTGATCTCTTGAAAAGTTAGGTATTCTAGGTGTCAAGTTCATTGCCACTTGATTGCAAGTGACATAAACCTCAAGGCCATTCTTTTGAAGTAATATAGGAAAAAAGAAACATAGAAAGTAATTCTTTTTTTTTTTCTTGTTCTCCTTGCAACAGATTTCTGAAAGGGCCCCAAAAGGTGATTTTCAATAAGTTACACTTGAATGAGCTTTGAGGGTTTCTGTCTGAGACGGAGGAGCATTTGCTAAGTGCTTACTCTAAGTGCACTGGGTAGATATGAGAAGAACATAAGCCTTGGTCTCTGTCCTCTGGGAGTTTCTGCCCTGTGTTGTTAAAGAATAACTTCATGCTAAACTTTGACTGTATGGATTGCAGGAGTCAAGAGAAGGCAGAGGTGGAGTGTCTTGAAGAGGTTGACACTCTTCAAGACACTAAGAAATCTTCTGCAGAAAGTGGGACCAGTCTTAAAGAAATCAAGCCTGAACTGGGTTAAGCTGGAAGAATGTCTAGGCTATTCCAGGTGGGAAGAGCAGCATCAGTGTGATAAAAGCCAGACTATGTTTCAGGGCTAAGGGATATATGGGTCATTGGTATATGTGGTGGGCAAAAGTTGGAGTGAGAAAAGTTTAGAAAGCAGGACAGCACCCTGGGAAGAGTATGAGACAGGGAATTAGAATACATGGATTTTACTTTCAGTCCTGCTATAACCAGTTTTTGACATTGGGTCTCTGATTTGGCAATGTGGGACTTCTGTTTCTTAGACTATAGACTATGGAGGCTAAACTGGATTCCCCAAATCTGTTTTCCCATTACAATCTTGTGTTTATTTAAAATCAGATCCCTGGGTCCAAGTCCTGAAGGTATGAAGTGACATCCCAGAGTTCTCTTAGCTGCAGGTTGGAATCTCTTGGGAGCTTTTTAAACTAGTGATGGCTGGGCTCCACCCCCAGAGATTCTGATAATATGGGTCTTGGGTACAGCCAAGGTTTTGGGAGTCCCCAGAGCTCTCTAGGTGATTCTAATGGTCTTCCAGACCGAGAACTGCTAATCCTTAGTGGGTTCCATGCCTTTGGTTGATTAGGAAGTATGGAAAGCTGGCTGGAGACTCCCTTAGATTGGGAAGGCCCCAAATCTAATTGTGACTTTGAAGCATTTTCTTCTATGAAAAGTATATTGGCATCCGGTGGGCCTCATGCTCAACGGGGGGATGTATACCTTGTTTCACAGGCAACAGAAGACTGTAAGATACTTAAGTAGACAATACTTTAAGACATCTCACTGTGAACATTATCATTGTTTTGGAGCATAATAATTACCACCAGGGACCAAACAGAAAAGGTCTCTTCATTTGTGTTTTCACCTGCAATTCAATACCCAGCGCCCATTTCTTTGTGTGAGAGGGTATAGTGTCTCTGCCCAGCACAAATTCAAACTGTCAAGCAGGAGAGGTGGTGAGAGTGGGGACAAAGCCAGAGAGTGGCAGGACAGCACTAGCCTACCTCTAATGCAGGCATCTTTACTCAAGGACAGGCCCCACTGGTGGGCTGGACAGGCAGGCGGCAGATAGAGTAGACTTGAAGTTAAATTTTAAATGAGATCCCCTTTTCAACTCTCCTTTAATCTTTGGATAAACCAAAGTGAATCTCAGTTGGTCATTGTGATGATTCTAACAGCTCTGCAACACTTGCTAATCTCCCCTTTGACAAAGAGAGAATGGGGTGTTGGGGGTGGGGCGCAGGCTTAGGGCTCCAGGCAGGTGCTCTGCTCTATTGGCAGAATTTCCCAATAGAGTGTCCTGCCTTACCTAAATCCACCTGGGCCCTAAATCCTGGGGGCTAAGAAAGAGAGGGCTGGGACCTATTTCCCAACAACTGATGTTGGTCTTCCACTTATACTACCAACTCGAAGTTCACTTCTTCAGGAAATCTGCGTAAAAAATGTGAGTTGATTTTAAGAGACATATTAATAACAACACACACACACACAAAAAAAAAAAAAAAAGGGAAAGGGAAGGCAGAAAGGAAATACAATATTAAGGGAAAAACGACTAAATGAGTTTTGGGAAACTCTGGTGAGTTCTTTCCAGAATTTGGACCAGGATTCAGAAGTCCCAGTCTGGGTTCTGAGTGCTGATAAGCTCCTCATGTCTCTACTTGCTAAAGTCTCTAAAGTTGGAGTCTCCACTGAAAAATCTTGAAAATTCTTTCCAGGTCTGAAATTCTGCTTTTCTACCACAGTATTTCTAAAATACAATCCACTCCCAGGAGCTTTGATCACATCTGGTTATTCACGAGTGGTTGTGTTACCACCCTGTCTCCCATTGGCTGCTGAGAACTTGTGGGCACCTCCCTGGGACAAACCCTGGCACCATTGCTGTGGGACCACCAGTCCTTGATTTTCTAGAAAGAATTGCTGGGCAAGAATGTTTTAAGGAATGTCACCCTGCAGGCTAAAACATCAAAATCTTTCAAGGGCAAAAAGCCCAACCCCAAACAAAACAAAACTAATGAAAGCCAAAACAAACCAAGTAGCCTTGTAGTTAGCGGAATTATCCCACTTTCTGTTTCTGTATTTGTATGTGTGTGGTGCTGTTGTTTCTTTTCATCCCTAAACATGTTTTGTCAGGGAGCAGATATGTATATTAAAGTGCATTTGTTGCAGCCGTAAGCATGCTTCATAAGACCAACATGGAAAAATACCTTCCCAATAGCATTCCTAATCCCAAACACACCTTAGTGAAAGAAATACTGTCCCATAGATCATTTGGGGGAAGTCTTGTGTTTCTCTAGTGTGTGATTTCCAAATATCACCATATTTATGGATCACCTGGGGGACTTGATAAAAACACAGATCCTTTGGTCCTAGCCTCAGCCACCTGAGTAGGCAGGGGGCGGGCTCCAGGATCCCAGATCCTTAGCTGCTTCCTGGATGCTTCGGATGCTGATGGCCCGAGCATCCATCACTCATCCAGAATTCCTGGGCCAAGGAAAGGTCAGTGACGCTGTCTCTTACCTGTAAGGGCTTGTGTGAAGCATGAATGTCTCCCCTTTTTACTCAGGCTTCAAATGAATATGAAGGGCAGCCCTGATGCGATCTATGTCTCAACAGCAGAAGATGGGACAATGAGGTTGTCTAAGGCCTCCATAAATAGGAGTGGTTCAATCATCTGTCTTTAAATCCCAATTTTCTAACTTTGTGAGGTGGGGCAGGTCAATTCCTCATCATTAAAAATGGGAACCACACAGGGTTAACTGAGTTAATACACACAAAGTCCCCATGTTGAGGAATACATCCAACAAAAGCTAGCTATTATTAGTGTAGTAGGTGTTGGGAGAAAAATGGAAGAAAGGAGCTAGAGATGAGAGATGTTGCCAAACGGAGCTTGGAAACAGAAAATAACAATGGTGGCAAGAACATCACGATACTGGAAGCCTCGTGCCCTGTTTGTGGAATGTGAAATGATATAGGTGCTAAGAAAAGATTAGGAAAAAAAAATGTAGAGCCTGGATCCCCAGGGTTATGGATGACTAGGGAGAAGGTCTGACTCAGTCCTGTGCCCTGAGTGGCAGTGAAAGCCAAATGATGTGGGATAGGCCCCAAAGCTTGGATCCTGAGCAGGAAGAAAGAGTGGTTCTCAACTGAGCACTTGCACCACAGAGGTGACTCAAGGTCAAGTTTCTGGGCCTGGTGACATCATGGAACTCATAGCCAAATGTTCTATCTACAAGTCTAGCATTACTGTGTCCTGGGCTGTGCCCAAGGCACCATCTCCTGGGCACCATCCAGTACTCTGGGGTTGGCGGATGCCTCCTAGAAGTGTTTTATGGGAATGACTCAACACATAAGGGTTGGTACTTCCAGAAAGCTAGTGGGGCCTTGTTGCCACATTGTTCAGTGTTTCCAGAAATATGCTCTAGTTTTTTTTCAGGTGCCTACCAAAGTTTATGCACAAATAGCATAGGCAGGATGCGTTAAAATGCACTTCCCTCTCCTTCCCTTATATGCAAAAACTCTGTACCCTGACTTTGACAAAGATGGCAGACCTTTCTCCTCAGGGATGTGTCGGAATCCTAGGGCTTGAATCTTTTTAAAAATTTTACTTTGTTTTGTGCTTTGTTTCAGTGGTCAAGACTTCTGACAAGGAAATATAAATTCAGCTGAAGAGTAAAATAAGTGGACATTTCCTACATGGAGGACAGAGAAACCAAGGTGGCCAAGGCCAGCCGAGGAGCTGTCCTGGTGCCCAGAAGAAGGTTGGCTGTCTAGACTTGCCCATCCGTCCTTTTTTCTGCATCCTTATTTTCTTTTCTCCAACTGCTTGGTTCCAGGAAAGGCTGGGGAAGAAAAAAGTACAGAGTAAAGAACTGTCTTTTTTTGGTGTAAATCTCTGATCTTTTTGTCACCTTAGACAACTTTATAAATATCTCCCCAATAGTAGGGAAATAATTATTCGAGTTTCCAGAGTGTACTGTTCATTTAACATCAATCATGCTGACTTATGCTGGTGTACAAATTGTGAAAAGGCGCCAATATGCCAGGAAGTCACCACTTTCTCACTGAGAACCACGCCCTCCTCCTCTTGAGGCTTTGTCCTCTGGCCACCAGGACACACTCCTTCTCTGTCACACTGGAGCTCTAGCCATTTCTTTCAGCCCTCTGTCAGCCCACTATGACCCCAAAAAGAGGCCTCCCCTGCGTTGCCAGACAAGCCCTGACTCCTAGTGCAGGGGAAAGATGCAGAGCTCCGACCCCAGCCAAAAATAACAATGTTGTTACATGTTCTAGATTTGCCTCTTAGGCCCTCGGCCTGCTTTCCCCACCTGCCTTTAATTTTGGTCCTGACCACAAACCGATAGAGATATGCATCAAAGACTTATCAGATGAGTGTGCCCGATAGACATGAAATGCTCAGTCCAATTTAGCAAATTCTAAATAGCTACCTTTAGTAAGTTCAAAGAATATCATTGTTCCTGAGTTCCTTCTGAGAAAAATAAAAAACAAAAACAAAAACCTCCTTTTGTTAACTGACTCAAGACGGCCATGCTAAGAGAACGAAACAGGTATTAAAAAAAAAAAAGAAACTGAAAAATGAAATATGCAAAAAAATTGAAAGTTAACAGGACATTTTAAAGCAGTCATTTAAGTTTTCACAAAGGCTTAGGGTTGGTCCATATTCTGATGTCATTGAAATATCCCTGGTTTAAACTTAAGTACTTTAATAACTAGTTAGGAAAAGAAAAACTTGCTTTTCCAGGCAGCAGCCATAGAAACCTTTCTGTTGGATTCCTGGGATGACAATAGTTCTTTGTCACTGGTTGTAACTCTGCCCCCGGCTGGTGATAAACTCTCCAAGTTAAGTAGAGTTGTCCTTCCCAGGAAGGGAAGCTGTTCAGGACTGAAAAGAAAATAAATATCTAGCACTTCAGCTTTATTCTTATTTGTCTTTATGTGTCTCTTTGCCTTTGAGAAGTCTGACAAAATCAACAGCAGTGTGGAAATAATGTAAAGCCCACATGGTCTCTGGCAGGGCTGGATTTTCCACTCCAGTGGAAAAGATTATTCACACTTGTTGCTTAGAAACCCTTCCCAAGTGAGAAAATATCGTTATCTTTAGGTGGGTCCCTGCCTGCTCAAAGCAGAGGTTTGGCAATTATGGGATTCATTTGATTACGTGAAGTATCAAGAGAAAAAGATATCCACTTTGGAAGTTCTAAATTATCTAGTCTGATTTTACAATGATCCAGTTAAACAAGTAATCAGACCAGTAATTCACACTGAGAAGTCTAATTATTGTGTTTGGGACTCATCTCAGGGTTACTCCATCAGAAAATGAAATGTAATATAAAATATAGTAAAATAAAATATAAAATATTATCTTGTGATAATATCTCAGGGCATATTTCAGCTAATGAAATTCTAGGGATCAGAATTGAGAAGGAACTTGGAAGATGATTCTGTTTCCTCCCATTTTAGTCCAAGAAACACAGACTGGAGGTTATAGACCTCGTTGGCCAGGATTAGAAGCCAGGGTTCTGTTTGTTCACCAGTGGACTTCCTATCCCCTGACATTGCCTTACTATTTTATCCGTGGAGACTTAAAAATGAACCAAGATGCACCCCAACATGATCTTGGTCTTGTGAATTCCATTTCCCCTCCTCTGGGCACTCTGCCGTCTGTGTCCCCTTCCAAACCATGATTATAGCCCTCAAGGGAAAAAGAGCATAGTGGAAAGAAGACAGAAGTAGAAAGTGAAGAATTAATAAAGTGTTGGGGGGAAAGCTAGAGAAAGAGCCCAGGGAAAGGGCTGGGCCAGGTGGGGTGGGTTTCTCTCTGCTCAGAACACAGGAGCAAGAACCCAGTCACCCTTCCCGTGTTCCCTTCCCCTCGCCTACTCGGCTGGCAAAACTTTTCTTCCACACTTCATCTCCGTTTCCCCTACAGTGGATGAGTGTTTTCATTCCTGTTATGCCTGAGAAAGTTCCAAAAATACAGAGAGAAAGTCTGGTTATATGGTATTTAGAATTGGCCCCAGCACAGCAACTACTCTGAAAAGGAGCTCGTTTTCAGTGTGTGTTTGCCAAGATCCAGCATCATTGTGGAGACCTGGAGTTTGAAAGAAGCACTTGAATATTTGTGTTTTGTCCCCGCCGATCTCAAACATTTAAGTTTTCCTCCTCATTGGCTAGTTCTGACTGAATGCTAATACCACAAGTAAGAGCCCAGGACTTTGAATCAGGCAGATAGGAGTTGAATCCTGGCTGGACTGGCGTTTCACTGGTGGTCATGTTTCTTAATCACTATTGGCTCCAGTTCTCTCACCTGCAATGGAAATAATAATATCATCTACCTCTTGGGGTTAATGAGGAGTAAATAAATTAATGTAAATAATGGGATTCCCATGGTGAGTGGCACAGAATCAAGCTCAGTGGGTGGTGATTGGCACCACCGTCAGGTTGTAGGGGTGCACAGGGCTTGACTCAAAGCTGTGCTTTATGTTATGATGGTAACCTCAGTTAGATGCTTTGCATTGAGTAACCTAGAATGCTCTCTACATTTTGCTGAGTGCATAGCTGTAAGTATTAGGTGCAGTTTAATCTCCTGTAGTTACCTATTTTTGAAGGTTCTGGACAGAAGCTGGATCTGCTGGGGAGGAACTGACTTCAGGTTTAACTGGCTTTGGACAGGGCAGGTAATAGATATGGGAAGAGAGGGGTCAGGCACTCATACACTGAGATTCTGAGACTTATTGGTGATATGGCCAGCACCTGTAGGTCTTTCTGGAAACTGGACCCTCATTGCCCAAGACAGGACTATTCCTCTGAATAACTATTTCTTTTTTGGGATCTTTAAAGATTTGTCCTCCAATCCTCATATATACTACCATGATAAGGTTTATGAGACTCTTTCCTGCTGAGAATTCTTGATCTGATGTGATGTACACACAGAATGTAACTTTCCAAATGGGGTGGTATTAGGGATTTCTGGGAATCTCTGAATCCCACTTCACCATGCTTACAGTAAGATCTGGAATGACATCTGTTTTAGGTTCAAGTTCAGGTGCTACCACTGACTAGTTACAGATCTTAGGAAGCTACCAACCCTTTGGAGTTCCAGTGAGAATGCTTCAGTGGGAGCTGATTTATCATGTTCCTTGCCCACACGAAAGCTGGCTGAAGAGGTAGGTATGGGGGTGAGACATTCATGGTATTGGCCTTGACATTGAGTGGTCAACTAGATAGAGGCCTAGTCAAAAGTGCTTGTACAGTGAGTTCCAAGAGCTTGGGATCTTTAATTTTGCAAGAAAGCTAGAGCCAGGCAGGTCTTCAGATGGCTTTATCAAAAGAGCAGCAGAGGGGAGCTGAATATAGGCTATACCTATGTGTTTGGGTTTGTAAGTCGTCATGACACAGGACAAATTCCTTGACTTCTCTGATGCTCAGTTTTCTTGTATGTAAAATGGGGACAATCACTATGCCCCTGCTTACTCAGCAGTATGTCGTGAGAGTCAAGGTTGTTTGTATGAAAATACTTTGTACAGTTGCTATGCAAGTGAATCTTTTCTTATCAAAGGAGATGCCAGAGTGATCCATAGCTCACTTCCTTCTATGATCCTTTTCAGTGCCACCCCCCATTCCTTCTCCTTGTCACTGCTTCCTTGAGGTGGGGGCACTGTGCTCCTTAGTGCAGTCTAAGAAAGCCAGTTGAAATGATGTGGTATCCTGATGACTCAGCAGTGTGCGGGAAAATAGAAGTTCTATTTTATTTTTTAATTTTTATTTTAGTTGTAGATGGACACAATACCTTTATTTATTTATTTTTATGTGGTTCTGAGGATCAAACCCAGTGCCCAAAAGTTCTATTTTAATTAGACAAAAGATAAATAAAGGTTTGAATTGCATTTGATATTGCTGTCAAAAGAGAATCTTACTTTTTTTCTACTAACATTAAGGCAAAAAGACTTGAACAAAATAAGCTGATTTGCTAGGTTATAGAAGAGGCTTGGGGTGAGGGAAGGGGCTGTGATGGAGAGTTGAAATTGAAAAATCAGCCAGATGAGATTAAAGTCTGAAAAATGCCTATAGAATCTATTCGGTTCTGCAAAAGAAATTTCCATATCAGAACAGACCACTTGACCATATGTATTATAGCTCTGCTTGTCCCTGGTTTTGACTTTTATTAGGTTATTCCATCTGGCTCCTGGTCACAATTAGAAAGTATTATATGTGAGGCATCTCTGCGAGGTTTTAGTTTACAGAGAATTTTGATATTTCCACTTATCTTTATTGGTGGCTTGTAAAGAGAGTGAAGCTCTTTAAGTAAACATTGCCTCTATGTCCATGTGGCTGGAAGAGGATGAGTAAGTAATTAAGTTGTTAAAATGGAGGACTCATTAAAGCTCAGAAGGTGCACTGAGCTATTTGGATGCTTGTCTGGGCTACTTAATGAGTGCTGAGTCTTGTGTGTGTGTGTATGTGTGGTATGGTGTGTGTGGTGTGTGGGTATTTGTGCACATGCTGTATCCACATTAGGTAAAGTTGTGATCAAGGCACAGATTTTCTTATCATTCTCTCTTCTTTTTCTTTTTTTTTTTGTTCTCTCTGCCTCTCCCTACCAGCCCCACACTTCATTCTCTCTCTCCCTCTCCTCTTTAACCTTCCTCTTCAAAGTCTTTTTTTTTTTCCCCCTGGCTTTTCCTTCCTGCATACCAAGAGTAATTGATCATTAACAGCTTAGAGTGGTATTAGTGGAGGGAAAAGGAGGCATTTGCTTTTTCAAGTTTTTCTTCAAAGAAACTCTCAGGCTAAAAGGCTGAAAATGTTGACCAGGATATCAGGGCAGGGATCTAGTGCTTGCCAAAGTCACTTCCTTCAAGGACCCTGTGATGCTTTGCCTGGAGAACAGTTTGCAAGAAAAAGGGGAGATCAGTAATGGAGGCAAAGGAGACAACCTTGGTGCTGGCTTCCTGCAGCGAGGAGAGCTAAGAACAGTGGATGTGAACTCAAGGGGAGGTTTCCTCTCAGCTCAGGAGGATGAAGGGGCTCCAAAAAGTGAGACAGTGAGCTCCAAGGCCCTGGCATGGCTACGCAGGTGTTCTTGCAGTTGGTGGGGGCAGGGAGGGACACAAGAAGGTCTCCCCAATTCTAACTACTCTAATTTGGCCATGCTCCTGCAGCTGATTCTGGGGGAAGGTCAGCCCCAGAGTCAAAGTCAATCTTTGTTTTCAACAGAAAATGCAGTTTTCATTCTACTCCTTGCAAAAGCAGCATCAGGCTTTTAAGAAAGTTTAGGCTATGCCCCCCCCCGTTTTTTTCTTCCAAATGCTATTTTTTGCATCTTCCTCTGTGCTTTGTTCTATATTTTTCAAGTGGTGCTCTGATAGCTTGGATTTGCTAATTTAGACATTCACAATTTCCTGGAGACCAAATAAATTCCTGCCTTGCAGTTCTCAAGTGCAAGGTCGTTCAGATGACATGAGATACAGCAGAAAATGGCATCCTCATTTTCAGTATCTCTGATTAGTATTCGTTTGAGATATTAAGAGACTTGAGAGTAAATACAAGTTTTATCCCCTCATCTAAATGGGCATTAACTCAAGGTATGTCTCTTCTGTTTTGTCATGACTCATAAATCACCTGCCTGTAAAAATCAAAGGCTGAGAATATTTGGTTACCTATAGCAATGATGGACTTTCTATCAGTGACATTTGCTTTCCTGCTCTGGGTTCTTTGTAAGGACTGGAGCCTTTCTCCCTCCACCTTTGACCTGGACTTCCTGCTTCAGCATAAACATCTCCTTTCTTTTATTCTGACAGATGCCCGTGGAAGAGCAGTGAAACGTTATGAGACTCCAGTTTGTTTGTGTTTATTTGGTTTCCTTGCCAAAGTGGTCTGGCTGAATGTAATCAATGTCGTCTCTCTGCTTTGTAGAATGAGCTTCAAGTAATGATGTGCAGATGCCAAATGTGACATGTTTGGGCACCAGGTAGTTTAATTCAAGTCTCATTTGCAGAGATGACCTGGCGTCCTTAGGGGCTCTGCCTCCAGGAAGCCAGCTGACACAGTAGAATGGCCACTGTTCAGCACTGAGATGCTGGAGCACTTGATTAGCTGTTCCTTCCACGTGGGGGCTTTTAAGAACTGAGCTAAACCATCATGGCCTTTCTCTTCTTTTTGTTCCCCCTTAAATGACAGTTATAAGTCAGTCCTTCAATTTGCACCACTGGAAGCAGGGAGATTAGATGACTGTGTCAATAAAGAAGACCATTTCTAAGGGTCTTGAGGCTAGGAGCTTGGACTGGTGCTCAGCCTATAAATACTTTGGTAGCATTCTGCTTGTGGAGCCAGGAGTGGGAGGTGGCTAAGTTGATCCCTCTGTGACCTCCTGGAATTAAGTGCCATTATTTACAAACAAAGAGTCTGACTTATCCTTAGATATCTGGTGTTGGAAATCAGTCTTTATGCAATCATTTGTGTTAATCATTTTACTAAATTTCAATTCTGATAAGAGACATTTAACATAAAATTTACCATTTTGATCTTTTTTTTGGGGGGGGTTACAGGGGTTGAATTCAGGGGCACTTGAGCACTGACTGAGTCACGTCCCCAGCCCTATTTTGTATTTTATTTAGAGACAGGGTCTCACTTAGCACGTTGCTTTTGCTAAGGCTGGCTTTGAATTCGAGATCCTCCTGCTTCAGTCTCCCAAACTACGGGGATTACAGATGTACACCACTGCACCCAGCCATTTTGATCATTTTTAAGTGCACAGTTCAGTGGCTAATTCATGTTGCTCTGAATCCATCACCACCACCCTTCTCCAAAACTTTTGCATCATCCCAAACAGAAACTCTGTACTCATTAAACAATAGCTTCCCATCATCTCCTCCTGCAGCTCCCGGGAGCCACTGTTCTACTCTCTGTCTCCATGAATTGCTTTTCATATATCTATGTATCAATTCACCTTTAGCTTCCTATAATCATCACTTCTTTCACTAGAAATTTCCATTTTCTCTTATATGTGTTTCCATGCTTATATATACCTACACACACACCCTCTTAATAAAAAGATTACTGAGCACACAGGTGTTGTAACTGCTCTGCAGTTTGCCTACGTTTTGTCCTAGAAGTCATTTAGGTTTAATTCTATTTCTTTCACAGGCTTCATAGTATTCCATAGTATGGCTATAGCACAATTTATTTAAACTGCTCTCCAATTGACAGACACTTGAGTTGTCTCCAGTGTTGTGTATTATCTGGGATAAATAGCTATAAACAACTTTGAACATCCTTCTCTGTACACATGAACAAGTACTTTTTACAGCATGATTCCTGGAAGTGGGATTGCTCAAAAGGCATATGTACTTAAGATTTTGATAGTTGCTGCCAAATTGCTTTCAAAAAGGCATCACTAAGTTACACATTCCCTAAATGAATTGTAATGTTGCATTTCCTGGCATCCACTCCAGCATTTGATATTATTAGTCTTTTAAACTTCTGCCAATCTGACATGAAAATCTTAAAATTTGCTCTTCACATGTATCTACTCTTGTGAGAGGAGAATATGGGTGGGAATAGGAAATGGCAGAGAAGCAGAGAGGGAAGAGGGAAGGAAAGGAGAAAAGAGTTGTTCTGGAGGTACTGGTGCCCTCAGAAGAATGGCAGGGGTGGACAAAGCTCATTAAGAACAGCTAGAGCTCAGTGGTAGAGTGCTTGTCTACCATGCATGAGGTCCTGGGTTTGATTCCCAGAACTGAAGGGAATAAAAAGTTCCTAAGGGTATTTGCTGGCTCTCCCATCTGCTGCATCCACCAGCTGTGTGGGCTCTTGCTGTTTTGGGGGGGTGTGTGTGACCCAAGTCTGCCTCTGTCCCCAGGAGTAGGTACAGTTGCCTCTAGGCACAGACGAGGCTTCTGGTCTCAGAAGCAGCAATGCTTTCAGTGGTCCTTAGGCTTATGGAATCTGCCACCACCCCCCCCCCCACTGAAGACTTCCTGGAAGTCTGGAATGAGCACTCACGATACTAAAGATAGATAGGTTGGAGACTGGAGGGTGCTTAGATGGGACCCAGATAGACTGTAGTCCATTGTCCAGGTGAACTCCTTCCTCCATGGGAGACTGACCCTTGTTTCTGAAACACAAAGCACTAATACAGTAGCTTCTGTGGGCTGGAGAAGTCATGCTGAAGGGGGCCCAAAGCGTAGCCCTTCTCCGGAGACCACAGTGTCACTGTGGTGACTCTACTTTTGGACTGGGCCACTCACAAAGAGGAAGAAGGAGGGACATACTGGGTCATTTTCTATGTGACTCTCCTACTGATTGTATTTCCAAAATAATTTCCAATGTTGCCTACTCTCCATCTCTACTACCAGTGGCCACTCTCGTCTACCACCATCCCTCTCTTGGATGATGACAGTAGCTGCTGAGCTTGGCTTCCTTCCCTATAACCCGTGTCTCCAAGAATCTAGTCTCTATAGAGCAGTTAGAGATGAACAAGCATACCACAGTTGTCCACACTGATAAACCTAGAACTTCCTGTTTCTGCAGTATGAGTTCAGAAATCCTCAATATGCCTCCCAAGCCTTGTTTGCACATGAACTTGGTCTTGTTTCCACCTGCTTCTCCCTCTTGGCCACTCTCTTTATTACTTCCTTTGGTTTTCTTTTTTAAATTTTTTTTTTAATTTATATATGACAGCAGAGTGAATTTCAATTCTTATTACACATATAGAGCACAATTTTTCATACTCTGGTTGTATACAAAATATATTCACACCAATTCATGTCTTCATACATGTACTTTGGATAATAATGTCCACCACATTCCACCATCATATCTAACCCCATGCCCCCTCCCTTCCCCTCCCACCCCTCTGCCCTATCTAGATTTTATCTATTCCTCCCATGCTCCCTCTCCTTACCCCACTATGAATTAGCCTCCTTATATCAGAGAAAACATTCAGCTTTTGTTTTTTGGGGATTGGCTAAATTCGCTTAGCATTATCTTCTCTAACTCCATCCATTTACCTGAAAATGCCATGATTTTATTCTCTTTTATTGCTGAGTAATATTCCATTGTGTATGTATGCCACATTTTCTTTTTATCCATTCATCTATTGAAGGGCATTTAGGTTAGTTCCACAGTTTAGCTACCTGGTAGAGTTGTTTTGAGGTGAATTGTGCTGCTATAAACATTAATGTGGCTGTGTCCCTGTAGTATGCTGTTTTTAAGTACTTTGGGTATAGACCAAGGAGAGGGATAGCTGGGTTAAATGGTTGTTCCATTCCCAATTTTCCAAGAAATCTCCATACTGCTTTCCATTTGGCCGCACCAATTTGCAGTCCCACTAGCAATGTATGAGTGTACCTTTTTCCCCACATCTTCACCAACACTTATTTTTTTTTTAATTCATAATAGCTGTCATTCTGACTGGAGTGAGATGAAATCTTAGAGTGGTGTTGATTTGCATTTCTCTAATTGCTAGCAATTATGAACATTTTTTCATATATTTGTTGATTGATTGTGTATCATCTTCTGAGAAGTGTCTCTTCAGGTCCTTGGTCCATTTATTGATTGGGTTATTTTTTTTTAAATTTTTTTTGTTGTTTCATCAAAACAGACTGTTGACCAATGGGACAGAATAGAGGATACAGAGACTGACCCACAAAATTACAATTATTTTATATTAGACAAAGGTGCCAAAAACATGCATTGGAGAAAAGATAGCCTCTTCAACAAATGGTGCTGGGAAAACTGGAAATCCATATGCAACAAAATGAAATTAAACCCCTATCTCTCACCATGCACAAAACTCAACTCAAAATGGATCAAGGACCTGGGAATAAAACCAGAGACCCTGCGTCTAATAGAAGAAAAGGTAGGCCCTAATCTCCATCATGTGGTATTAGGACCCAACTTCCTTAATAAGACTCCTTTGGTGCAAGAATTAAAATCAAGAATCAATAAATGGGATAGACTCAAACTAAAAAGTTTCTTCTCATCCAAAGGAACAATCTGTGAGGTGAATAGAGAGCCTACATCCTGGGAGAAAATCTCTACCCCTCACACCTCAGATGGAGCCCTAATCTCTAGGATATGTGAAGAACCCCTTTGCTTTTCTTTCTTTTCCTGGGACACTCTCAGCTTCCACCCTCAAGGCTTCAGCTAAGCTCTGTGCACTCAACTCCTCATCTTCAAGTCAACTAATGTCATTTCCTCAGAAAGACCTCCCAGGGTCCCAGTTCCTTTCCTTCAGAGCCTCACCCTCTAGAGTGTAAACTCAACGAGTGTGGGAAATGAGTACCTTAGAGTCACCAATGCATCCTGCGCCTCCTGCAGCAGGCATCCCGTACACCTCTGTTGCATGAATCAAGGAAAGCAGGCATTTCCAGTTCAGAGTTCTGTTACTCTTGTTAGAAATGAGATAACAGCCCAGCAAGGAGGAACACACCTCTAATTCCAGAAGCTCATGAGACTGAGACAGGAGGATTGCAAGTTCAAAGCAACTGCAGAAAAAGAATAGGCCCTAAGCAATTGAGGGAGAACCTTTTTCAAAAAAAGGGGTGGTGGTGGCTGGGATGTATCTCAGTGGTAAAGTGCCCATGGGTGCAATTCCCAATACCAAAACCAGACAAAAAATAAAACTAATAGCCTAAGAGGTTAAAATACTCACCTCCATTGAGGGATCACTGTGTGCCAGGCATGGTTTCCAGAGCTTTACTGAAGACCTAGGATTCTGTCTTGTGCTTATTTGATTAATTTCACCTCAAAACAACTCCACCAGGTAGTTATTATCTTTGTGCACAATGTACAGATGGGAACATCTCAAAACACAGAGCTCTTACTGGGAACAAAATGAGGACAATCTCCTGGCACCATAGTAGGGCGGGTTTTGTTAGCTTTATAGGAAAGGGAAGGCCATTTGCACCTGAAATGGCTTTTCTTGGTCCACTTCCTTTAAGGACTGCTAGGTGATTGGCTAACTGCTCTCAAATAAACCAAATGAGCCAAGGAATTAATGGCTTAATTATCTTGCTAGGCCCTATGCATTTTAAAAGAGGGTTCCTTAACCCAAAGGAAAGAGATTTTCCCAGGTGGAATTCCCCACGTCTGCAGCAGGCAGGGGAAAGATTTGAAGACAACACTCTTCTTGATATCACATTGGAGAGGGTTTGGTCCCCAGCTCTCCTGGGTGAAGATGTCTGGCCATGCATGCACCTATATTTGTATCACTGTTTTCTAAGTTAAAAATTCCTCTTGCAGGGAAATTTTCTGAATTGCTTCATGGAAATAAATGAAAAGCCTTAGGACATTTGCTTTCTCTCTTCTGGGCTTCAGAAGACATTTAGGGATCACACTCTCAGTCTCAAAATAGAGACACAAACCTACTTTAATTCATTTAATTTACTTATTTATATCCCAGACTTTGCTTTGGAGGAATCAGTCAGAACCTGTTCCTGACAGCTTTGAGGCAGCATGGGATAATGCCAAGAAT
Source organism: Ictidomys tridecemlineatus (assembly GCF_052094955.1). Lineage (NCBI taxonomy): Eukaryota > Metazoa > Chordata > Mammalia > Rodentia > Sciuridae > Ictidomys > Ictidomys tridecemlineatus. The sequence continues at coordinate 181,905,975 of NC_135483.1, forward strand.
GGGGACTCTGAGGTCAGATTGGCTGAAGTTGGAGTTCCAGCTTGGCTGCTGATTAATTGTGTTTCAAACTTTCTGATTTGAAAATTTCCCTTCTGTAAAATGGGGATGCTTATTCCTGTTCTATATGGTGCCTGGAGGATCAGCACATCTAACATGTAAAACATCTAACAAGGAGCCCAGCAAGTTACAGGTAACTCTCACATGATAGCTGCAATTTTCAAATTTAAAGACATTTAGAAAGTCAAGTTTTGGGGTCAGTAATTATCTCCTAAATTCTTCCCTTATTCAATTTATTCCTTTTTGTAAGACTTTGAGAAGCACTGGTGTGTGCATGATATATGTGCTTTATTTTGATTTCCTCTTAATTTACTTTATATTACAGTGTTATTAAAACATGTGATTCATCTAATAGTTGCATTAGTCCTGGGGAATAATTTTTAGAATTGTTATACATCTTTCAATTTTTTTACATTTTAAAATTCTTACCTGTATTGTATTTTCTCTCTTTTGCTACCATAAAACCATAAAGAATTTATTGACAGTCATTTTCCAGGGATCATAAGCAGGACATATCCCTGAAAGCATGATAATTGCCTTTTAAACTTTTAATGACATGGAGTGATTTTTATTTCTAGCATTAAGATTTTTAACTAATATATGTGCAATGAATATAAACAGCTAACTATTAACATAGTTTAACAAATTTTAGTAGTTGTTTATATTGAGACAAGAATAGACTAAAGACTGGATATAAAGGAAATAGCAAATACAGTTCAATAAGAATGGCCTTCAGAGGGGTTGGTTTGATACTTGTCTATCTTATTGATCTTAGTGTTCTCCAGACCTAGCATTCAGTAGATACTGTTCAGCATGTTTACTGCATAAATGAATGAATAGGTAGCACTAGTTCCTAGATCTCCAAGTCACGTTGAACCTGCGTGGTTATGATAAATCTCAAGTCCTTTGCTAAACTTTACATTCATTCTACAAACTATGATCAAGTACTTACTGTACGTTAAGTACAGAGCCTGGGGATAAACTGGTGAGCAAAACCAGATGCAATTCTTCCTTGCTCTCTTGGAGTTGTTGACATTCTTATGAGAGCAAGGCATCACCTGGGTTAGAATAAATTTATAACCCATTAAATGACAGAAAGGGAGAGAAAGGGAGAGAGAGGTCCAAGAAAGGGAGAGAACCAGCGTGGCAGGAGGCAGAGAATGAGGGCTAGTCAATGGCATACAAAAGGTCTGAAGGGGTGGCCTGAAGACAAGCTCTAAGCCTGTCTGACTATATATGGAGATAGGAGAGTTTATTAAGGAGATAACTAAAGTTAAATGAGATCATAAAGGGGAGGTCTATTTCAATAAGATTGGTGTCCTTAAAATAGAAGAGAGATACCAGTACGTGCACACACACAGGAAAAGGCACATGAGGATACAGTGAAAAGTCTATCATATATAAGCCAGGAAAAGACACCAACCCTTGCAGTACCTTGACTGTAGACTTCCAGTCTCTGGCACTGTGAGAAAATAAGTTTCTACTGTTTAGAACACCCAGCCTGTGGTGTCTTGTTATGGCAACCTGAGCAGACTTATGGTCACATAAGCTTTTTTTAGGGAATCCGATATTCACTCCAAGAGCAACAAAAAATTGAGGAAGAATTTTAAATGGGAGTTGGCATGATCGGTTTTATGTTTTGAAAAGATGATTCTAACTGCAGAGTGGAAAGCCAGTTGGGAGGACTTAAGAATAGATGTGAATCCCTTGGGGGGTAAAAATCCCAGGAATCCTAATTTAGAGTCTAATTCTCTTTCCATTAGGCTGTTCAGAGTTGGGCCTTCAACACAGAGCTTCCCACAGGGTGGATTCTGGGAAGAATGATCCTACATGCTCATAAAGCCCCATGGTTGGGTCCCCAAAAATGGGTGCTACTGTTTATGGCAATCTCTTTCTTGACTTCCCCCAAACCAAAATGTCCAGAAAATGTGGGAGAGAAAGAGACATTGGTGGCCTGCATCCTTTCTCTTTGCCTCTGAGGTTCTTTTATTTTTCTTTGTCAAATTCACTTCAAGCCAAATGCTGCAAGGTACCTTCCTCATCCAGCCTTCCCAACTGCTCCCCAATGATTTCAGCACTTATTTCACCCCAGATCCACCTTTCAGGGACCTTAGGAACAGCTTTGATGAAAAGCACCCCTAGGATATTTGTGAAACTATTAAGCAAAATAAATAGCAAATTGATGAGAAGTTTGAGTGGTGGTTTAAGCAGCATCCTGTTTGGTTTGTTTAGCTCAAGATCCAACAGAATGATGATTTGTACTGGGCTCTGCTGGTCTGGGGTGCAGGTCCCGTGTCAACAGTTAGCACCTGGGTTGGCTTCCCAGCCACTTGTTGGCCTTGGTTCTGCCTCATGTGGTCTTTCACATCTTTCAGCAGGACCGTGGGGGACAAGAGGGCAATTTCTAACAAGCAAGCACTTTTCAAGCTTCCACAGACTGCATTCTTGCTAATTTGGCTAATGCAAACCCCAAGTTCAGGCAGAATTTAAGAGGTGAAAAAACAGACTCCACCTCTTGACAGAAGCTGCTGCAAGGTGACATTGTCAAGAGTGGGGGATCTTTTGGGTCTCACCTCCAGCACCAGTGATTCTCTGTATCATGTTTACAAATGTTGTTATGTTCACAAAGCATCCCTGATGTTTTTTTTTTTTTGAAAGTGAGTTTAAACTCAAAACAACACAAAACAAAACAACCCCTTTTACCCTCAACTGTAATCACCGACTTAATGTGTTAGTTGTTGTGGGCTGAATTGTGGCCTCCCCAAATTTATATGTTGAAGTGCTAACCCGCAGGACCTCAGAATTTGACCTCACTTAGAAGTGTGGTCATTAGAGATGCAATCAGTTAAGATGAGGTCATGCTGAAGTACGGTGGGCCCCTAATCCCATATGACCGAGTTCTCCTAAAAAGATGGCCCCTCTAAGGTGGAGACAGGAGAACAATCCGTAATGCCCAGGACTGAGCCTGGAGAGATGCAGCTGCCTGAGGAGGAGTGCCCAGAAGCACTGGCAGCTCAGGTAGGGGGGCCAGGGAGAGGTGTGGAGGGAGCCTGGCCCTGCCCAAGACAGCTTGATTTCAAATTTCTAGCATCCAGAACTGTGAGACAACACATTTCTGCTGATTTAAGCCTTTCAATTTATGGTACTTTATTATGGCAGCCTAGGAAATGAAATGAATATAGTTATTTTAAAAAATAACTGGAGGGGTAGAGCCTGTGCTTAACGTGCACTGGGCTCCAGATTCAGCCACTGACCCTGAAAGAGGAAGGAAGGAAGGAAAGAAAGAAAGAAGTATTAAGTTATGTAATATGAAATTGCTGCCTTTTTCTTTTAAGGACAAAAATTGATTGACTAACAGCCAAATCATACTAAAATAAATACCTGGCAATTAAAAAAGTCTATAGACAACCTGAGGTTATCTAATATACTATCAATGGTACATCAACACACTTTTGGAGGCCTTGCTTTAAACATTCTATTAAAAAATAAGGTGTTAAATTTCCTAGGAGGGTCAGGCTCTGGTTAATGTTTCTCTCTTACAATATTGTCTTTCTTTACACACTTGAGGAACCATTAGCATGAAAAGCTTTATAATTAATGTGCAAATGCTCTAAACCTGCCTGAAATGTTTCTCAGCACCAAACTTGATTTTCTTTAAAAAAAAAATCATAACTTAGTCTCTGACCTTGGGGTATGAGAAAATCAGGAAGTGGATTTTTTAGAATAGATGAAATGTACTGTTTGAATCCTAAATAAGATGTGTGGATTGAATCACATTTCCTTCATCAAGACAGTTCAAATTAACTTGCAACTACTTCAGTAGAATTAAATTCTGGTTATTTTTGCATGGAAATAATAAAAAAGAAAGTAATGAAATCTAAAATTTTGAATCTTGCAAATACTGGCTAATCAAGAGACTTTATCTGTCATGATTATTTTGAGCACCTGATCATTTCCATCAATCAACCAAGCAACCCTGATAAGCCAATCATTTTTTAATCGATGTTGAACCGCTGAAAAGTTGCCATAGATACCAAATTCTACAGCCATCACAACAGAAAGTAAGGTTAGAATTGGAAGTGACAGGTGTATTCATCACATAGTTAACAAGCCTTTGAAGGAAAAGAGAGAGTTTGTCAGAGTCCTTAGGCTGGGTATAAAAGATTGCAAAGAACACTCAAACAATTCCCAAAGAGCACTTCAAAAGCAGGGGGAAGGATCCGTTTTTCATTAGAAATGCAGGACAGCGTTTGCCTGAAATTCAAGCTCTGAGTCACAAGTTTCTTGAAGTTTTGCTTGGTTGTCACTTACGAGGGGTCACCAGCAAGTTATCTTAAGATCAGAGTTTTTCTTCTTGCTTCGCTCTTTCTTTTCTGCATTTGAAATAATAAGGATGGTTGTGAGCATGGGGCAATGATTATTTTAAGTGCAGTCATGATTGCATTGTTTAGAATGTGAAAAATTGGAATACACACGAAGGCAGATTTATCATTCTTAATACTTTAAGAATAAAAAAAGTAGAACCCAAGAAATATATTTTGAGAGTCACTGTACATAAATCAATGTATTGATGTCCTAAAAATATTGAATATTCTAAACTTCAGAAATAGTTGAAAGCAGCAAAGGATTCAATTTGGGTGAAAAAAATTAATATATTTTAAAAACATAGCATACACCTGACCATCTTCTGGGAAGCTGTGGGAATCCTAGCTTCAGTCTCTCACTGCACAGGTCATCAGTTGGACAATGTGGATCTCTCAGGCTCCAAGAAGGAGCATGGCAAAAGGAGTCAGAACAGTGTCCCCAGCCCTGGCTCTACATTTATGAGCATAGCACTAGTTTCTCCAGGACTGTGCAAACCAGAAGGGTAGGAAAGTCTATCTAGATTGCTAAAAGTTTTGTCTTGCTCTAATGTTCATGTGGTTAGCCCAGCAGCTGTGGCTGATGGGGACCTGGATCCGATTGTGCAAACTGTTCTGTTGTCATCTCTTACCTCCTCCCTCCTGGGTGATCCAGGGATCTCTGTGTACCTTTTTGGTTTCATGTTCCTGTAGTGCTCCCTAGGACTTGGAACCTTAGAAATGAGCTTGGTGAAACTGGTTGATAAGTAAAGCAGGCTTGTGTCATTCCTAAAGGACGTTCAGTGAGCAAAGCAGGAAGAGATTGATCACCCCTGGTGGCCTCCCTGGTCTGCTCTGTCTGGGCAGTAGAATCTCAAGCTCAATGCCCACTTGGCCAAGCATTTGGAATCTCTTCTCTCCTTTACAGTTTTGGAGGGGGATCTTTATTTGGAAGTGTAGCATAACAAATAAAATATGGGTCAAATGAATCTCTTTCATGGAATAAACAGTTTACTGAGCAGTTATGATCTAATGATTTATTAATATAGTTTACATATAAATTAATAACTCAGTGTGGGCCTGGTATTATGTACCTCTGATAGCTCCTCTTTTTTTTTTCTCTTATCTCAGATCATGGCTACGATCAGAATTGGTCCATGGCAGCTTCTTTCTCCTTTGTCTGTATGTGTGTGGTTTCTTTTGTTCTAACACCTCAATCCTTTCCTAACCTCAACATAATGAATGATTTAACACTTCGAAAAATGCCTTGTGTGCTTACATTTCTAGTCTACATAAGTGTAATTTTGTTATAGATCTTTCCATTATGCACATTTATTCTGCAAGCATTTATAGATCCACCCTTATGCTACATGTCTCCATCTCTTTAACTTGATATCAGCAAAATATTGGTTGAGAACATACTATGGGCCAGAAACTGTTCTTAGTTCAGATTCAATGTTGAACTCTGAAAACAGTATCTCTGATCTCATGGAACCTATATTCTATGGGGAGGAAATAGATCATAAATGAACAAATACATAAATATAGCCATGTGCCTCCTGAGAACGTTCCGTTCAGCAATGGACCACACATATGGCAGTGCTCCCATGAGAGAATAATGGCGCTGACAGATTCCAATTGCCCAGCAATGGTGTAGCCATCACAGTGCCACAGCATGTTAAACCCTTTGTGGTGAGGCTGTATAACCTACTGTGCTGCCAGTGACGTAAATGTGGAGCACACATGATTCTGTGAGTACCTAATATTTCCTAATGGTAATAAGTGCTATTACCCATTTATATGTTTACTATGTGTTTGATCACTAGTGTGCACTCCTACTTATATAAACAGTTTACTGTAAGACTACATGTTTCATTACACAGCAGTAGCCTTGCATGTCTTATGTTTACAGCATCTCTTAATTGCATTAAGAGGCCACATTAATTGATTGACCTATACCATCTAGGGTTGTGTTAAGTATACTCTATGGAGTTTGCACATAGTGAAATAGCCTAATGCTGCATTTCTCATAGAAAATATCTGTGTTGTTAAGCATCACAACTGTAAACAAGATAATTTTATTGTCTAGTATTGGGGATTGAACCCAGGACCTCTTGCATGTTAGGCAAGCACTCTACCACTGAGCTACATCCCATCCCTTTTTATTTTATTATTAGACAGGGTCTTGATAAGTTGTTCAGGCTGTCCTTGAACTTGTGATCCTTCTGCCTCTGCACTCTGAGTAGCTGGGATTACAGGCATGCCAGCTTAAATGGGATAAATTTGGGGAATGATCAGTGTTGTAAATAGCAAGAAAGGGGGTAGATGGTGGTCCCTAGAAGTCCAACTGAAATGTGAGGTTGAGCCAGGTCATTTTAAAGAGGTCAAATTTGAGGTGGGACTTGGGGCAAGAGCATGGCAGGAAGAGGGTACAGCAGTGTGGTATTCACAAAAGACTCTTATGTTCAGAAGCAGAAGAAATACGTGACCCACTGAACAATGGGGCTCAATTGAGAAAGGGCTAAGGACACTGATGCACTTTTAGCTTTTCAGCCGTCTGATTTTCTGGGCTTCATTCTTCTTTCTGATTCAGGTGGGGGTGTGAGTAGACAGAGGACATCAGCCATGAGAGAGTCACTGAGTCCCCAAGTGCTCTTCCTGACAACAGAGACTCCTCCTTCCCTCTTTCTCAGCAGATATTGATTATGTCTGATGTACCAGGCACAGGAGTGAGCATTGCCCTCACCATCACAGAGCCTTGTGAACTAAGCATTTTTTCCTTTGCGTTTCATCTTAGGAAGTTCAGTTTTCTTCCTATCCTCTCAAAAGTCCCATGGAGATGGGAGAAATAGCAGACTGCCTCTTTCTCAATGTTGTCAAGGGAAATGCTTCTCCTTCACTACTTTCTCTTTTCCTGCTCATGCTCAGGATTTGCTATTTGCCAAAGGCAGTTCGGAAGGATTTTATTTAATTTTTTATTAGAGCAATCAGAAGTAAATAAATTAATAAAATTATATTTGCTAAAAAACAAAGCTGAGTTTCACAACTCTGCTAAGATGGGCTAATCATGATTCTAAAAACAAAAGCATATGTTAGAAGAATGTGTGTGTGTTCTGTTGGCACAGAGGTGCGCCTGATGAAGGCAAGCAGTGCCCTAAGGACAGGCTGCGTCTAAATGCCCATTTGCAAGAGGGCTGTGTTCCCCGTGGACTCAGAGCTCCTGTGGAGTCAAGACTGTAACCTTAGACAGAAACCCCTGGCTTACCCACAGCTGACTTGATCAGCTGGCCAGGCTGACCAGTTGTACCATAAAACCTAGCTGACCCTTTGCAGCACCCAAAGGTGCTCTTCCCAGCCCCTTTCCCTCCACCATTGTTCTGGTTTGCAACCTCTGCTCTGCTCTCTCACACAAATCATCCCACTACTCAGTGGATTTTCCTCCTTTGTCCCATGGACATCATCCACATTGTGAACACCTCAGATGAAATTCCTAACAGATCTCTCCTATAAATCAGCCATGGCTCCTGCTGCCTGCACAATGAGACCAGGTTCCTAACTGGGGGCCCAAGTCCCCACTCACTTCCCTTCCCAGCTTGCTTCTCGGGGGCTTCCCATCTGTCGCTCCCTGGACGCTCCTTACTTGATCTGGCCTTGGTCCTCTTGCTCATGGTGCTTCTCTGACATATGAAGGGGACGTCCTTCCTTTTCTTACCTGTCTGAAAATTGTTCCTCCTTTCCAGGACTTATATCAGGATTTCTTACTTCCCTGTTCATTCTTGTACCACTCCTGGGAGTCATCTGTGTCTCTTCCAAGATGAGAACCACAGTGTTTTGTAGTCATTGGCTTTTAAATTTTTCTCTCCAACTGGAGACTGACTCCTCAAGTTCAGTTACTATAGTTTGTTTATTTGATCTCCAGCTCCTGGCACAGCAAAGGTGGTGTGTTCCTCAGCTTTTCAGCTCACTGACGGATCCCTGAAAAGACAACTCAGATGAGGAAAGGTTTATTTTGGCTCACAGCTTCAGAGGTTCCAGTCCAGGGTCAGCTGGCTCCATTGCTGTGAGCCTGGGGTGAGGCAGAGAGAGCATCATGGTGTAGAGCATGTGTTAAACCAAACTCTCGCCTCAAGGTGGCTGGGAAAGCAAGGGACAGGGAAAGAGCTCACCGCAAGATGCATTCTCCAAGGTCAAACCCCCAGTGACCTACTTTCTCCAACCTTGCACCACCACCTACGGTTTCCACCACCTCCTGGTAGTCCATTCAGCTATCAGTGGATTAATCCACCAAGGAGTTCAGAGCCCTTATGATCCAATCACTTCCAAAAGCCCCCACCTCTGAACATTGCTGTACTGGGGACACATGAGCCTTTGGGGACATTCCAGATCCAAATGGTAAAGGGTGTCAACAAGTATTTACACAGATGATGTAGGAGAGAGTGCAGGCACGGGGACTAGTTTGAAGATGACTGGGATAGACCAGAGAAGAGCTGACAGGAATCTAGCATGCCCAAACGTCCGGAGGAAAGGAGGACAAGTCCCGTTTCAGGTGGGCTTTGTTAAACATTTGACATACCTGGAGGTATTTACCAGTGGTCTGTGTCTTCAGGCTGCTATTGGGCTCCACCAGGAGAATCTGTGGGTATTGGTTCTCCAAAGCAGGGCCAGGAGTGAGGAAGCTCAAGGTGAGGTTGGCAGCAGATAAGGCTGTCACCTACCTGAGGATGGACAGCACTTCCTCCTGATTTGGAATGGACAGCTCCTTTCTCCTGAGACTAACAACAATCTCAATATTGGCAGGGCTTCTTCACTTAAATTAATTTTTGGGGGCGGGTACTGGGAATTGAACTCAGGGGCACTTGATCACTGAGCCACATCTCCAGCCCTAGTATGTATTTTATTTAGAGACTCAGGGTCTCACTGAGTTGCAAAGTGCCTCACTTTTGCTGAGGCTGATTTTGAACTCGTGATCCTCCTGCCTCATCCTCCTGAGCCACTGGGATTACAGGTGTGCCCCCTGTGCCCAGCTAAATTCATTTTATTGGACTTGAGGACAATGGTCACAATTAGGCTTGATGTTTAGGCTGCAACTGTCCATGTGTGGGTAGTGTAAGCTGGTGCCGTCATCTGCACATGAGGTTCTGATGTCATCTTCCCCTGACGGAGTGGTTCTTGGGGCTCCAATCTTCGTGATTGCAGAATCTTGAGGACATATTTGCATTGAATCTAAACCCAGAGGCACAGCAGGGGCAAGCTGATGTCAGGGACACTGAGAGATGTCCTTTACCTGGTAAATGTACTAAGACCTAACTGCTGATGGACAAACTAACATCAAAAATTTTAAACAAGCAAAAATGCTTGGGAGTCACATGTTTATGCTTGTGTCCTCATGACACCCACAGAAGGGCCCAGGCATGAAGTGCTTTCCACATCCTTATGGACAAAGTAGTTCAATCAGGCTGAACTATCACTCCCTCCACAGCCTTCCTGGAGAACAATGATGTTGGCAAGGCTCAACTATGACCAGAGTCGATGAGGAAGGTGAGAGATGGAGAGGCCACTGGGCTTGGGCTTGTAGCTCAAAGGGCTATTTAAAAGGCTAGTTGTTGTTTTTGATGTTTGTTCTTACTGTGCAATTACCATGTTATGCTATAACAAATTTACCCCTAATAATGAATACAAATACATATAAAAAAGCACATTTGGGTTTACCGGAACATATTTCATTTTTGCAATTCTTCCTTCTCCTCTCCTTTTGACTCTATTTCCTTTTCTTCTCCTCTTTTTCTTTCATCCCTTTTCTTTCCTCTTCTCACCTTCCTCTGGCTAGGAACTCAGTGCCCTGAGTATTTCTGACCCTATATCATGGATCTGTGATACCAGACCCTGAACCATCACCTTCTACTACATTCCCAACACATGCACTTTATTCTCTGTCCCTCCCTCCTTTTCTCTTAGTCCTGAGTATCCTCTATTCCCCACATGGTCAATTTCCAGTAGAATAGAAAAAACAGATACACAGAACTTAAGGCCTTCTACTGCCAGCCAAAATGTCTGTTTTCTTCTTATTTTCCTATCTGGATTTCTGGATGCCAACTGAGTAGCCCTTCTTAAGAGGAAAATTTCTGAGCAGTTCCAAGCAGAGGGTGGAAAGGAATATGTATCCACCTATGTTAGAGCTAAGATACAGTTTAGTCAAGTTTCAAGAGGAAAAAGAAACCCACATTTTTTATCTAACTAGCTTGGTACCTTTACCAGCCTCTTAGGCTCCCATCTGTATGTCCTCATTAGGTCACAGAACTGCCAACTGGTGCCTAGAATCCCCCTCCCAGTCCAATCCCTTTGGATGGTGACCCATTTAGACAATAAGCGTAACACTTCCACTAACAGAGACCCTTTCTCCCAGGGTGCATGCTTTTGCTTGTGGCTGCTGCTCTTCCCTGGGTTGGGCTGAGTGGATGAAGAGGCACATGGACATGGGGCCATGGGAAGAGGAACAGTTCTGAACAGTTCCAAGCACGGGTGGAAAGGAATATGAGAAGTTCTGCAGCTCTTACTGCTGACTCCAGGCCTGCTCTTGAGCTTCTCTTGAAAGCAAGGGGCTCCTTAGCTACCAGTGAATCTGCTCTGATCCACACTAAATTTTGGCTTAGAGGTGGGCAGGTGTTCGGTACTGTGTAGGAGATCACATCACACAGAGGGTTGAGCATGGACCTCTGTGATTAGGAAGAAGTCTCAGATGCAATGGCTGAAAAGTTTTAGTATGAGTACTGGAAGGGTCATGGAAGAAGAAGGGTAGTCGATACTGTTCAGTAATGCATTTCTTGTATATACCTGTTTGAATATGTGTATGTGTTCACTTGTCAGATTTCCTGTTTTCCTGAAGTGTGCAGCCCTGGCTAGGCTACATTTTGGTTCAGGCATTTTTCTGGCCTGGCTCTTGGAATTGGAGTATGGACTGCAAGGGGCCTTGGATTAGAAGCCTCCTCTGGGCAAATGAAGCAATTTCCCAAATCCTTTCTAAGGGATGTTGAAAGTTTTCTGAAAGTCTTTTTTTTTGCTTTCATCTGAGAGAGTCTTGGGAATTACTTGAGTCAATCCACAAGAACATCATTGTGTTATTTGGCCTTTTTTTTTTTTTGGTCCCTGTCAGTTTTTGTAACTGGGTCTATGGAAAATAACTGGGAGACTTTAAAAATGTTTTTGTCTCTAAATTGGAAAATGACTAGGTCATGAGCACATGTTCTAAAGGGGTCTTCCCTTGGGCAGCTTTCAAAATTGTAGGCTGTTAGCGTAGGAAGGGTCCTTGAGAGCGTCCTTCCCAACTCCCTCATTTTAGAGATCTGGCAACCGAGGCCCAGGGAGGGTTCATACTAGCCCCAAATCACACAGCAAATTAACGGCAGATTCAATACCAGAAACCAGATCTCTTAAGGGCCACTTGGGTGCCCCACCCTGCAACATCTTATATATTAAATTTTTTCCCAACTCAGGCTTTATCCCATCATACCCTCCCCCCAAGGATTTTCGTTAAGGAAATGTCTGTTTTATTTTTAAGTGGCTGATAGCCCTCATCAATTAGGTAATTGAGATGGTTCCGAAGACGCATTAAGTCGTTTTTATATATGTTAGAAAACGAGTCTGTTAAGGTATATTGCAGGGTAATGAGATGTCAAAATCACGGAAATGAGAGGATCGGAGTCTAATTGTGGAGACTCTGAAATAGGATTTGGAATTTTCCAGGATTTTTGGAGCCCTTTCATTGTTTACGTTTTATTGGTTGTATAATAATTGACGTGTAAAAATCTGAATAGCCACATTTTTCCATTCAGATCCATGATTCAGAACACTGAGGATCTTTTTAGAGGATTTTTAACCATTTACCACACCTTTAATGGGAAAAAAAAGGTTCAAAAATTCCTTTATTTACTTTTTCACATGTTTTATATTTTCTGGGTTTCTTCGTGGCAGCTGTAAAAAGGGCTTTTCGTGTGATCATTGCATTCAGTAATTTGTCTAAACCGAGGCCTTTTCCCTTTTTGCTGAGGCTGGCCCAGCTGTCACTGCTGCCTGCTAAAGCGATTTTTCTCCATTATGTTGTCACTTTACACTCCCAGAGGGTCCAATCCTGCAGGCCTTACATGCATGGAACTCACATTAAAGCCATTGGAAGCTTTAACATGTAAGAATGTGGGTTTGGGGCCCAGCAAAAAAAGGTCCTGACTGTTTGGAAACCTCTGGCTGAGAAGTGGGGACCCGCGTTGCAGATAGGAAGCCCCTCCCTCGGCCTTATCTCTATCTCCCAAGGGACCTTGTGGCACTGACATGGCCACTGGTCAGGAGATACTGGGGCTGCACCCTGCATCCACCCAAAGGATAGGCTTTCTAGAGTTTCACGTTCCAAGGCCCATTCCCTCCACCTCGGCGCTGCCTTTCAAAGTTGGTATCAAAAGCAGGAAGATGGAGCAGCGTGGGGAAGCGAGGACCTAGCGTATTCGATTCAATGTTTTCTTTGGCATCTTCTGAGGGGAGGGGTTGCCCAATTGGAAAGTGGATTCAACAGATACGAGGAAAGCTCATTGGTACTTAGAAAAGAGAATGGCCTGGTTGGTCAGTGGGAGAGGTCCTGGTTTTTCCAGGGGTAAGGTTTTCTTCTGCTAGATCCATTCTTGCTTGGCAACACCTGGCTTATTAGTTTCCTTGAACTGTGAACAAATCAGGACCAAGTGGCTCTGGGTAGCAAACGTTCTATTTTATCTTTTTGTTGGAGTCTTACTTCTTTGCCTTTAGGAATCGGAAATACTACCTCCAGCAGGAAGCCCTCCAGGAATATTCCAGCCCACCCTCATCTTGGCCTTCTCAGACCTCTCGGGGCAGGCACGACAGAGTGGGATAACTTCAACCACCCAGATGCTGTCAGCAACCCTTGCTGGTGTCCACTGACACAGTCACTATTGGAATGGTAGGTGTTGAATGAGAGAGGAAGGAGGACATTTGTCACGGAGAGGGCCTTCTCTGAGACATGAGAAGATGAGCTTTCCACCTAGCTTGAGTTTAGGGCTGAAAGAGTTGGGTTCCCGATGACTTTGGCAGACTCCAGGCATGTATGCTGGAATCATTTAGGGTCTAGGGGACAGAGGGACACAGAATTAGGGACAGGGCTTCTTCCTCCCAATTTCTTACAGAACTCCATGTAGCTCTCTGGTCCTTGGGGGTAGGGTATCCTCCAGTGGGTAGCCCCTAAGGAGGGGCATGAGCCCAGTAGAACGTCAGTGAGCACACTGTCTGCACAGACCAAGGTCCATCCCAGACCTAGAAGGCTGGAGGAAAAGAACCTCGACAGAACTTGTTCAGGAGCTCTGGGGAGAATCGTGGGATTGCTGCCAGAAGAACAGATGTGGGCTCCGATGACTGCAAATTTGGACATCTAAGTGAAGGCACAGAGTATTTGCCCTCAGGCTGCTTTTGAGAGAACCGTGGGATGGGACTTCTTTAGGGAATAATGGGTACCCCTGGATGCAGCCACTGGGAAGACCCAGATAGGAGCTAGGGGCTCCACAGGCTTGGGGACCTCCACTCAGGCTGTTTTCTGGGGCTCAGTTTTGGCACGAGGCTGGGGTCCCGTCTATATACTCCTGCACATTTCTTGCCACTCTTAAAGCCAAGCGCCTCCCCAGAGGGATAATTCCTCTGTTGGTTTAAATATTTATTCATGTTTCTGGAGCTATTGACCCTGAACTTCCTATTCCTAAGGGATCTATAGCAATCCAGGGTTTGTTTTCATGCTGGTTTATTGCAGACATTCTGTTGTAGGCTGTCCAATGGCACCAGTAGACGAAGGCTACTAGGGTACTTGAGTACACATGCCTCATTTAGATAAATCACAGGATGATTTTTTGACATGTCTTAATATTTCTTGGTTTAATATCTGAAAAAGATGAAGTATTGTGGAGAGAAGAGCATAGGTTTTGAAGTCAGAAAAACCAAGTTGAATGGCCCTGTTATTTCAAACTTGATGTCTTTGGACAAGTCATTCGAACGTGAGTCCCACTTCCATCCATCCATCTCCCTGAGTGTGAGGATCATGTGTTTTTCATATATACCATATATGCAAATACACATAATTTATATGCATGATATGACTTACATCCTACTTAATAACTTTAGGTATGTTTGCATATTACTTTAGGTATATTTACATATCACATACCAATATGTGCTATCTATGCATATTAAAATCTTTTGTATGTAAATGTTGAAAAACTGCAAAGTTCTGAACTGCCTGTATATTTGGGATTATTATTTTTTAACTGATGTGGGTCTCACAATCCCTGTTAGGCGTTATTTCTGCTGATGCATGTTTCCAATGACGTTTGAATTTTAAACAAGAAGCATTGTGATATAATAGCTCAGTTGTTTTAAATAGGCTGTCCTTTCTCCTCTGGGGGAAAATGAAAGTAACAGCAGAAAATCATCTAGAATGCTTCTCTGTTTCCAACTTCAATTTACTACTTAGGCACAGGAGCGAAGAAGAAAGGTAAGTCGATCAGCTGTAAAGGGAACGGTGACCTTCATTCATTTTTACTCTCTCTCTCTTTTTGTGACTGAGAAACAATAATAATAAATTCTCTTCCTCTGCCTATTTCAAGACAGAGAGATTTTTAAGTGTGTTTTATGACTTCGGCTTGTCTTGGGCCAATCCACTCTGCTAGTAATGATGAACTAACCCTGGACGCCCATTAGCATAAGTGAATGTTACTTTGTTAACTCTGATGGCGTCTGATTCTTTGGCAGTGCACCTTGGAGGGTGCAGCCAGGTGCTCTCCCAGATGTGAAAAGGAGCAAGTGCCGCCCCCCACCCCCAGCCTTCAGCTGCAGACTGGTTCATGCCTGACTGAGAACCACTCAAGTGTTCCCTGAGGCTTGCACCCTGCTGCATCTCATAAATCCCCCTCCCCATCCTGTGCTAGGTAAATAGACACAAGTGTGCTCTGGGAGAGCCTCCTGCAGCAACTCAGCAATGGGGCTTCCCCACATCTCTGACAAGTCCCCTCTAGTCCCTGTCTGTTACCATTAACAAAGTTCCAGCAGGAATGCTCAATGGTTTCATCCTCTTCTCCTTTCCTTACAGAGGGGGTCCTTGTGCTGTGGAGCTGAGCTCGTTCCCTGGCAGTGGGTGGGCTCCTGAGTGAGTGTGTTTGCAGGCATGCCTGTGTATGCTGGGTGGAGAGAGGAAGGAGGGGAGACAAAGCCTCCAGATGCTAAACCATGAAGAGATGGAAATTACCCTGCTTGCATTGAGATCTCAAGGCACAAAGTGGGGTGAGAAGCAGCATCTGGGAGTTAGAAGACCTGGGTTCGAACTGTGGTGTCCCCTGGAAAGTCTTCTCTCTCTGTCTCCTTGTTCTGATCCATAGGAAAGAAAGCAATGCCTGTCCTCATCCTTTTCAGAATTGTTTGGAGCTTCCAATGAAGCTCTCCTTTGTAGAGAATTGCCCCATGGTTTCTAAAATGCCCCTAAAGAGACAAAATGAGTCACAATGGCCAAGTGTGAGCTGCAGATTCCTGGGATGAATTCTGTGATTAGAATGAACCCAGAGGCTCTTCTACCTCTTATGAAAATACCATGTGCAGTTGAGCACACAACCCAAGGTAAACCGATGAGATGCCTGTCTTGGGAATGAACACCCATTATGAGGCACATGAAGGCACACTGTAGTGAGAGTTCACTTATCTGGTACAAGTGAGCACAGAGACTGTCTTCTAGCTCCTGTGGCTGGGTCCTCAGAACTGTCCTGGCTGTGATTGTTCCTGAGGTCTGGGGTTCCATCTTCCTTTAGTTCTGTACCTATCTCAGTACTCTTCTAATAATTTCTCCTTTTGGCTTACATTAGCCCAAACTGCAAGATTTCTCAGCTAGAAAGTTTCTACTCAGGCCTCCTGGGGCTTGGTCTGAGCCAGGGAATCTTCCCTCTTATACTGGATTTGGTCTTATCTTGGGATAAGATAATAGGAATCATGCTTTGCACTTTGAACAAAAGAGAGGAGATCCAGTGAAGGCCTCTGGGGAAGTCCACACTGTCAGCGTGTAACTTTCTGGCATGTTAGGAAAATAGCCAAGTTGGGACGTGGTACCATCTTGGGACTTCCTGATAGGTAGTTGGAGGAAGAAGCTGAGATTTTAGATTCTGGAAATGGTTTACCTGGTCTCACATTCTAGTACTAGCCGCGTGGCCTCCAAGGCCATTCTGTGTCTTAGTATCTTCTCTGTAAAATAGGGACAATTATAGTATGACCTCAAAGGCTGTTATAAATATGAAATGAGTTAAGGCATGCCCGCAGTCTGCTCAGAGGGGTCCTTGATACACGGCAGAGGCTCAAAAAATGTCAGCTATTTTTATTACCTCTATCATCATCTTGATGCTGGATACTCTTATCGCCAAGACAGTAAACCCATAGAGGAAAATCTAAAGCTACCTTTCCCAGAAAATGCGTGGTTTTAAAAATCAAAGAATGAAAAGATTGGATTTTTTTTGTTGTTGGTGGTGCCTAAAAAGATGTGCTAACGGCAGAGTTCTCTGCTGGAGGAAAGATTTCTTTCTCATCTTGACTCCAAACTACACTGGTCCATTCAGTGGAAGGGATGTTAGGCTAGTCGCTACAAAGGAATGAATATGGCCCAGGACAGACTATATCACAAACTTGGTGGTACAGACTTTATATTTTGAGTTTACATCAAAAGGAAGCATGAGATTCAGAGATTTCCCATCTACCCTTGACCTCGTCCAGAAACAGCCCCACCTAACTGTCAATGCCCCCTTCATCATGGTACATTTGTTACACTGGATAAACTTACATTGACATATCGGTATCACCCCACGTTCATAGTCTATGGCTAAGGCTCACTCTCGATGTTGTATCTATGGGCCTGGAAAAATCTACAATGACATGCATTTGCCATCATAGCGTTATGCAGAGTGGTTTTACTGCCTTCACATCACGGAGTTTTTGCTCACTGAGGATCTGTGGAGAAGTCTCTGCATGCAAGGGGCTCCCCTGTTTGAGAGGAATGTGGGCCAAAGCCCAGGGCTCCAGGACATCTCAGAGGGCACCGGGATTGATGACAAACAGCACATGTGCACCACGACATCTATGTAAAACATGTCTACTTGCCCAGAGATGAAAAACTACTCACCTTGGAAAAACAGGCATGATATTCATTTAGAGGCTTGCTTCTAAGAAAGATAAATCCCGCTGTCACTGCACAAAGAGATAAGAAAGACCGGATGACAGTTTTTCATTGATAAAAGATTCTGTCTGTATTTTAAAAGAATTTACTTTCTTCCCCTCTACTGATACCCACGTGAGTTAAGGCAGAGATACACTATCTTTCATGTTTTTGTCAGAATGTGTTATTACGGTGGTGACAGTGACTCCATTGCTTCATTTAGTGAGCCGACTAAAGTGCCATATAGCTTGCACATGAGCCGCGGGACCAAATGAAGTTCATCCTCTAGAGTTAAAACAAAATGCAAGATCCAGAAGCATTCCTGGCTGGAAGGGAAACTAGCAAGAGTGAATCTAAAATGGGGGAGACTAGGGGTATATAAAAATCCTCCTAGAAATTAATCTTCCCTAATAGAATTTTTAAAAAATTTACTGTTGACTGGGGTGTCTCTGAAAACTTCACTAGGGAGACACTATTGTATAATAATTAATATAAGAAAAACAGCAATTTAATTAATTGCTTCATGAAGTGATGCTGCAACAACAAGTTTGAAAGACAAGAAGAGAATTAGAGAATAGCCATTTTGCTAACACCTGTCTACAGAGTAGGAGTTAAGGATGAAAGAGTGTTATCCCCCTTGGTAGGTCTAAATCTGGATGAACTAGCTCAGTACTTTTAGTCATCTTAAGCAAAGAAACTGCTGATCTTCATTTGTTTTTTTCACATAGACTTTTCTATTGAAAAGAGCATGTTTGAGCCAGTTGACATGAGTATTCCCATTGGCTTATCATTTTGATTTATTCACTGTAATTAAATCTCACAACTATCTGAACAGGTAGGAAATCTTATTAACCCTATTTTAAAGATTAAGAAATTAAGACCCTAATATATTATTGTATTGTAGAGTAGATGCTATCTTGTTGCCTCTATTTGATGAAGGAAAACACTGGTTCTCAGCCTCCAGTGGAGAAGAACTGGGCCCAGGAGTCAATGTCTTGAATCCTGGGCTCCATCATTGACTGCCTGGTGGTCTTGGGAATGTTCTTGTGGTGGAATGTTTTCAAGTAATAGCTACAGAAATATTTCAGCTCTGACCAATTTTCTCTTCCCAAATCTTGTCATTATCTACTAAGGGGAGGGGTCTCCTTTCTCTCCTCTTGAAGCTGGCAAGACTTTATGACTGCTTCTGTCAATGTCAGGAGGTAGAAGTAGTTCTGTGTGGCTTAAGGGTGGACTGTGAAGATGATCCAGCTTCCATCAGGTTCTGTCTCCCTGGGGACCTTTCTCTTGGAACCCAGCCACCATGTTGGAGGGAAACCCTCACCGAGAGACCACATGGGAGGCCCCTGTGGAGAGAAACTGAGGTTCCCATCTCATAGCCAGCATCAACCACCAGACCTATAAGTGCACAGGGCATCAGACAATTCCAGCACCTAGACTTTGAGTCTTCTAGTAGAGTCTGGAGACATTGTGGAACTGAGGCAAACTATCCTTGTTATTCCTTATCTGAATTTAGGCTGATAAATGGCTTTAGATGGTAAGTTTAGGGGTAATTTTCCACCTAGCCATATTAACTGGAATAGCAAATTTACCCTTCAAAACATAAGTCTTTTTAATCTGCAAAATGGGAATAATAGAAGTTCCTATCTTATAGGTGGTTGTGAGGATTAAATATGTGCAAATTGCCCAATATACTTTTTGGAAAATAATTGCTAATAATTGTATAGTACCTACTATGGGCCAAGTATGGCCATAAGAACTTTATATATACTAACTTTAAATTTTTGCAACAACCTAATGACGTGGATAGAACTTCCAAAAAATTTTACAGAGATGAAATGAAGATAGCTTAATTAAGATAGAACAACATGGCATCACCATGTTGTTCACCATGAAGTGAACAACATGGTGATGCCAGTCCATTCACAATGCTGTGCAGCCACCACCTGTATCCAGTTCAAACATTCCATCACCTCAAAAGGAAACATGGGTACTACTTTAAAACTAGTGAGGGAACTCGGGCAAAGAGAAGCAGGTAATTGACTCCAGGGTCTGTGGGCTTTGCTGCTGCTCTGTGCTACCTCCAACTCATGGGTATAAACGCTCGAATGAAGCCACTTGCCAGAGCTATACAGCTATCCAGTGGCAGAGCCCAGAATGCCCTGTTCCCAGAGCTTGCGCTTTTCTCAGCTGAGATAAAACTTCCATTGAACTTATCACAAAGTTCCTGGAAGAGTTGCCCTAGGGACACCCCGAGTCCGCATTCAGAGTCTGCAAACACTCCATAAACTCAATACGTTGAAGAGTGGAACCCTGAGGCTTCCTAAACAACCCCATGAGGTGCAGACACCCATCATGGTCACTCTGAAATGGCCAGCTCTGATGAACATCTTAATTGCCACATGGATTATCTGGAGTGGAAAAGGTGAGTTACCCACCCTGCGGTAAAATGGCTCTTTGGCAGAGCAAAGAATCTCCAGTCCAAGACACATAATTCTTCTACTTTGTAGCCTACCAAAATATTTGGGTAATGGTTTTAGCTCAGGCTGTCCAGTCTTAGGCTTTCTGACCCACAGTAGTTGTTCTGAAACAGCAAAATTTCTGCACGTGGAGAGATTTACCATTCTTGGCCCAGGAAACAGCAATGTGTGCTACCCTTTCAGGAACTGAGTCTGTGTCCTCCAGACTCAGGGCACTGAATTGATTACCTTATCTTCCCTTCACTGTATCACACTCTTTAAAAAAAAGTACAGGATTCTGTACATTAGTTGAGGCTCAAGTCTTAGGCAGGTTCAAGGTGCTTTGAAAGCCATGGATATGGCATCAGGGTCCAGTTTCGAGATGGAAAGCATAATCAGCTATCAAACAGAGACTTAAGCCAGTTCTGATTGGAAGGAGTGAGGCAGAGGCTGCTTATACAGGCCTAGGAGCCCCCGAAAGCTGAAATGCCAAGAATTGAGGAAGGTGGACTGGTACCACCTGGCTTTGAAGTGTCAGGCGGGGGGGGGGGGGGGGGCAGTGGGTGTTTCCACATCTGGCCTTGATGAGGCAGTGGGGTGGAAGCTTTGTATCTTGTTACCTTGGGCCTAACATATGAACCATATATACCACACATGACAGGGAAAAGGACATCTGGGTTCCTAAGGACAGGCACTTGGTGTGCTAAGAATACCCATGATGTATGTTCTGCAAGGAGATGCCACTACTAATCTATCACCAGCAAATGTTGAGAGCCACAGCCAAAGGGGCCCCAGCAAACCTCCAGCTGCCAGCAAGCTTCAGACTGCCAGCTGATGATTGGCTCACAGCGGCCCCAGCAACATCTAGCTGATTGGCTTCTCCACGGAGCTGCTCATTGGGGGACTTCTTTGGCTCCGCCCACGCGACCCAGCCAATCGGCCTCAAGAGCAGGAGGATTGTGGGAGGTTGGGAGGTTGGTGTGAGGAGAGGCTTGTGGAAGCCAGTGGTGGCAGTTGGGCTCTGAGGGTTTTTTCCCTGAGGAGCTATTTTGTTTGGCGTTTGTAGTTCTAAAAATAAAGTTAGTTTCTTTTTGACAAGTGGCTCCTGAATTGTGCCCAGGCAGACTGCGGCAAGCAAAGCATGTACTTTGAGTGGTTTTGCTTTTTCTAGCAGTTGTGGGTCTCTACTGTTTCATCCAGCAGCAGTTTGACAAAGAGGAAGGAAGGGAGATTTTGGATCCAATCAGATCCCGATTTGAATCTTGGTCATGTCATCTAGTAATTATGTCATGAGATCAGTGTCTTCCTAGGCCTCAAGTTCCTTGTATATGCCGTGGGGCTAATAATACCTAGCATGGCTTTTTAAAAAACAAAAAACAAAACCTGATGCATAAAGTACATGAGTAGGCACCCAGTGTGGGTCAGCAAATGAATTAGGCCACAGGCCAAACTATAACCTGCTGTAACCAAATGAACCAAGCATGTACTTACTTTTGGTGTTGAGTTTATACAAACATTTGCTTCAAAGATTTGAAACGGCATCAATGTTTTATTCTGGTGGCAATTAGCAACTCCTCAGTCACTTTGTAAATCCAGTTTGCATGTGCCACTTTGAGACAGGGCTGGCATTACAAGGCTTAATTCTGGCAGGTAACTATTGCAGTCACCCAGTGGAGCTGCAATCTAGTAATGGAAAAGTGTTTCATTTTAACTATGAAATTTAACACAAAGAATACAGCTGCTCAACGAGGCAGCGACAGTGTATGTTAATTTGATTTATATACATGCAATGTACCGTGCCTAATGTTGAATGCTGGAAGACTCCAGCAAGCCAGACACCAGCATCGTAAATGAGAGACGACCATTACGGGCAGGTTTCACGTGTGTGTGCACACCTTCCTGAAGCAAATAAATTTGCAAGAGCCAGTGTGTGCAAGAGAAACAGGAAGAAGTGTCTGTGAATGGATGAGGCTGGGCTTTCCCAAACAAAGAATGCAGCTTTTGTGGAGCTAGTCCTCTGAATTCTCTCAATGCATCTGATCTGCTGCATCTGACAGGTCCTGGATGTTGCTCCTAGATAAATAGGGTCCGTGGAGTAGGAGCTGGTTTAGGACTTCCATTTGGTTCATGACATGCCCTGCGTGGAGAGCAAATTATCCTGTGAGGACTCAAGGGAGAGGTGTCCCTTGCTCACCAGCTAACGACAAACCCTGGGAGCAAATTCTTACCTAAAATATGTTCATGTGGAATGCATGTGGGAAAAAGTACATGCCTATGCCTCTGTAGAGCATGTGGGATGTTTATCCACCTGTGTGGCATATGCATGTCATGTGCAGTGTGCATGTGATACATGTGTTCATTTGGGTGCACATGTGGGATCTTGTGCTCACATACACTTTGAACCAACACCATGTATGGGCTCAGGTTCAGGCACCTTGGTACACAGCTTTACTTAGTTTTCTACATTATATTTAAGACAGTCTACCAGCCAATAGAAAATATTCAAAGTAGAGGGAAAAAGCACCCATAACTTTACAACCCCCTCATTAGGGTGGCTGCTATTTTGAGATCTTCTCTGTAATGTTTATCCACATGAATATAAGAGTATATTTGTAGTTACTACTGAATGCTCCATCTTTCGATAACTTCCTATATTAAATTGATACTCTGTCTTCATAACTATCATGCTTAATAGTTGTATAATACTCCATCTAGTGCTGCATCATTACTTAAATACACATTGCTTTGGCTAACTGGCTTTCAAGCTTTCAGCATAATAGATAGCGACCATTCTAAACGTTCCATTAGGCCTGGCCCTCTTGCCTTCTTTAACTCTGAGTTCAGGGCAAGTCACAAGAACTGGGACTGGAACTGTCCCTCCCTTGTTGATGCTGTCAGACCTCTGCTGGGCTGAGGGTCTGGTTGGGATGCTCAGTACACATGCCTCCTGGTTTCAGCCCTGCAGGGAGGCCCTGCATGGAGGGTGGGGGAGGCAGCTCCAGGAGGGTCAACCCATCACAAATGCCACCAGTCCTCTCTTCAACCCCTGTCCCCCCGAGTGCTGTGTGTGCTGGGCCTTCCCAAAGCTCACTGGCACCTGCTGCTGGTCTCTTGGCCATGTTATCAGTCTTTGTGCTGATCATTGACCCTGGGCCTGCATTTTATCCCCCATTATCCTCTGTGTTCCTTCCCTCCCTCTTTGATTCATGGCTGTTGGTACCCCAAATTGTCCAATTGTGTGGGGATTACATTTTTTTCCAGTATGTAAATCAGCTGACATGTGTAGGCACCATCTTGTGGACTGTTGGTGGCTTCCATCTCTGAATTTACAGTGAAACATCTCGGGTCACCTGGAGTCACTGTTGGTCAAGGGGCTGGCATTTGGGAAGGAGAGCTAGACAAGGAGAGGGAAATAGTAACAAACTGGACCTGGCTAGTACTTCTGCTCTGTCTCACCTCACCTTGGACCCATGACAACCTTAAAACATAATGGCTGCTGGTTCACGTTCCCACCCCATCACATGTAGCTTCACTTTTGGCCAACTCTAACCTTGAACTATAAAGGGAAGGGGATTCTGGAAATACTATTCCCAGAGCAACCAAGTTGATAGTCTGGAATAATCCAGCACAACAGAATTTTACCTCTGAGGAAGGGTGTGATTGACAGGTAGGAAGCCAGGGTTGCTTGTATGCTACTGCTGTGTGTGTAAGCACACTGTCATGAGTCTTTCACAACAAAAATGTACACATACAGTGCTTCTGAATGAAAAACAAAGCAAAAAGGAAACCAGAGGCTCTTGATATTTTTGCAAACCCTTAGAGGGCTTTCTCATATCTTTCCACATTAATTTCTGCCTGAGCTCTCATGGTGTAGTTCTTTTTCCCCATGAAATTGCTAATGATTTCACTTACTAAAAAACAACAGAAAGACACATCTGTGTGCAAGTGTATGTGTATATGAACACCTGTGCGTGTTTGTGTACTCATTTGCATGCACCGGTATTGGGTGCATGTGAAATACCCCCTATCTGATTTATTCCTGGCCCCTTTCCCTTTAATGATAGTCCTTTAACCTATGCCAAAGACACCCAAGGGACAGGAGAGCCCAGAAGGAGGGCTTGGTGAGAGAAGGATGGAAAAGTAAGCTCCCTGGGAGATAAAACTCAGGCAGCACGCAGGGGGGTTTTGTTCCATTAATTTTTATTGGGAGAGGCACATCCCCCGCTGCTTTAGCTGCCGCGCCCTCGGGCACGAAGCCAACTGTGTGTTCTCTCTGGGTGTCTTTTTGCAAATAACATGGGAAAGAGGAGGCAAGGTTGGGATGCTTATGTCCTGCCTGGATGGAAGCCACAGCCCAAGACCCATGGCTTGCTCCTGAGGACCCAGAGGAAGGGAAATGAGGAGGGTCCGAGGGGTGAGCTGCTGGCTCCTGCAGAGGGCAGCACAGCCCCCTGCGGATCGTGCCTGGGGGAGGAGCGTGGTGGGCCAACATGTCAAGGTGAATAGGTGTTGGGCCTTGTTCCCTCTGACCCGGAGCCTTCTGCGTTGGTTTTATTTATTTATTTTGTTGTTGTTGTTTTGGGCCGTGTGTGTGTGTGTGTGTGTGTGTGTGTGTGTGTGTGTGTGTGTGTTTAATGAGACTGGATGTCTACTCAAGAGTAGAGGAAGTCACCTGAGATGAATATTCCCCTTCCTCCTGGGCTACCAAGTGTCCCCCGTAGAGGACACGTGACCATTTTCTGAGGATAGTGGGTGCCTGATATGCCTACGCAGTCTCTGGTTGAAGAACTTGGACCCAGACCACTGACTGCTTCACTCCTTATAAACTAATCCTCTACAAGGTCGTGGTCCAAAACAGTCGCGCTCCTTGGAACCCCTGGTCCCTCTCCTCTGGCAGCATGCGCCCTGGTGGTTTGCCTCCTCCCTGTGGAGGGGCCCACTGGCTGATGTTTGTCCCCAGTGTGCTGCGCATGGGCTCCTTATTTATCAATCGCCTCAACCCCTCCCTCCACCTGTCTGACCCCGTTTCCTTCTCCTCTTCCCTGAGCTTGCTCTGCTGCGGTCACCAGAGTCACCTCCTCCTTGCTGTTGGGATGCACCCGGCAGGCTCTGGCCTGAGAGCCTGTGTACTCGTGGTACCCTGTCCCCAGAGACTCAGGGCTCACTCCTCACCTCTGCCCCAATCTGACCTCTCACCCATGCTGCCCATTTCAAAGTGCAGCCTGCTTGCCACCAGTGACACACACGGTCCTTTTCCTCTCCTGTGCCTTTCCTTCCACAGCATCCGTCGGCATCTAACACGCCGTGTCATTCACTTATTTAATGTTACTTTTTATTTGCTTATTATTTCTGTCTCCCCATTTACAAAATAAGCCCTCTGAGTGTAGAGATCCTGGGTTGTTTTGTTCACTGATGTTTTCTAAGGGCACGTAGAAGCTTTAAGTAAATGTTATCCATGGTGGTTGGACTTTGGAAGGATCTTTCATAAAGAAATTGCTTGGAGATATTTCACATTTTTGGACATTAAGCAGAGAGGACTTCTGGTTCAAGTGAGCATGAAACTTAAAGAAGTCTGGTATTTCAGAATATCCTCCAATTCCTTCAGTGGATTCCTTCATTGCTAATTCAGAGGTGGGAGGCTCAAGCACAACAGTGATCATCATAGATAGCACTGTCCAGCCTTCTGTAGATGTTCTATGCTTTCTATTTGAGTTGCATCATGATGATTAGAGAAAGGCAAGACAAACAGGATGCTCCCATTTTGCAGTTGGGTAAATAGCTTCAGAGAGCTTGAGCCATGTGCTGGAGGTCACACAGCTGGTAAGTGATACAGGTGAACCTCCAACAGGTATTCTGATGGCTAGTTGTTCTTTCTTCTCTATCACAAATAATTCCTTTCATAAACCAGCTGTTCCTGGGGTCCACACAGGGGAAGTTCAGTGCAGGATGGCTGGGAGGGGGCACAAAGGCTGGGAACATAAGGGTTTTCAGGTTTGCTTTGTGGTGTGAGGTCTCCAAAGGGCAGGGTGTCAGCGGGAGCTTTCAATATCCAGATGTGGGGTGTCAGAGGGAGCAGGGTGGAGCTGCCTGTAGAGGTTTTGTTATTTATTTATCTATCTATTTTTAATTGTACAAACAACATAAATTCATGCAGAGTGTTGACTGAAGTGTCACTGTGGGGGGTGAGCAATTCTGCCTTCAGCAGCTTGGTTTATCTGGGCCCCTTTATGGGGGACATTCTTTAGAGTAGTAATTCTTCATGGGCAAGAATCTGGGGGACACTTGGTAATGGCTGAAAATATTATTGGTCATCACAAGTGGGGAAAGGTACCTGGCATCTTGCAGTTACCCTACAATCCACTGACCAGCTGCAAAACAAAGGGTCATCCCACCTACAGTATTAATGGTGCTGAGATTGAGAAACCCTGCCTTAGAATGTGGTGGGAATGGCCGTTCCTGATCCCCATCTTCCACTTGTTTTTCTAAATCTCTATAGTTCTTTCCCCCTCCCGAGAGTAGGGAGAGGACTGGGACTCTCTCTTTAGAGTGATCCCTCCTTGGGAATTAATTGGCAGAGGGAACAAGGAGTTACAACCTCCCACGGCCGTCAGCTCACCACCTGCTACAGCATCCATCATGTCGCTGCCTACGCTAAGCCATAAGGTGGGAGCTACTGTGTATGCCCTTGGTGTGGGTCTACCATCCTTGGATGCCCCCCCACCCCCACCCCAACCAGAGACAGGCCTGTGAACCACAGGGTGGGAGGGCAACACTGCTGTCAGCTGCCGCTAAGCCCAGGGCATTGTGTAACCCAGATGAAGTTCTGGGTCTAATCTCCAGCTCTGACAGTTCTCTGGTACTGCTAGAATGCCTGGGGATATTTGTTCGAACTCATCCAATTGGTATTGAAATACTTTCCAAATGAAGGATAAGGCTGTCAGCTACTACTCTGTAAATTAGCATATGCCTGCTGGTGTTTGCCTCCCTTACCAATAAAGTCAAATCATCCAGCCTCCCCTGCACACAGCGCTTTCCATTTCTCAGAGAAAAACATTGAGTAATGGATGGTTACACACACAGACATACACACACACACACACACACACACACACGCATGCGCGCTCGAACATGCATGTATATACCACCTATTTTTTTAATATTTATTTTTTAGTTTTCAGTGGACACAACATCTTTATTTTATTTTTATGTGGTGCTCAGGATTGAACCCAGCGCCCCACGCATGCCAGGCAAGCGCATTACTGCTTGAGCCACATCCCCAGCCCTGTACCACCTATTTTTAATTAAAAATTAGAAATGAAAAAAGGATGACCCTTTGTTGTGCAGCTGGTCAGTGAATTGTAGGGTACCTGCAAGATGCCAGAAGCATCCCTTTCCCCACTTGTGATGACCAATAATATTTTCAGCCATTACCAAGTGTCCCCCAGATTCTTGCCCATGAAGAATTACTACTGTAAAGAAAAAAAAATGAAAATGAAAATTTTAAGATAGTTTATTCCTATAATACTACTTAGTAGATGAGGAAACAGAGACCCTTAAATAATTCAAGTTTTTTTTTCCCCCTAAGCTCCAGAATTAGTTAGTAGGAGACTAGGAGTAGAACTATGGTCTAGAAAACTGTGTGCTCTCTCACTGCTAGTAAAAGATTCAGTAAACTGTCACTTACTAGGATAGAGGTATCCCTTATTTGGATAGACTGGGAAGTGCACACATAAGGGCAAGCAGGGCATCCATTTAGGTGACAGAGCCTTGAGGCTTGGTTACCCCTCTGCGTGACTTTCTGTGCCTTTGACTTAAAGGACTCTGTGCTGTCTGGCTTTCCTTTAGCCTTAGGGATCTACGTTTTCGTCTTCACAGCAAGTTCCTCATCCTCTGGAAGAACTTAAATTTTGGGGTTCTTTTAGTGCTCTTCTCCTTTGCTCTTTGTTATGGTTTGGATGTGAGGTATCCCTCAAATGCTCACATGTGAGACAATGCAACAAGTTTCAGAGGAAAAATGATTGGATTGAGACTGGCTTAACCCAATCAGTGAATTAATCCCCTGATGGAATTAACTGAGTGGAACTAAAAGTGGGTAGGATGTGGCTGGAGGAGGTGAGTCATTGGGGGCATGCCTTTGGGGTTTTATATATATATACACACATATATATATATGGTGTGTGTGTGTGTGTGTGTGTGTGTGTGTGTGTGTGTGTGTGTGTGTATGTGTGTTTTTCTTTGTTTAATTGGGGTATATATTAGGGTATATATTTTGTGTCTGGAAAATGGAATCTCTCTTTGCCTCTGATCATCATGTGAGTTGCTTCCCTCCACAACTCTTCCGCCATGATGTTCTGCCTCACCTCAAGCCCTGAAGAATGGATGAGATGTCCATAGACTGAGACCTCTACAATTGTTCCAGTCAGACCTTTTAGTCACAGCAGCGGGAAAGCTGACTAAAACACCCATCATGACCTCAGCCCTCCTGTACAGTCAGCTGCCGTCCAGCCCACGTCTCTTTGATGATATGTGTCCAATGTAGCTTCGGCCCAGGTGTGTGTGTGCAGAATGTGTTCAGCCTTGGATGGTGGGAAAGACAGGGAGGAGGCTAGGATGCTGACAACCAGCTTTGTGGGTTGAATGTCTCATCAAGCAGAAGCTCAATTTCCCTCCCTAGCTCCTGAGTTCTGCCAGCTCCCCTTCCCTGAGGGCACGAGCAACTTCATAATATTAGTAAATGAATGAATGAATGAATGAATGAAGGATGAAGAAGGGGACTTCAGTGTTGCTGCATTGCTGTGAAGTGCTTCAGCACAAGTAGACCTTGGACTTGCCAACCTTCTCCACCCACTGAAGGTGTTCTCAGTCTTGGCTGTGCAGCAGAATAATCCAGAGGACTATTTTACAGTTAAAGGGGGTAAGGCCTCCTTCTACCCCTCCAGAACCAGGATACTGGGATGTAGAGTCTGGGCATTCATGGTTGTAGGAAGCTCTGCTCATGGTTTGGTTGTCCATCTGGCTAAAGAAACGACTTATAAGTCATCTATGGATGTTTTTGTTTTTCAGGGAGGAAACATCCTTGACATTCAATAGGAAAATAGATTTGTCCTTGTGGTCATTATTTCCATACCACACTCATGGTAGGCATCTGCTGTATGTCCAAGTGAATCAATGTTCCGACTACCTAAATCTAAGTCATATATAGTCTTGCTACCGCCCTGAATATGTGTCTGAGTGTCACATTTTTGCTGATCCAATGATGTATGGGTATATTGATGTCAACCTTATTCATTATTAAAAAGTAAAATATTCATTCATTTAGCTAGTTTTGGTGTGGGGATCACAGTAATGAGAAAAATAGATATCCCTGCCCTCATAGAATTTGTAATCCTTGTAGGAGATAGTCAATAAGCAGGATAAGTAAACATATTATATGTCTAGGTGTGATGGGACTGAATTAGTCACCTACCACTATGGAACAAATTACTCCAAGACTTAGAGGCTTAAAACAATGACTATATTTACTCACAGGTTTTATGGGTCCAGAATCTGAGAGTAGCTGGGTGTCTTTGATTCAGGATCTTTCTTTAGGTTGAAGTTGAAATATTGATTGGGGCTGCAGCAAGTTGACAGCTTGATGGGGGCCGGAGGACCCTCTGCCATGGTGTCTACTCCTACAGCTGTTGGCGCGAGGCCTCTGTTCCACCCCATGAGGACTTCTCCATATAGGTGCTTGGGTGTCTTTATGACAGGGCAGCGACCTTCTAAGAGAGAGAGGGAAAGAGTAAGCATGCACAAACAGAAAGCCACATACCTTTATATGACACCTGTTACTTCTGCCACATTCTATTTGAGTGACCAAATAAAGCCCACACTGAAGAGGAGTAAAATTAGGCACCAATATTTGAAGGGAGAAATAGCAAAGAGTTTGTTGGTTGATTGATTGATTGACACCTAAAAATTAAAAAAAATCAATAGACCTTTAAATTATTTATTTACTTATATATGGTGCTGAGAATTGAACATAGTGTCTCATACATGCCAGGCAAGTGCTCTACCACTGAGCCACAACCCCAGCCCTGTTGATTTATTTTAAAACCACTCAAAAGCCTAAGGGAATGTATGGAAGCAGGGAAATGAGACATGAAGAGCTGGGGAAGAGTGGGTGGTCATTTAGGCAGAAACTCAGGATGTCAGTGGGTGTCAGAGGAGGCCAATGTTGGAGCAGGGTGCTCAGAGGGAAAGAAGTAGGAGATTAAGCTGAGAGGCAACAGGGGTGGGGAAGGGTGTGTCTGTGGAGTAGACTGGGAAGGGCTCTTAGACCATCTCAAGGACTTTGGCTTTGACTTTGGTTGAAAAGGGGAGATATAGAAGCTTCTGAGGGTGATGAGTTTTATGTTTTATGGAGTATAAGGTACAGGGAAGCAAGGTTAAAAGCAGAAGGACCAGGCAGAAGTTCTTGTGATCATCGAGGGGGAGGATCATGGCTGGGCCTTGGAAGGGGTTGGGGTGTGTGTGAGGCTGACTTGCAGAAGAGATGGTGAGGAGTGGCTAGATTTGGGATATACATAGGTGGTGCTTCAATATTTAGTGATAGATTGGTTGTGGGGTGTAGCAAAATCAGAGGAAAATTAGGGGTCATTGTTTTAACTTGTGCAACCAAAAAAATGCAATTGGCATGCGTAATCATGCCAAGAGGTCACAGAACATCTCCACTGCACAACGAATAGAACAAATTCAAGGTTCTTCAATGAGGATGAACATTCTTCTTTGAGCACCTCTAAACCTGCACAAAGACTTGAAAGCAAACAATCATTATCAGATCCTCTGGTATCTATTTTTCCAATGAGTACCCACAAAGTTTAGAAAAAGACATGGGCTTGATTCTTTTCATTCACCATTATCATTGGTAATGTCAAAGAGTGAGGAAGACAAATACTAATGGTGTCTACAGATGGCCAAAGTTTGTGACCCTTTCGAACATAACTTCAAAGACAGAGTAAAAGGAGGTAACTTGGATGGAAAAATAATCGATGTAGATTCAAAAAAGAAATCTACAGGAGAGAGTGCTATATATGCAATACAAACTAGGGAATTCTTGCTCATTCAGTTAAATATTTTTATTTTAAACACTTTAAATTTTGTTTATTTGCTCACCCATCCTACAAATATTGCCTAATGCTTTCAATGCTGTTGGAGATTCTCTTCAGAAGCATTAGGTGGAATCACAGGAAATTACTGATATTTGACCATCTGTGGTCTACCAAACTGGCTACCTCATATTGTTTGATATAATATATTTTGAAGAAAATGATGTACAAGCTACTTGCTGTTACCATGCACACCTACATTGACATTCAGGGTTTTAAAGTCTATTTCTGTTGCTTTTTCCTAATAATGTTGTCCCTGTTTAATAACTTGGTTGTCCCTATTTCTGTCTTTTAATACCTGTCACACCTGCCTGTCGTAATTTTAACTTCCTTCCTCTCTTTTCCTCTCCTTTGTGCAAATGGAGCACAGCTGTTTCCTGTCATCTGTGTGTCCAGTGTCCCTTCATGTACTTGAACCTATTTGCAGGGTCATATTATGAGCTATTACTAGGCCTGAGGATGCACTTTATATGCTTTAAGCACATCACATCTCTGCTGTTTTGGGTATCAGTTTAGAGTATTAAAGACCAGTCTGAGCCAGTTACAGCCTGACTCTGGGCCTCAGCTGTGTGGATCTTGCAGGAATATGCTGTCTTGCATGTAACATCTGTGACAAGCTTAAGCTGCTGGTAATAGTGTCTCAGCCTGGAGGGCAGGTTTAGCCAAGTCCAGTTTATGGTGACGATCGTCATTTGATAATGCTCTTCAATTTCTTATTTCAGAACTGAATGTCTGTGAACCAAACCAGAACCGTCTCTAGGCACACGGGCAGTTTTATTTAAGATTGCAATAAGAAGTGGTGTGTCTCTTCCTTCCCTTGGATTCACCTGCATTTTTTAATTCCAATACAACATATGCTCAGCTGTGCACATCTCAGAAACATAACATCTTATCACTCTGTTGGGAAGTTACTCTTTTTCTATTATGTGGCTTCTCTGCTGCTCTACAACTTCATTTTGCATTATCTTTTTCTAGAAAATAGCATTCTCAGAGGCTTTCCTGAGTTAAGTAATACGATTACATTGGAATAGCTGCAGGATGTGCCCAGACTGGAACACGATGGTTGTGCTATGTGAAACAAGGATGCTATTATTTTTGCCTGTCTTACTTAATTAGTATTACACACAGCATGACTTGGGCCTGATCCATACCCAGTTTATTAGAGAGTAACACCATGAGGTAGAAAGAATATCTATAGATATTGAGAAAAGGATTTCTTTCTTTCTTTCTTTCTTTTTGGTGGTACATAAATGGCTAGATGAATGAAGAGAGCATTAACCAGCACCTGCATTCTCAGAGACTCATCTGATTGCCTGGAAACCCATTATGCTATTTTTCTGCCCTTTCTTTATCACTTTTGGCTATGGTTGCTGCGGCTGTCTCTTACAACGTCTATTGTTTGATTGCATCCGTTGCTTTTAAAAATCCAGGTCTGTGAGCCCAGTTCCGACTTCAAATGGAATTGGTGCAGAGGGATGGAGCGTAGGGACAGCAGAGCTCTGCCAGGCAGGGAATGATAACTCCATTCCAATCGCATTTCCCTTTAATGAGGATCCTGATGCAGCTCTTGTTCCCCCGCAAGTGCCACGCTGCATCCGGTGAGATGGTTGCACTTGATGGATAATTTATGCAAACAGAACACAAACAAGAAATCATTAAGCCACCCAACGAGGGTCCTTGACTTTTGCAAAACCAAACAGTTATTCTGATCCTGATGAGTTTAATTTTACTTTTCGTTGAGTACTGATGAATACATTATATTTAAAATAAATATAATATTATCAATATTCATGATCAAACTGAATGTCATTTGGTGTTTAGGGTTCTGTTTCTTAAGAGTCATATACAGAGCTTGAGTCTCAAAGAATCACAACGTGTTCATGTTTAGACCTTTAATCCTACCTAAAATCTGTTTCTAACCAAATCTGACACAGCTAGATGAAAAAAATGAAGGGCAATTTATTATTTGGATATTTGTAAACACTTTTCATTAGAATAGCCCTTGGTTTGTATTTGTAGCTCTAGAATGTATGTAAATGTGAATTTGAGAATTGGACACAAAGAGACTATAAACCACTGGACAACATAAAGGAAATTGATATTGAATATGATTTGGCTACCTAGTGATTAAAATCTACTTACGAGGAAATTAAAATTTTTAAAATAAGGCTTTAGCATGCATAATGCCTTTGTTGTAACTCGAGGGCCACGTAGGTGTATAATATTTGGATGTCAGTTTGTATAATATGTTGTGTTCTCGGTGCTTTCCAGATGCCTGGCCGTTTATTTTAGTAATTTTAATTTTATTAGAACAGCATCCTATGACTCGGTGGCTGTACAGCTTCTCTGGAAGCACTCACATGAAAATCATTAAAGTCTAAATGGTCCTGGCAGGTAATCTCGCCATCTTTTCATCTTCCATCCTCTGGAAGGTGGCCCCTGTTGATTGTTTAAAGGAAAAGAAACACCATTATACTGGGTACAAATAGCAATGCTGCATCCTGATCCTTCCCTGTCGAGAGGAAGAAAGGGCACTTGCCAATCAGTGGAGGGTAGGTTTCCCTGTAGGGGGGACCTGGGAAGAAAAATGTGTGCCCCAAGATCAGGTACAACATGGCACTAACCCCCAGGGCTCTTTAACCTCAGTCAACCCAGAGGGGACAGGGCTACCACCCCTTGTTTTGGGCAAGCCTCCCAGACCCACAGCTGGAGCAGCTGTGTCTGCTACAGCTGCTTCCTCTGCCACTTTAGAGTGATACGGGAAACAAGAGGAGCTGGCAGCTCGAGTACCCCAGCTTCAGGGGAGGGCTTCTCCTGGAGAGTTCAGTATGAGAGAGAATAGGGGGTGACTGTAGTGAGGAGGGGAAGCAAGCTTTCCAAGTTGTCGGCCCCAGACTTCTTCCCCAGAGAAGGAGAAAGGAACTGTAGCTCCACAGTCCAGAGGTGAAATAGACTCAAGAGACAGGACGGAGCAATGGGCAGGGCGTGCGTGATCAAGCAGAGCAGCACACCCTAGACAGCACAGAGGACATGAATCATTAAAGGCTATCACTGGCTTACCTGGGACGGAAGGCCAGAGGCACACCCTGAATTTCTGCTTGATGCTGAGGATTTCCTTGTTCAGGCACCTTGTTCCCAACTTATCTCAGAGACTCCACCAAAAATAAAGTACTCAGGTTCTGCATCTAGATTTACTAATTCTATTAAGTCTCTCATGGGAGTCTTGAAGAGATTCTGATATAGATAGCCAACACCACATTTGAGAATCCTTATCTGAGACTCTGAAGTCAGGAATCTGGAACACACAGAACGCTCTCTGATCTACTGCTTTAAAGATATTTTTATTTTAATTTCTGGGTCTTTGAAGGGAACTCGTTTTCCTGGGCCTCCCTCTTTAGCTTAGTCTCCCTTTTCTGTCTGTGTCTTAAACCTTCACACAGAGTTGGGTTGAACTGGATGGGAGACTATTTTTGGTTTGGCTGCAGTGCAAATTCTATCAAGACTTCTATACGCCTGTTTGTGCCCTTTGACTGTGAATCTAGAGGTGAGAGATTCAGATGGGAGAAAAATGATCCTTCTGGCTCTCTCTACTTGAGAGAGGGGAACAGAGAAGGGAACAGGAATAAGTTAATGGACTAGCCAGAAAAAATTGGGCCTATCCCTAGGATATGGAGGTAGCCTTTAATTTTTATGCCATGACCTATTTGTATTTATCTACTTATCTGATATTATATTATTTTGTCTGTCCCAGGCTTATAGTTATATAGTTATGTTTCCCAGGCTTTCTTGGTAACTGGCTTCTGAGTGAGTTTGGTCAATGGGGACTCTTGCAAAAGACTGAAGAGTAGGCGGCAGAGAGAAGCAGATCCTTCCTACCGTTCTCTTCCATGGTTCCAGCTCTCCACAGTTTCTCCTCCAACTTTGCCCCGGCGGCGCTTCTGACATGTCTCTGGGATCCTCACCTTCTCCCTGTGTCCTTTCAGTCTAAGGATGATAGCAATTTCCTGCTGCTACTAATCCCCAGACTGCTTCACCTGCTTCATTTCTGAGCTCTTCAGTTACCCGTGTAACTAATTTCCTAATTAAATTTATTCTACTTAAACTACCTGGAGATGAGCAGTTCCCACTTCCTGGCTGGATTCTGCCTGCCTGATTCCTTCGCAGAGCTGGGTGGAATTTAGGGACGGCAGTGTCGTGTTCTATAACGGATCTGGACGCAGAATGCTGGGGTTCAAGTTTTGACCCCATCTCTTTAGATAATGTTTCTTTGGTGGTGAAACCCTAAAGGCCAGACCAACTCCAAGCTTCTGTTTTGTCCCCACCATAACTCTCCCACAAAGGGAATAGGATTTAGACTTTAATAGGCTCATTGAGAGCAACAGAAATATCATGTCTGATCTGCCTCGTGTTATGACTTATTTTAATTACTCATTATAAATGCTCACTATATATAAATACTCATTATAAATATAAGTACTCTTTTATGCTGGGCCCAGGCATAGCTTCACCGATGCTTTTCAACATAATGACCCTGGCAAGGGATCAGATTTGGCAAGCAAGTCGAAACCCATTTTCCACCCATGATTCCAAGTCTTTCATTTTTTCAGACTCAGAGACTGAGGCCCAAGAGGATAACTGCCTGTCACATGCAAGGGAAAATACATTTTTATTTTTAAAAAATGATGTTGACATGTTAGCATGTGATCTTTCTTTTAATATATATGTCTAGGCACATTCAGGTCTGTATACATACATATATATTTATATTATTATGTGTATATGGTCATATACATGTGTGTTTCCATAAATGTATCAAAATATCTGTACACGGATAGACAGATAATCACATACATAGATATTCAAAAGTTATAGAATCAGGGAAAGTCTGCTGGGAGATGTGTGTAAGTTCTATGGGGCGGTCAAAGAAAAACAGTTTCAAGTGGGGAGGGGCATTTGCTTTTCGCATGAAGCTGTTAGTAAATCCTTCCTTTGGTTGGAAAAGGGCCCACCTCTGCTAGATGCAATATGGCTTTTTTTTTTAAAGAGATGTATTTTTTTAATATTTATTTTTTAGTTGTAGTTGGACACGATACCTTTTTATTTTATAGATTTATTTTTCTGTGGTGCTGAGGATGGAACCCAGGGCCTCACACATGCTAGGTGAGAACTTTACTATTGAGCTACAACCCCCGCCCGTGACATGGCTCTGGTACCTCTGCTTTGATGATGAACATGCCTACCAAGTTTTTATTTTTGACTTTCAGAATTTAGGGAATGGGAAAACTAGTCATCCGATTGTCATGGAAAATGGAGGGAATGAGAAATCCTTCAATGACTTTTAGTTTCTCTTAAAATTTGCCGTATCTCAGGTCTGGTGAGTTCACTTTATGTTAAGTCCCACTGAAGTTCTATCATTTACAATCCTGCATAGGGCCAAGGAAACAGGAGGTGGCAGACCAAGGTGCGACTTCTGGGATTTACGTTAGCAGTTCATTCTTGGCAGAGAGGATGGGATTGCAGAATATATGAAACTCTGTTTCACTTTCTCTAATCTGTCTACCTGCTGATTTTTTTTAAATCATAAATGCTATAACAGCAATTGCCATAGATTTCCCATTCATTGTAAAAACGAAAGTGTTTGAAATAAGGAGCAGAGCAGTTGATTTGTTTGGTTACATTTCACAGGGACAGTCCACTCCTGATGTATGTGCTCCAGATGTGGGCGAGCATTAAGACACGGCTTTTCAGAAACCCGAGGTCGAGATTTTTCCCTGCAGTTTTGTCCAGCTCGTTATTTGTGTGCCATATGTTCTCTTGAATTTGCCCCTCTGCTACATCAATTAAAGCCCTTCACTTTTTCTTTGTGTGTTTGTGTTGTCGTTGTTGTCATTATTAAATTGAGATCATCTCTGTCTCGAAACATTTTCACTTAAATATTTATACAGCTCCTGGGCCATGCCCACTGGAGGCAGGAGGAGGAACAGGACATCAATCTTCGCAGCTTCACTGTCTGGTCGATTTTATGAGAAGAAAGCACGTGGGGAAGGAAAAGAGAAATTGCTAGCGGGTAAGCTTGTCCTTTGAAATGCCACTCTTGGCTTCCTGACAAGGTAGAAAAGAAAAGGCTGGTGGTGGATGTGCTCAGGCTCCGTGAGGGAAAAGACGCCAGGTCTGACTTCTTGGCAGGGAGCTGAATTTTCCCTTCTCACGCAGAGGTTCACTTTCACGATGGGCACACTCTCACAGGAACGGTAAGGCGTACCACTATGTGTCTGCTCAGCCAAATAAAGGATTTGATTGTGAGGGGCTCCACCTCAGAGAGGGTGAGTTAGTCAGCTCTTCACCACTGTGACAAATGTCGGAGGAGAACGACTTCAAGGAGGGGAGATTTATTTTGGCTCGCCGTTTCAGACCACGGTTGGCTGGCTCCAGCGCTTTGGGCCTGCGGTGAGGCAGAGCATCATGGAGGAAGGCTTTAGCGGAGGAAGGCTGCTCAGCTCATAGCAGCTGGCCATCAGAGAAAGAGGAAGCATCCAGGAACAAGAAGTCCCCTTCCAGGCAAGTCCCCAGGGCCCTTTCTCTTCCAGCCATGCCCACAGTTTTCACCACTATCAGTGGATTAATCCACTGATGAGGTCAGAGCCCTCATGGTCCAACTATTTCCCCAAGTCCCACCTCTGAACATGACTGCATTGGAGACCAAGCCTTCAGCACATGAGCCTTTGGGAGGCATTCCATAATCACACCATAACAGAGGTCAGACAGAACCCTGGTGTAACCAGAGAGACTCCGCAGCCTCGGTAGGATCTCATTGTTCAAGTAGATTAATGCATCATTCACTCTGCATGCTAAACATCAGTTCAAATGCCAGTTCACTTGGCCCTCTCTCTATTGATAATGGTCTCAACCATCAACAAGTTCAACACTTACTTGCCTCAGGGAGAAGGAAGGAGCCGCATCACATGATTAAGAAGATGTACTCTGTGTCCTCTATTCTGTACCATTGGTATACAAATCTATTTTGGTGCCTATATCATGCTGTTTTTATTACTATGGCTCTGTAGTAGAGTTTAAGGTTTGGTATTGCGATGCCTCCTGCTTCACTTTCCTTGCTAAGTATTGCTTTAGCTATTCTGGGTCTCTTATTTTGCTGAATAAATTTCATGATTGCTTTTTCTATTTCTATAAAGAATGTCATTGGGATTTTAATAGGAATTGCATTAAATCTGCATAATGCTTTTGGTAGTACGGCCATTTTGACAATATTTTAATTCTGCCCATCCAGGAACATGGGAGTCTTTCCATCTTCTGAGGTTTTCTTCAATTTCTTTCTTTAGTGTTCTGTAGTTTTCATTATAGAGGTCTTCACCTCTTTTGTTAGATTGATTCCCAGGTATTTTATTTTTTGTTGAGGCTATTGTGAATGGAGTAGTTTTCCTAATTTCTATTTCAGTGGATTCATCATTGATGTATAGGAATGGGTTTGATTTATGAATGTTGATTTTATATCCTGCTACTTTGCTGAATTATGGTTATGTCATACTAGATGAATGGATAAAGAAAATGTGGTATTTATACTCAATGGAATATTATTCAGCTTTAAAGAAAAGTAAAATTATGACATTTGCCAGTAAATGGTTGGAGCTGGACAATATCATGCTAAGTGAAATAAGTCAATCCCAAAAAACCAAAGGCCACATGTTTTCTCTGATATGTGGATGCTACTTCACAATAAGGCAGGGACACTAGGGAAGAATAGCATTCCCTTAGATTAGGTAGAGGGAAGTGATGGGAGGGGAGGGAAGGGGATGTGGGGATAGGAAAGATAGTGAAATGAAACAGACATTATTACTGTATGTATAAATGTGACTGCATGACCAATATAATTCTGCAACATGTACACTCAGAAAAATGAGAAATTGTATCTCATTTATGTATAATATATTAAAGTGCAAAAATGCATTCTACTGTCATGTATAACTAATTAAAACAAATAAAAAAGAAAAAAGAAAATGTACTCTGGGGCTGGGGTTGTGGCTCAGAGGCAGAGCACTTGCCTAGCATGTGTGAGACAATGGGTTTAATTCTCAGCACCATAAATAAATAAATAAATAAATAAATAAATAAATTAAAGGCCCATTGACAACTAAAACATAATTTTTTTAAAAAAAGCAGCACTCTGAACTCAGATTGCCTGTATGCAAATTTTACTTTTGTTGTCTATCACCTGTGTGAGTTGAGCACATTTCTTTAAATCTATTTCCCTGTTGTCAGATACATGTTATTAATTAATTTAATAAATAATTAGTGCATTCATTGGTTTTATATGTTTGCAAATGTGGGGCACACAGCAGTGACCTAGACAGATTGGGGCCTGGCCCCCACAGAGCTCCAGCCTGTCAGCTCCACAAGCCTGCCATGGCTCCAAGATGGTTGCTGTCCATTCCTTCCCATCCTTTTCTCAGGTTGGACTGACTCCACAAGATCTGATTTCCCAGAACATCCTAAAGACAAGACACCCCTTCTTTTGCCACCTCCCTATCCACTGAACACACCTTTCAGAGCTTCAGAATCCTTAGGTCAGCCTTCCCAGGTGGATTCTAATAAATTTACCGTAAGAGGCTGGGCATGCCCTGCTCCACCAGCAGGAAGTTCTTCATCCTCTGTCAGAGCATCTGTTCGTGTGGGGGGTGTGCTTGATTCCTCACAGACCCACTCCTGGCCTGATCCTTGGCCTTGAACTTGGCTGCCTTTCAGACTCTTCAGTTGACTTGGCTTATCTCGTGTGATGACCCTCATAGAATGGGTGTTGAGCCAGTCCACTGCTGGGCTTCCTCCGAGTCAGCCTTCCCTAATTCCCAAGACGCCCTCATGCTCTGTGTGGAGTCCTGGTGCTCCCAAGAGCTCACTCTAGTTCCCCAGAGAAATTCTTTGGCATTCAGAAGAACTCAATTCAGTGGCATCTGGCCTTATTTCTCCTGTTTTCCTTCATCTCCCCACAGATGGGACTTTTCTGTCTCCCCTTCCCCAGGGTGAAAACAATGAGCTCAGGATCACAACTACTTGCTTTGCCTATAAAATAACTAAGTAGCTCATCTGTTAAACTCATGGCTATCCAAGGTGCTAACCGTTGATAAAAGCTTGATCTGCTCTGCCTTCCAGAAGACAGTATGTTTTAATAGGAGACCTTGTTACTTTTATCTTAAAGAGACAAAAAAGACACACACACACACATATAGACATTATACACAGCATAATGACAACTAAAGGAGACTTTTTGGAGGAGGGGCTCCTTAAACATATTAAAACCCTGGGTAGAGCTGGACTGGTGTGCATGCACTCATTACTGTATACTTGTTTTCTGAGTTGACTAATTTCTCATAAACACCTCAATATTCCAGGTAAATTGCACAGTAAGAAACTGTGTCTGGGTCTATAAGACACCCTGAACCATAAATTTTTCTTGATCTGGTCATTTTGTTTGTCTTTCGATAATGTTGCCAAACAAAATAACAAGAGCTAACCAGGTCCTGGTGTGTGCCAGGAACTTTTGCCATGTTATTTGTTTTCTTCTTCCATGAGTCCACTGAAATAGGAGACTTAGTCCCATTTGCACCCAAGGAAACTGAAGCTTAAAAAATAATGCAGCTTGCTCTCTGGGTCACCGAGCAGCAATCTGGTGTTTAGGTTTCTAAACATTTCAGTATAACCTGAAGGAAGCTCAGAATGCTGTCTTTCGAGACCCTTCCTATCTCGTTTTCAGATGCAAAGCTGAGGCTCAGGGAGGCTTCTGACTTTCCCAAGGTCACTG
The DNA here is from genome assembly GCF_052094955.1 of Ictidomys tridecemlineatus. Taxonomy (NCBI): domain Eukaryota; kingdom Metazoa; phylum Chordata; class Mammalia; order Rodentia; family Sciuridae; genus Ictidomys; species Ictidomys tridecemlineatus. The sequence goes on from NC_135483.1 coordinate 181,947,014, forward strand.
GCCCCAACAGAACCAGTGGGCAGAGCACAGTGCTTCTCTGCCTAACCACGCCAGTGGTCCGCCCCTTACTCTTTCATTTGTCTCCCTGCCTCTCTTCCTCGGGATTCTTTGACTTGCTCCAAGTTTCAGCCATCATTTTTGCTGCCCTTTATCGTAAAACTTCTCAGACTTCCCCAGGTCCCTTCTTTCCCTGTTCACCCACATGACCACTCCTCAGTCCCTGATTCTTTGCCTACCCCTGTACCACTGCACTGTGATCTCTGCAGGGACAGGCAGGAGGAGGGAAAGCTCTGGTCATCCTCACCAAATGGGATCTCTGTGACCCTGCACTGTCTAGAGGCTGCACTTGAGGCTTCGGTTCCATCTGAAGTCTTCCGTGTTCAGATTCCCAGCCGTGCTTGTGTTCCTCCCACTCATCATACAGCACACCCCTTACATAGCTCCGATGTTTTGGTCTCCCTCCTGCATGGTATCCACCCCGATGTCACTCCCAAATGTGCTCAGTCTTTTTTTTTTTTTTTCCTGGCCTGAGTCACATTGCCCTTCCTCCTGGATGTCCCTCTGCTGTCCTAGCTTATCTAATCCGTTGCATACTCCCTTTTCTGCTTGAAGCAGCCCTTGGACCATTTCCCCCGTGACCCCTACCCTCTGTGTCACTGTTTGTCCATCAGTCAGGCCTGGGCTGGTGGCACTTCCTGTACCGCTTTGTGACTGGTCTCCTGTGCATTCTTTCCCTTTCCTTACCCTGATGTCTTCCCTCTTGCCATTCCCTGAGAGGCAGAGCCTACCTCCCTTGCTTCTCAGGCTGCCCTGAACATTTACCTGGGTTACGTGGCTCA